>NC_068341.1:7165565-7490412 GCF_014633365.1 Diospyros lotus
GGAAACTTTAAATGAAAAGATGAATTTTAGTGTGATAAAGTTCATCTCAAGTTAATTTATTGTAATTGGGAATCATAAATTTAAACCAATTAAGAAACAACTTCTTCTTCTTCTTCTTCTTCTTCTTTTTTTATAATTGTGTGTTTTTTTTTTTAAAAAAAAGGACTTTATTAAAGTATCTACTTATATAAGAATAGAATTAATATAGATAACATATATTATTATTATTATACATAAGCGTGACCGACCATGGTTATTTTACAAGTCGCAATTAGATTCTTTCAATTATAAAAGATATCGGACAAGATTTTAAATCAGCATTGCTTAGGATGGCTGGACCCGTCCGTTCCAGCTGCCTAATTTCTTTATTATTAATTTGGTCGTTGGTTTGCGGTTACATGGCAGTTAATCAAATGATTCCCTTAGTTTCTAGATGCAGCACGCACACACACATAATTGGCATCGCCTACACACACACACATATATATATATTATTGGATGTACAATTTTTATATATTAATTAATGAATCAAAGTTAGTTCCAAAATTATTTCCTCCTCGATCCTTAAAGTTAATTTATTAATCGACTAGTTAATTATATTCTTAATTTGAACCAATCTGTGTCCTCAATCCAAAATTTAAAAAAAAAAAAAAAAAGTTAACTTAAATGACAAATCTTCAATGCTTTTAAGCTAAAAAAGATTGATGTGATCAATTAGAGATTTAGTTTAAAGAAAATTATCAAATATATATATATATATATATATTCCATATGGCTTTTGAATATTGATTGCATGGTAGTAGCTAGTTATCATACTTTAAGAGGTTTCTTTGTGCTTCACAGTCAGTACTAAACACTATTATTATTTACATGTGAGTGTTTAGTGACTGATTATTTATTGATTAATAATAATAATTAAAGTGTAAATGTTATCACATAGATAACACTCATTTGACATGTAATTACATGCAACTTTTTTTCCAATTTGGTAATGGGCCTTTCATGGGTTTGCACTCCGCAGTGAATCCAAGAAGTTAGAAGCGTGTGGGGAAAACCCCAAACCCATATCCATGCGGCCCGTTTCTTACGTCTTTATTGGGCCTCTCTGTTTGGAAAGGCCCATCAGGGCAGGGAAGTAATTTAAATCCTCATTATTTTTAGTTTTAATAAAAATCAATTTTTTTTTTAAAATGATAATATTTATCCTTTGGTACCAATGCATTAGCATGACATTTTTCTTGAATATCTTGAAATTCTCTAGTTTTATGGAATTTTAAAATATATTTAAGTTTTCATAATTCTAGAATGTTCTTTTGTAATATATCTAGAGTAGCTAGTTAAACTATATGAGTTGACATAGCCCATATTTTTTTTTTAAGAATATTAAAGTTTGTCAAATTTTAATTTATTTTTATTTTTATTGATAGAATTATTATTGATGTAACCCCCTCTCTCTCATTTACGCCAAAAGCGCACACACACACTCTTTGTGTGTCTCAAGCTAAGATGATTGAGAAATTACTATATTGTACTCTTAAGGATATAGGTCGAACGGTCAGATAAGTGATGTGTCAAGTTCGTATTAATGAATCGTGAATTTGATTCTCGTTCTATATAATAAAATAAAGTTTAACTATTGTAATTTATCGGTTTTATTAAATTGAAAACACAAACAAAAGGACCGCATAGGAATTATCAACCTGAAAAACTACTTAAACTGTACAATAAACCACAACCATGAGAGTTGAGTAGTAGGCAAGGTATAGGCTTGGAAGCGTGCAGCCCCATGCCCATGTGCAGGCCTGCACGCAATGGGTGGTTCCAAGGATGATGATACAATACAATATTCTTTATATAATACATATATACTATAAATACATGTACCTGTCATGTTTGGGATTAATATATGTTATACACGTAATTGTTTTATTTATTTTTGTTATAGATAGTGATGTGGCACCACCTAAAATTGCTAAAATATCCCTACGCGCCAATAGTCTTACCCGCCACATGGATCGCTTGAGAAACTGACACGTGGCAAGTCAACAATCCAGAGCGGAGCCCGAGAAATTCGGGCCGGGCCGCAAGACCAGTTCCACCTTAACCGAGATTCTTGGGAGTCGTGCCCCCGCTCAACACGGGTTTATCCCAGGTACTCCATAACGGGTCTACATATAAAGGACAAGAATCCTCACCAAGTACGCCAAGTTTCATAGCTCTTACATTTATTACGACTTGCATTTACTCTACTGATTTGAGCGTCGGAGTCCACCCCGGAGGACCCTAGCCCCGTCACTCAATTGTCTTGCAGGTCCCATCATCGAGGTCCGACATCGCCAAGTAGGGGTGTTCAAAAAAATTGGTAGACCGCGAAAACCGCCCGCACCAAACCAAACCGCACCGAACCGCGTGGTTTTTTAAGGACGTGGTCTGGTGTGGTTTGAAAAATACCCAAACCGGTGCTGGCGGTTCAGTTTCAAACCAAACCGCCCGACTATATTAATAATTAAAATAAATAAAAAATGAAATATATAAAATAATTAAATTATTTTTTATAGCAGACTAGCAGTCCCATTTTAAATAATTTTTTGTTATCATTTTGGAACCAAAAATCGCACCAAACCAAACCAAACCAAACCAAACCGCACCAAATCGCACCTAAATTACACAAAACACCAAGTTTCAGCAAATCGCGGAAACCGCACCAAATCAGACCGCTCGGTCTGATTATAGGTGCAAACCGCATATGCGATTTGGCGCATTTTTTTGGCCAAAAACCGCCCAAACCGCACCATGTACACCCCTATCGCCAAGTCCGAGGTCCATTCACAGAGGTGGCATGTGGTGGTCGGTCTCAAAAATCATCACCAGATAGTATTTGATATATATATATATATATATTGGTTATTTATAATTTGATGATTTATTTGGTTGTGTTATAATATCCGAAAGTTTTACCTAAAACTGGTTTATAAATTGTTACATTTACATACATAACGATATAAGTTATAATCATTGATTATATTTAATATAATATTTTTGATATTATATTTAATATATTATGGTCCTATATATAAAAATAGATGTTTAATTATGGCCCAATTCAACTTAATTATGAGTTTAAATCTAAGAATAGTAAGTCTTATATTTGTTATATTAGAGTAACTTCAAGGGGAGTGTTATTTGGAGTGTCAATTCTATAATTATCAAAATGACACTCAAAATTTAAAAATTTTCACTTCAATGAGGATGACATTCAGGGTTATAAAATGGTAATAATCTTCTTGGGGTGACAATTTTCCAAATTCTGGAATGAGAAAATGGAGAGGTGTTATTTCCCATAGTTAAATTT
Organism: Diospyros lotus; assembly: GCF_014633365.1. Lineage (NCBI taxonomy): Eukaryota > Viridiplantae > Streptophyta > Magnoliopsida > Ericales > Ebenaceae > Diospyros > Diospyros lotus. Next base: position 7,168,918 of record NC_068341.1, read on the forward strand.
AACAGCTCTATTTCAACCAAAAAATTCTATAAAATACATAGATTATCTGAAGTAGGGGATTTTAGGCTAGGTGAGCGACGAAACAAGAAAGAGCCAGAGAAGTAGCGATCAACCAATGAGCGATGAAGGGTTGGAGGGAAGAGCCAGTGAGTGACAAAGCGAAAGCATTAAGAGAGACAGTAAGCAAGAGCGAGGCGAGCGATCGAGGGTAGAGCTGACGAGGACGAGCCGCAAGCAACAACCGATCAAGAGTAAGAAGGGGTGAGTCGTCGAAGAGAAGGAAGCACAGAGAGAGAAAGGGGAAGGAGGCAAAGGTCTTTGCCTTGCCTATATATATATAATTAATTTTAATTTAAAATAAATATTTTTATTTTAATTAATTATTAGAATTTAAATAAGTCCTTTGCTTTGTCTATATATATTAATTTTTGTAATTTAATTTGAATTTTCTAATTTGATTTAATTTTTAAATTTTAAATTTTTTTAATTAAGGATGATTTTATTTATATTAATAAAAAATATTAAAATATTAAAATGACACCCCAACACTATCGTTGGAGTAAATTTATAATTCAAATATTATTTAAAATTACAAATAAATAATTTAATACTCTAAAATAACAACTCTCAAAATTATAAATAGATAAAATTAACACCCCCAAAACAACAACTCCCTTTAAGTTGCTCTTACAGGGTCTAAATCTGCCTTTCGGTTTGAGAGAGACCGGCCAATGTGGCGGGCCCTCCCCCTTCCATTCCGTGGACTGCGCGGCATCGGCTTAGCATCCATATTGCCTAGCCTGCAAGCACCAGTCTAGGACCCGCTGCCGAGTAGCTTGTTTATCAATATTTAGGAATGAGAAGGAGATAACTAGGTGGTGCTTTTACTATTAAACTCCCCGTTTCAATTTATAAAATTATTTCATAAACTAATCAAGTTAAATTGAATTTTAATTATAATTATTTAATAAAATAGTAGTTAAACTCACATAATAATAATACTTAAGTTGAGTTTAAGTGCTTAACCTACCTGATATGAATTTAACTTATAAATTTAATATTTATTAAATTTGAGATTGGGCTCACCTCAAAAAGAAAAGGTGTAAATTCAATGGCAGATGGAGCTTAATATCATTGTGGCGTTGTCCACATATATATATATATATATATGTGTGTGTGTGTATTATACGCAATGGCTGGGGTGGGAAAGGCGAGGAGGAAGTGATGGCCGGCCTGCCGGCCGAAGATGTATAGTTTGGTCCCCTACACTCCACCTTTAAATTTGAAAATATATATATATATATATATATTTGATGGTTTCTGTCTGAAGCAAGGAGTTGTGGTGTCCACTGTCCGCTGTCCTGTACCTACGTACATACATACATGCGCACAAACCTATTTGCCTTTCTCTCTGTCTGCTGCAATTGCTGATTCACCCGCTCCCTCTTCCCTCTGTTGTTCCCTTTCACATTCACATTACATTCCAGTGCTGGTGCTGGTGCTGCTGCTGCCTCTGCATTGAATGTTGCTTCACTAACTCACACTCAGCTTGTGAGTTTCAGCTTGGCCATGTATTATTATTTTCTGATTGTCTTAGTATTTATTAAATACTAAAAATTAATTATCAAATGTTAAAATTTATTTATTAAAACTCATCCCATTTGCATTTCTGTCTCGCAACATTCCCCGTGTCAATAAAATTAAAACCGAATTAGTGGGTACCAAATAAGTGAAATCCAAATGACTCAAAATTCAATGGAAATGACTGAAATTAATCTAAATAGCCTGATTTTTACTCAAAAAGTATAACTAATGACTGAACTAATCTAAACCTTCATGGCGTTCTTGTAAAATACTCATATATTTGGGCCAATCCAGTTAAAATATTTTATAAGATCATCACATCGAATATCATAACATCTAATTAAGATGACAGTCAGTGTGATATATATATATATGTATATGTACACCCACTTTTATATATGTTGGGAGGTTTATGTATAACTTTATTATGTTGGTGATGACCCAACATGGGTGAATGGGATGGGGGGCATGGACAAGAGACCTTTTTCTTTTGCTTGCTTTTGCTTTCTCGTCGATGGGCACTGGCACCCCCTCCTGAGGGTGCAGCCGTGTTTTTCATTAGTTTGGGGGAGCTAAGAGATATAACTATGGCACGGACAAGGAGGGGGTTGAACTGCACATATGCAATTTTTATTTTTTATGGGGGTGGGTTTGGGAATGGAAGGAAGGTGGGGAAGAAGGTACGTTTCCTTTTGATGGTTGCGGTCACATGGGGCAGCCAGCAAGGGGGAAAAAAAAAAAAAAAAGGCAGGAGGAGAGGTTGCTCTGGTCACATGGGCAGATAGATGTTTGGTAAAAACACTTTTGTTTAGATTTGTGGGTTTCAAATGTCTTTTGTATGGTACTGTTTGGAGGCTTGCAGCGACACGCCACATGTCGCTAATAATAATTTCAGCCCAGGTTTATGCAATGCCAATCATAGTAGTGTTAAAAATCTTCCCACCCAAACAACCATATATTATCACTTAATATCCAACCCCAAATTAACTGACAAATACTGATGTCGGGATGGATAAAAATCCCATTCCTAGGCACCTACCTACGACTCAAGAAAGTCTCAATTTGTTAAAGGGCTGCTTTTATCCTTAAAAATAAAATAATAAAATTATACCATCAGACGTTTGTATATATATGCATGCATGGTTTTATGCTAAATTAATTAAACAATGTTTTGATTGGGTTAAGGGCATATCAAATAATCATAATAATATATTTATATATAAATTATTATTGGGGATGTACCCACGCTCACGAGATTGGTGTTGAGTAGGATATATATATATATATAGGATGACACAAATTGGTAATTAATGCTCGAGGATGAAGAATAATATTATTACAAAATGATTTTAGAAAAAGGGTCTCTAATTAATTAAGGTTAGTAAATCCCGGAAGCCCCTTAATTGAATGCAAATTAGTTTAAGAGTTTTTGTGTCATTAGGGTACGAGATTTGATATCCATGGAATTAAGGAGGGCATCGAATCGAATGATGATTGAATGCAAATTAGTTTTAAGTTTAGGGAAAAAAGATAATCATGTGCATGCATGGGATTGATATATATATAGATGAATACAATTAATCTCATCCAGAAACAGTGTTCAAATAAATCAATATTTCTTGTTCCAATTAGAGGGGACAGGGGAATTCGTCCAATCCCAGTCCCATCCTACTATTCCTGTGGACACAGCAATTAGCGCAAGTTTTCAAAGAGTACTCCTACTCGTTCTTTGCCACCCAAAAAGAAAGGCAATTTGCACAGATTATACACAACATTTGACAGTTACCACTTTTTGTGTCATTTTGTACCCAAAAAAAATAAAAAAATTACATAATAATGTTGGGTTCCAGGCTAAATTAGGCAGGTTGGCCACAATTGGCCGCCGGGCAGCGCCAGGAGGGGGGGGGGGGGGGGGGGGGGGGGGGGAGGTGTAAGAGTCAAGTATAAATACCCTTAAGGTTTGAAGAATCCAAATTTGAGTATTCAAGAAATAAGAACAAGTTTCAAGGTAAAGGAGAGGCAAAAAAGTCAAAGACTTCAAAGTGAGAATCCTTTGAGAGTGTATCACTATATTTTTTGTATTATTTGAAAGAAAGTAGAGTGTGAGAAGATATTTGTAATTATCCTTATTATAGTAGAATATTTTTTGGAGCTTGTCCCGTGATTTTCCACGTTAAAATTATGTCTCTTATATTTCTACTTGTATTCTATTACGTGGTGGGAAAAGGTGATTCTAAAAAGTTTATGCGATTTATCAAATTTTTGTCAAATTTTCTCAACAAGTGGTATAAGAGCTTTTGGTTATGAAAGTCACTCTTTTCAAGAAATTCTTAATATGTTTTGTGGTCGCAACATTGTTTGATTTTTCACATCAGAAAAGAATTGCTTTAGCTAAAAGCATCTTTTTCATACATCTGGTTATTGAATTTAAGTGTGGTGTGTGAAAATACATGTCTAGAAAAAGTTATGGCTAAGAAAATATTCGGTATTTAAGTGTGTCTATTTGTGACACACCTTTCTTTTATGGGAACTTATCTGGTATATTATTCATGTACATACATTATTCTAGTATACGGTTACTATTCATAGTGAATAATTGAAGCCTAATTCATATCTAATGGAGACTAGTACAAGCAGAATGATTAGTTTGAACAGAACCAACTATTACTTATGGAAGGGAAAAATGAAATATCTCATTTATGTAAAAAGTTGGCATCTACCAGTATTTGCTACACAAAAGGTCGAATTGAAAATCGATGAAGAGTGTGAATTCGAACATGCCCAAGTATGTGGTTTTATTTTGCAATGGGTAGATGACAACATGCTCAATCATATTTGTGATGAGACACATGCCAAATCGTTGTGGGAGAAACTTGAATCTCTATATGCTCAAAAGACAGACAACAACAAGCTCTTTTTGATTAAGAAAATGATGAATTTACACTACAAGGAAGATAGTACTATCTCCGATCACTTGAGTGATTTTCAAGGAGTTTTACAACAATTGTCTTCTATGAGTGTAAAGTTGTAACACCCCGTCTCGCCAGGCGTGTCACTATAACGGTATTCCCGGGATTTCTCTTTTTTTTTTTTCTTCCAGTTCAACACGCGCGGTATATCAAGAACAATATTCACATGCAGATACAAAACCCCGCGAACCCCAGCCTTGCCCGTTTAACTATCAAGATCATTAATCTTAAACTAAACGAGTCTTAATACAACGTAGCGGATACATTAATATCAAAGCACCATAGTTCTTACTTTGTGTTTTCATAGCAAATACGTAATACAGATCAAATGGTAAAATTGCTATTATACAACTGTTCATTTACAACCTAAAATGCATATTAAAGCCTCCAAGCATTACATCGACTTAACAAACTAAGCACCATTGGCCCTCAACCGGCCACATCCTTGCCCTCGCAGCAGTCCCTGGCTGGAACATTAAACGTTCCAGGGGCATAGCCCAGGTTAGATGATAAAACATCTAAGTGACGGTATAGAAACAGATTATACAATGCATGAGAGACACACGAGCATGGCATATTCAGACAAGCGGCAACATGCAAAACATGTCTAACTTGAGAAACTCCCCTGACATACTTAATCCCTCGAATGCCCCCACTGTAACACCCGTTCACCTGGTCTAATGTTAATCCCTCGAGTGCACCGTCGTGACACCCGTTCACCTGGTTTAACATTGTTCCCTCGAGTGCCCCAGTGTGACACCCGTTCACCTGGATTAACATTGTCCCAATCTCAAGTAGACCCCAACCCGTCCCACTCAGAAACAACATTGACACGAATATCAATACCCCGATGATATGAAAATCACGCGCCATGCACCGACTCTTTTGTAAGTAAAAACAGTTGATGCAATACCACATGATCAATATGCAAATGATGCCAAATATATATGAATAAAACACATAAGCATAGCATCCCGAGTTCTGATCTCGAGTGCCCTACCGTGTCACTCGTTCACCTGAACTCACTACACTCACACCAAGACATATCCAAAAATGAAGGTAAAACTAGGGTCAGACCACTCACCTTATGCGAAAGTCAATTTTCGCCTTGTAATGCGTGCTAAGCCTTAAAATGTACATCTGAGTAATTTTCTAGCTTTGGCATGCTCCCATAGCTTCAAATTAATCCTCATAATTTTCTGGGATTTTTTCGAGAATTTTTCCCAATTTTTCCTATTTTTTTTCTTTCCTTTTTCTCCATTTTCCTTTTCTTTTCTTTCTTTTCTTTTCTTTTCTTTCTTTTTTTTCTTTTCTTTCTTTCTTCTCCCCTGCTTCTTCTTCCTCCCGCGCCTGCAGCTTCTGCACGCACGACCAGCTTTGCCGCACCACCGCTCCGCCGCGTTTCCGGCCTTGCCGCCGCCCACACCGGCCACGGCCGCCCTCGCCGGATTCCTCCGCTGCACCCACAGCGACGCCGCCAGCCACCATCACCACGACAGCCCCCCCCTGCGCGCTGCAACCTTGCAGCGGCTGCCATGGCCGAAGCTGTTATGCGGCCAGCTTTGGCCGCCTTCGACTTCGTCGGCCGCCGCTTTGGCCTCTCGTCGGCCTCCCTCGGCCATTCCAGTCGCCGCCCACGAACCAGCAGCCTTCGTCGCGGCTGCTCTGTCCGCCATGGACGCTGCCCAGCCACAGCAAGCTCGCTGCTATGGCCGCGGCTTGCTGTTGCAGCCTGCTCCAGTGGCTTCCGGGCTTCCTCCGGCCTCCAGCATCGCCTCCAACTTACCTTCTTGATTCCTCAAGCTCTCGGCCACTCCCTCAAGCTCTCGGCCATTTGCTGCAACTTCTCCTTCTTCCATTTCCATTCCATTTCCTCTTTGCTTCGTTTTATTCATTTCTCTCGACTTCTACCGCTATTTATAGGCTACCCACCGCCTTAAAGAGTCTTGGCCACCACTCCTTGCTCCCACTTGCATCAAAACTTGGCCATTACTCCAAGAAATTTCGGCCATGAAGCTTCTCGGAAGCTGCCATAGCGCACATATGCGCATATATATGTATATATATATATATAAAACTATATATTATATTATAATTTAAAGAAAATTGCACATTAAACCTCAATTTTTATCTCAATTTCCCTTGGCTAAATCTCTAATTGCAATTATGTTCTTAAACCTCAAGTTAATTTTTATTATAATACCAAAAATAGAAAATTAATAACTTCAAAGTTACTCGATAATGACGATTTCACCCCAGTGTCTTCATCGGGCTATTGTTTCATCCTGAAACCACTGAAGGGTTGTTCCTTATGAAGAACCGGAGCCCTCTCAGGCTTCTGTTGACTTCCTGGAAGTCCCCTATAACAATTCGGTTTTTGAGCCTAATTTGCAACTGCATTTTAGGTGTACCGAAAACTGTTCCCGATCCCACTTCTTTCATCACTAAAAATCAAAATTCAAATCAGTTGTCGATACTATACAATTTTCCTTGGCTATCTACTGTCCAGGGTACTCCCTTTAATTGATTCAGTCGCTTAAGACTGCGATAGTGTACCCTAAAGCCTCATTCTTTTGATAATTCCAGTTATACCCTTCATCAAATACCATTTATACCCTTAATAATTTCTCGGGTATTACATTCTCCCCCCCTTTAATAAATTTCGTCCTCGAAATTTGGTCCGTGATAATTGAATCACTACTATTGCTAATGACTCTCAATTGAAATGTCCTAAATATCATTTCTAATCCTTAGCAATCATTCATAACTTATGTCCTAACACGATCCATGCTTACCAAGCATCTTAGTTACTTTCCAGAATATCCCGTTGTAGCTCTATACCTGCGGCTACACGAATCCCAAAATAATTTATAAAATCCAATATCACTTCTAACTGGGTCCTCAAAACCTATTTTATTTGACTAATAATTCTCCCAACCACTCTTATGTTAATGCATATGTCATGATCATGCAAAGATTGAACTAACTTGGATGCCATTTTTGCACAGAATTTGATAACATTGAACTTACCCAGCTGCCATCATTGCACAGAAATTGATAACATTGAACTTACCCATCTGCCATCATTGCACAGAAATTGATAACATTGAACTTACCCAGCTGTCATGATTGCACAGAAATTGATAACATTGAACGAACTCAACGTATCTTTCTCAATTATCATTACCTTGGTTGCATATTAACTTTAAAAATAACTTCTTAGCCTCTTACAGCTGGTCATGCAAATTATCCATTGAGGTCTCTCAAACACAATTTCTTTTACTGGAACCTAACATCCTGACATGTTACTATTTCTCTTTCAAACACCATCCATCAATCAAATCCATTTATCTCAACACAGAATTCTCGTGTCGTTTCAATTTGTTGACAACATTCTATTTTTATATACGTCCATCACTTGTGGCTCCTCAACCTAGTACCGCCAAATGCTTTACTTCAACTAAACGGTGCTTTCCATACTCTTCCACATGAGAAACAATTTTTCTATTGAGTTAAACAAGATTCCTCTTATCCTTGATTCTTGGAATAGATTTAATCTCGTTCCTTTTTAGGCGATCTACTTTTCATACTACTTCCTTAAATGAAAACCTTATTGAATAACCTTTGATTCTTACCGAGTCTTTAGCAACACCTAGCATAACTTTAATAGCTTGGCCTACTGTCTTTTAACCCAAATAAAATTTCCATAATGGAATTGGAAACTCACGTTTTATAACAACCCTCTCATATGTTTTCTCAAAATCGCAACATGTTTCTTGGAAAGAGCAACACTTTCGTTTACTTACCAACATATAACTTACCACATCCTCATGTTGATTTTGTCTCTTTTAAAGATCAACTCATGTTTTCGAGAGTATCAAGATATACCTATTGTTGCTTCAATCTTTTTATATCACCAAAAGTAAAATTCGAGACAACTAAATAGAACCTATTGCTCACAATTCCTGGGGCGCGTAATATTAAATACACTACCAAAACCAGGTAAATAATCGTAATTAAATTCTTCCAAAGGCCATATCTGAAAAACAATTGTCCCACCATTTGCTTAATCTGGAAGCAACTCCACAACATATGTCTATACCAAGGACTATTCTACCTCGACCTAGGAGCATAATTACTATTTCATCACAACTCCTGGATTCCCAGGCCAACTAATCATTTCTTAGTAACCTTAACTTCACGAATTTCTGTCGTGAATGTAATTATCCTAGAAGAATTCTTCACAAATCTCTGTTAACAACTCGTCAAACATTATTTCATCGCTCGAGATTACATTTCCTACTTTCGATTCTCTTTGGACTATCGACTATCATAATTCGCATAGCAACTATCTTGCTTAGGTCACCATCCAAGCTTTTTACCCCTTTCGATAATGATTAGGGATTCTGCCACGATGCTCCGGTCCCTTGGAATTTGGACTCTAAACCATACATAACATCCTCAGTGTTGCCCAAACTTTGGCACCTGACCGTCTCCACAGTACACTGTGTTGCTCCGATTTGTAGGTATCACACCCCAAACCGCGAGCCAACCACTAGTCCTCTGCCTTGGTCCCTAGGCTCAGATCCATTGTTACAGACCAAACACCGATGGTGTTATCGCTATGCTTGAACTCCTTGTTCCATCTCCAAGAGCTATAGTGGTTCTTATTAATACTAGTCCAAATCCCTGATCTCCTGGATTCTAAATTTTCTTTTCTGAAAATATCACTCAATTGAGTGGTGCATCCTTGTTCCAACCATTCCAGTTCCTCGAATTTTTCACCTACAGTCTAATCTCCTTTACATGTTTCGACTTCTTATTTCGCTATCAATTTTCAACTTAACACTTTACTTTATGGGTCGCTCTTTCAATTATCCCTATTTCTCCCTTTGGATCATTTGAGATCAACGTGTTAAGACCTAATCACCATATCATGCCTCAAGATATCTCTACGAGCTTATCAAGTTTAGCGAATTTTATCTCATTGCTCGGTGCCTTAAAACTCAAACCACGACCTATATGATTACCCCACGATTCTTGACAATCGTCGTGCTAATTATTTTCCTCTGAGTTTAGCTTTCTTGAATCGATTAGGGTCATTTCAAGATTAAGATGTAATCGTCTCCTCAGGTCGAAATATCATTTACCTTTAAGTCTATACAGTATGCGTAAAATTTTCTTTTAGCAACACCAAAGTCAGACTCAAAACTTTCTTATCCCATAATCTTCCTAATCTCCAAGGTTTTCTCCTAAATCACAAATCTCTAATTCATCGTTGATTCCTATTTCATTTTCAATCCCTAGATACTCACGTAAGGTTTCATTATGAAAATCCTCTACAAGCAAAAAGATCTTTTTAAATTTCCAACTAAAGGGAAGAGTCTATAGGGAAGAGTCTAATCTTCAAAACATGCGAACTTCACGTCTCATATCCTAATAATTTTCGATCGTAACTCGATCCTAACTATGGTCGTTCCCTCTTTGTCTCGTAGTCACTATTCGAATTCCAGAACCCTTCTAATTTCCAAGATTTCACTCAAAAGAAAAATTCTTACTATTACCTAGATCATTTTATCCAGGCCAATTGCTACCGAGAAAAACTTCTAGAACATCTCAAACAAGAATTCGACCCTTAATTAATCCTGATTTGACTTCCTCGTCTGATCCTAGATTAATATCCTTGATACAACTCCTTCTTCTATCTAAACTTCCACAAGACTCAGATCCATACCTTGGCTTCTTTTTCCCTTGGATAACATAGGAAACCAAACACTTATGACTCGATCTTATGAGCCATTTACTTGAGGTAACCTTTCCTTATCAACTCTAGGTCTTTTATCTCAATATCCCCATCAACAATTTCGGATTCCTAAAACCCTCAAATTATGTTCTCTAAAGCATTTATCGAATCATCCTAGGTCTCTTACTTAGATCGTTCCTTAGGATCCTCAATCTATACCGAGTCATTCTTATCCTCAAACCTTGATGACTTTATATCTTCTGTTCACAAACCTGATTTACAATTAGGTTATGTCATATCCTACTAACCGTCCACAACTCGCTTATTTTTAATAACCATTAGATGTCCCAACATTCAGCCAATGTGATTTTGACTAACGATCTCCAATCTACGGTTTCCAGATCTTATGAATCCTCAGTTATGGTTTATCAACCTTACATTCGAATCGTATCCTTGGATGCTAACTTCCAATCCAAGTTCTATCATGTAGCAAGGTCTAGTATTTTCTAATTAATAATCTCAAGACTTCAACCAATAAACCCCCAGATCTCCAAGTAGGGATTTTGTCTTTACGATCCATTAATTTCTTTTCCCCTAAGTTTCCATTTGGGGTTTCCACTAATCGGCTCTAACTAAATATGTTCCTATTAAGACTCCACTTCGGATATCTAATTCTATCTTAAAATTAACTGCAAGTCATTCTTACTCTCTCACATCCCTTGATGAGTTCTCTTAGTAACCCCAGTCATTTCGCCTATCTTAACAAGGTACGACATCACCATTTAACACGTGCCCATCGAGAGATATTAAAACGATTTACTATAATTCTTCCAAAAAGATTTTATATTATGCTTCAAGTTGTACCGGAATTACCAAAGTATTTATTCCTCAAAGGTTTTGGATCATATATCTCTTTCATTTCGACGACCCTCTTCACTAGCTTCCTAATTTCCAAAAGATGTGAATAGAACTTGTTCGTCTCCCCTTGACGCTGAAAGTATATTCAAATTGAAATATATAAAATAATTAAATTATTTTTTATAGCAGACTAGCAGTCCCATTTTAAATAATTTTTTGTTATCATTTTGGAACCAAAAATCGCACCAAACCAAACCAAACCAAACCAAACCAAACCGCACCAAATCGCACCTAAATTACACAAAACACCAAGTTTCAGCAAATCGCGGAAACCGCACCAAATCAGACCGCTCGGTCTGATTATAGGTGCAAACCGCATATGCGATTTGGCGCATTTTTTTGGCCAAAAACTGCCCAAACCGCACCATGTACACCCCTATCGCCAAGTCCGAGGTCCATTCACAGAGGTGGCATGTGGTGGTCGGTCTCAAAAATCATCACCAGATAGTATTTGATATATATATATATATATTGGTTATTTATAATTTGATGATTTATTTGGTTGTGTTATAATATCCGAAAGTTTTACCTAAAACTGGTTTATAAATTGTTACATTTACATACATAACGATATAAGTTATAATCATTGATTATATTTAATATAATATTTTTGATATTATATTTAATATATTATGGTCCTATATATAAAAATAGATGTTTAATTATGGCCCAATTCAACTTAATTATGAGTTTAAATCTAAGAATAGTAAGTCTTATATTTGTTATATTAGAGTAACTTCAAGGGGAGTGTTATTTGGAGTGTCAATTCTATAATTATCAAAATGACACTCAAAATTTAAAAATTTTCACTTCAATGAGGATGACATTCAGGGTTATAAAATGGTAATAATCTTCTTGGGGTGACAATTTTCCAAATTCTGGAATGAGAAAATGGAGAGGTGTTATTTCCCATAGTTAAATTTAACAGCTCTATTTCAACCAAAAAATTCTATAAAATACATAGATTATCTGAAGTAGGGGATTTTAGGCTAGGTGAGCGACGAAACAAGAAAGAGCCAGAGAAGTAGCGATCAACCAATGAGCGATGAAGGGTTGGAGGGAAGAGCCAGTGAGTGACAAAGCGAAAGCATTAAGAGAGACAGTAAGCAAGAGCGAGGCGAGCGATCGAGGGTAGAGCTGACGAGGACGAGCCGCAAGCAACAACCGATCGAGAGTAAGAAGGGGTGAGTCGTCGAAGAGAAGGAAGCACAGAGAGAGAAAGGGGAAGGAGGCAAAGGTCTTTGCCTTGCCTATATATATATAATTAATTTTAATTTAAAATAAATATTTTTATTTTAATTAATTATTAGAATTTAAATAAGTCCTTTGCTTTGTCTATATATATTAATTTTTGTAATTTAATTTGAATTTTCTAATTTGATTTAATTTTTAAATTTTAAATTTTTTTAATTAAGGATGATTTTATTTATATTAATAAAAAATATTAAAATATTAAAATGACACCCCCAACACTATCGTTGGAGTAAATTTATAATTCAAATATTATTTAAAATTACAAATAAATAATTTAATACTCTAAAATAACAACTCTCAAAATTATAAATAGATAAAATTAACACCCCCAAAACAACAACTCCCTTTAAGTTGCTCTTACAGGGTCTAAATCTGCCTTTCGGTTTGAGAGAGACCGGCCAATGTGGCGGGCCCTCCCCCTTCCATTCCGTGGACTGCGCGGCATCGGCTTAGCATCCATATTGCCTAGCCTGCAAGCACCAGTCTAGGACCCGCTGCCGAGTAGCTTGTTTATCAATATTTAGGAATGAGAAGGAGATAACTAGGTGGTGCTTTTACTATTAAACTCCCCGTTTCAATTTATAAAATTATTTCATAAACTAATCAAGTTAAATTGAATTTTAATTATAATTATTTAATAAAATAGTAGTTAAACTCACATAATAATAATACTTAAGTTGAGTTTAAGTGCTTAACCTACCTGATATGAATTTAACTTATAAATTTAATATTTATTAAATTTGAGATTGGGCTCACCTCAAAAAGAAAAGGTGTAAATTCAATGGCAGATGGAGCTTAATATCATTGTGGCGTTGTCCACATATATATATATATATATATGTGTGTGTGTGTATTATACGCAATGGCTGGGGTGGGAAAGGCGAGGAGGAAGTGATGGCCGGCCTGCCGGCCGAAGATGTATAGTTTGGTCCCCTACACTCCACCTTTAAATTTGAAAATATATATATATATATATATATTTGATGGTTTCTGTCTGAAGCAAGGAGTTGTGGTGTCCACTGTCCGCTGTCCTGTACCTACGTACATACATACATGCGCACAAACCTATTTGCCTTTCTCTCTGTCTGCTGCAATTGCTGATTCACCCGCTCCCTCTTCCCTCTGTTGTTCCCTTTCACATTCACATTACATTCCAGTGCTGGTGCTGGTGCTGCTGCTGCCTCTGCATTGAATGTTGCTTCACTAACTCACACTCAGCTTGTGAGTTTCAGCTTGGCCATGTATTATTATTTTCTGATTGTCTTAGTATTTATTAAATACTAAAAATTAATTATCAAATGTTAAAATTTATTTATTAAAACTCATCCCATTTGCATTTCTGTCTCGCAACATTCCCCGTGTCAATAAAATTAAAACCGAATTAGTGGGTACCAAATAAGTGAAATCCAAATGACTCAAAATTCAATGGAAATGACTGAAATTAATCTAAATAGCCTGATTTTTACTCAAAAAGTATAACTAATGACTGAACTAATCTAAACCTTCATGGCGTTCTTGTAAAATACTCATATATTTGGGCCAATCCAGTTAAAATATTTTATAAGATCATCACATCGAATATCATAACATCTAATTAAGATGACAGTCAGTGTGATATATATATATATGTATATGTACACCCACTTTTATATATGTTGGGAGGTTTATGTATAACTTTATTATGTTGGTGATGACCCAACATGGGTGAATGGGATGGGGGGCATGGACAAGAGACCTTTTTCTTTTGCTTGCTTTTGCTTTCTCGTCGATGGGCACTGGCACCCCCTCCTGAGGGTGCAGCCGTGTTTTTCATTAGTTTGGGGGAGCTAAGAGATATAACTATGGCACGGACAAGGAGGGGGTTGAACTGCACATATGCAATTTTTATTTTTTATGGGGGTGGGTTTGGGAATGGAAGGAAGGTGGGGAAGAAGGTACGTTTCCTTTTGATGGTTGCGGTCACATGGGGCAGCCAGCAAGGGGGAAAAAAAAAAAAAAAAGGCAGGAGGAGAGGTTGCTCTGGTCACATGGGCAGATAGATGTTTGGTAAAAACACTTTTGTTTAGATTTGTGGGTTTCAAATGTCTTTTGTATGGTACTGTTTGGAGGCTTGCAGCGACACGCCACATGTCGCTAATAATAATTTCAGCCCAGGTTTATGCAATGCCAATCATAGTAGTGTTAAAAATCTTCCCACCCAAACAACCATATATTATCACTTAATATCCAACCCCAAATTAACTGACAAATACTGATGTCGGGATGGATAAAAATCCCATTCCTAGGCACCTACCTACGACTCAAGAAAGTCTCAATTTGTTAAAGGGCTGCTTTTATCCTTAAAAATAAAATAATAAAATTATACCATCAGACGTTTGTATATATATGCATGCATGGTTTTATGCTAAATTAATTAAACAATGTTTTGATTGGGTTAAGGGCATATCAAATAATCATAATAATATATTTATATATAAATTATTATTGGGGATGTACCCACGCTCACGAGATTGGTGTTGAGTAGGATATATATATATATATAGGATGACACAAATTGGTAATTAATGCTCGAGGATGAAGAATAATATTATTACAAAATGATTTTAGAAAAAGGGTCTCTAATTAATTAAGGTTAGTAAATCCCGGAAGCCCCTTAATTGAATGCAAATTAGTTTAAGAGTTTTTGTGTCATTAGGGTACGAGATTTGATATCCATGGAATTAAGGAGGGCATCGAATCGAATGATGATTGAATGCAAATTAGTTTTAAGTTTAGGGAAAAAAGATAATCATGTGCATGCATGGGATTGATATATATATAGATGAATACAATTAATCTCATCCAGAAACAGTGTTCAAATAAATCAATATTTCTTGTTCCAATTAGAGGGGACAGGGGAATTCGTCCAATCCCAGTCCCATCCTACTATTCCTGTGGACACAGCAATTAGCGCAAGTTTTCAAAGAGTACTCCTACTCGTTCTTTGCCACCCAAAAAGAAAGGCAATTTGCACAGATTATACACAACATTTGACAGTTACCACTTTTTGTGTCATTTTGTACCCAAAAAAAATAAAAAAATTACATAATAATGTTGGGTTCCAGGCTAAATTAGGCAGGTTGGCCACAATTGGCCGCCGGGCAGCGCCAGGAGGGGGGGGGGGGGGGGGGGGGGGGGGGGGGAGGTGTAAGAGTCAAGTATAAATACCCTTAAGGTTTGAAGAATCCAAATTTGAGTATTCAAGAAATAAGAACAAGTTTCAAGGTAAAGGAGAGGCAAAAAAGTCAAAGACTTCAAAGTGAGAATCCTTTGAGAGTGTATCACTATATTTTTTGTATTATTTGAAAGAAAGTAGAGTGTGAGAAGATATTTGTAATTATCCTTATTATAGTAGAATATTTTTTGGAGCTTGTCCCGTGATTTTCCACGTTAAAATTATGTCTCTTATATTTCTACTTGTATTCTATTACGTGGTGGGAAAAGGTGATTCTAAAAAGTTTATGCGATTTATCAAATTTTTGTCAAATTTTCTCAACAAGTGGTATAAGAGCTTTTGGTTATGAAAGTCACTCTTTTCAAGAAATTCTTAATATGTTTTGTGGTCGCAACATTGTTTGATTTTTCACATCAGAAAAGAATTGCTTTAGCTAAAAGCATCTTTTTCATACATCTGGTTATTGAATTTAAGTGTGGTGTGTGAAAATACATGTCTAGAAAAAGTTATGGCTAAGAAAATATTCGGTATTTAAGTGTGTCTATTTGTGACACACCTTTCTTTTATGGGAACTTATCTGGTATATTATTCATGTACATACATTATTCTAGTATACGGTTACTATTCATAGTGAATAATTGAAGCCTAATTCATATCTAATGGAGACTAGTACAAGCAGAATGATTAGTTTGAACAGAACCAACTATTACTTATGGAAGGGAAAAATGAAATATCTCATTTATGTAAAAAGTTGGCATCTACCAGTATTTGCTACACAAAAGGTCGAATTGAAAATCGATGAAGAGTGTGAATTCGAACATGCCCAAGTATGTGGTTTTATTTTGCAATGGGTAGATGACAACATGCTCAATCATATTTGTGATGAGACACATGCCAAATCGTTGTGGGAGAAACTTGAATCTCTATATGCTCAAAAGACAGACAACAACAAGCTCTTTTTGATTAAGAAAATGATGAATTTACACTACAAGGAAGATAGTACTATCTCCGATCACTTGAGTGATTTTCAAGGAGTTTTACAACAATTGTCTTCTATGAGTGTAAAGTTGTAACACCCCGTCTCGCCAGGCGTGTCACTATAACGGTATTCCCGGGATTTCTCTTTTTTTTTTTTCTTCCAGTTCAACACGCGCGGTATATCAAGAACAATATTCACATGCAGATACAAAACCCCGCGAACCCCAGCCTTGCCCGTTTAACTATCAAGATCATTAATCTTAAACTAAACGAGTCTTAATACAACGTAGCGGATACATTAATATCAAAGCACCATAGTTCTTACTTTGTGTTTTCATAGCAAATACGTAATACAGATCAAATGGTAAAATTGCTATTATACAACTGTTCATTTACAACCTAAAATGCATATTAAAGCCTCCAAGCATTACATCGACTTAACAAACTAAGCACCATTGGCCCTCAACCGGCCACATCCTTGCCCTCGCAGCAGTCCCTGGCTGGAACATTAAACGTTCCAGGGGCATAGCCCAGGTTAGATGATAAAACATCTAAGTGACGGTATAGAAACAGATTATACAATGCATGAGAGACACACGAGCATGGCATATTCAGACAAGCGGCAACATGCAAAACATGTCTAACTTGAGAAACTCCCCTGACATACTTAATCCCTCGAATGCCCCCACTGTAACACCCGTTCACCTGGTCTAATGTTAATCCCTCGAGTGCACCGTCGTGACACCCGTTCACCTGGTTTAACATTGTTCCCTCGAGTGCCCCAGTGTGACACCCGTTCACCTGGATTAACATTGTCCCAATCTCAAGTAGACCCCAACCCGTCCCACTCAGAAACAACATTGACACGAATATCAATACCCCGATGATATGAAAATCACGCGCCATGCACCGACTCTTTTGTAAGTAAAAACAGTTGATGCAATACCACATGATCAATATGCAAATGATGCCAAATATATATGAATAAAACACATAAGCATAGCATCCCGAGTTCTGATCTCGAGTGCCCTACCGTGTCACTCGTTCACCTGAACTCACTACACTCACACCAAGACATATCCAAAAATGAAGGTAAAACTAGGGTCAGACCACTCACCTTATGCGAAAGTCAATTTTCGCCTTGTAATGCGTGCTAAGCCTTAAAATGTACATCTGAGTAATTTTCTAGCTTTGGCATGCTCCCATAGCTTCAAATTAATCCTCATAATTTTCTGGGATTTTTTCGAGAATTTTTCCCAATTTTTCCTATTTTTTTTCTTTTCTTTCTTTTCTTTCTTTTCTTTTCTTTTCTTTCTTTTTTTTCTTTTCTTTCTTTCTTCTCCCCTGCTTCTTCTTCCTCCCGCGCCTGCAGCTTCTGCACGCACGACCAGCTTTGCCGCACCACCGCTCCGCCGCGTTTCCGGCCTTGCCACCGCCCACACCGGCCACGGCCGCCCTCGCCGGATTCCTCCGCTGCACCCACAGCGACGCCGCCAGCCACCATCACCACGACAGCCCCCCCCTGCGCGCTGCAACCTTGCAGCGGCTGCCATGGCCGAAGCTGTTATGCGGCCAGCTTTGGCCGCCTTCGACTTCGTCGGCCGCCGCTTTGGCCTCTCGTCGGCCTCCCTCGGCCATTCCAGTCGCCGCCCACGAACCAGCAGCCTTCGTCGCGGCTGCTCTGTCCGCCATGGACGCTGCCCAGCCACAGCAAGCTCGCTGCTATGGCCGCGGCTTGCTGTTGCAGCCTGCTCCAGTGGCTTCCGGGCTTCCTCCGGCCTCCAGCATCGCCTCCAACTTACCTTCTTGATTCCTCAAGCTCTCGGCCACTCCCTCAAGCTCTCGGCCATTTGCTGCAACTTCTCCTTCTTCCATTTCCATTCCATTTCCTCTTTGCTTCGTTTTATTCATTTCTCTCGACTTCTACCGCTATTTATAGGCTACCCACCGCCTTAAAGAGTCTTGGCCACCACTCCTTGCTCCCACTTGCATCAAAACTTGGCCATTACTCCAAGAAATTTCGGCCATGAAGCTTCTCGGAAGCTGCCATAGCGCACATATGCGCATATATATGTATATATATATATAAAACTATATATTATATTATGATTTAAAGAAAATTGCACATTAAACCTCAATTTTTATCTCAATTTCCCTTGGCTAAATCTCTAATTGCAATTATGTTCTTAAACCTCAAGTTAATTTTTATTATAATACCAAAAATAGAAAATTAATAACTTCAAAGTTACTCGATAATGACGATTTCACCCCAGTGTCCTCATCGGGCTATTGTTTCATCCTGAAACCACTGAAGGGTTGTTCCTTATGAAGAACCGGAGCCCTCTCAGGCTTCTGTTGACTTCCTGGAAGTCCCCTATAACAATTCGATTTTTGAGCCTAATTTGCAACTGCATTTTAGGTGTACCGAAAACTGTTCCCGATCCCACTTCTTTCATCACTAAAAATCAAAATTCAAATCAGTTGTCGATACTATACAATTTTCCTTGGCTATCTACTGTCCAGGGTACTCCCTCTAATTGATTCAGTCGCTTAAGACTGCGATAGTGTACCCTAAAGCCTCATTCTTTTGATAATTCCAGTTATACCCTTCATCAAATACCATTTATACCCTTAATAATTTCTCGGGTATTACAAAAGTTTGACGATGAGATTCAAACTTTATAGTTACTTGGTACTTACCAGACTCTTAAGAGACATTCAGAATGTCTCTTTGTAACTCCACTCCTAATGGTGTACTGATGATGGAACTTGTTAAAAGTGTTGTTTTGAATGAAGAAATAAGTAGAACTTGCCCAATCCAATTGACAATGATACTCAAAGTGATAATCAGACTAATAGCCGATTAAAGGCTGATGATGATCCTACGGATGATACAGGAAATGATGATACAGTTGTTGAGCAGGGGGAGTAGCCCCCTCCATCACTACTTATAAAATCAGAGATAGAACGACGACCTTCTTCCAGGTACCCTAGTTAAGAGTACATCATTCTTACTGATGAGAAAAGGCCAAAAAGCTTTGATGAAGTTCAAACTCATAAGGATAAAACCCAGTGGATGAGAGCCATGCAGGACAAGATGGATTCCCCATAAAAAAATAATACTTATGAGTTTGTGGAACTTGGAGAAGGCAGGAAAGACTTAAAGAACAAATGAGTGTTCAAACTTAAGAGAGATTGTAACAAGCTAGTGAAGTTTAAAGCTCACTTAGTCGTAAAAGGTTTTGGACAAAAGCGAGGGATTGATTTTGATGGGATTTTCTCTCTGGTTGTCAAAATAAGCTCTATTAGAACAGTACTAGATTTGACAACTAGCTTGGATCTAAAGATTGAGCAACTTGATGTGAAGACTGTATTTTTCTATGGTGATTTAGTGGAAGAAATCTACATGGTTCAACCAGAAGGATTTGAAAAGAAAGGGAAGGAACACATGATTTGTATATTGAAGAAGAGCTTATATGGATTAAAGCAAGCTCCGAGGCAATGGTATAAGAAGTTTGACTCTTTCATGATGAGTCACAAATATACCAAAACTAACATAGATCATTGTGTGTATTTTAAAAGTTTTCAATGTGACAAATTCATTATTCTTTTGTTGTATGTATAATGATATGTTGATAACGGGGTATGATAGGGAAATGATTGGTAATCTAAAAAATGAGTTGTTAAAAGTGTTCGACATGAAAGATCTAGAACCTGCAAAGCAAATTTTGGGAATGCAAATTTTACAAGACTCAAAACCTATGGTTGTCAAAAGCTAAAAAGCTATGGTTGTCACAAGAAAAATATGTGAAGCGGGTTCTAGAAAGATTCAACATGCAAAGTGTTAAACCAGTTAGCATACCATTAGTCAGTCACTTTAAACTCAGTAGAAAGAGTTGTCCCACCAGTCAAGAAGAAAAGAAAGACATGGATAGGATTCTTTATTACTCTACGCTGGAAGTTTGATGTACGTCATGGTTAATACTCGTCCGGATATTGCTCACACGGTAAGAGTAGTCAACAGGTTTCTCTTCCAAGTTCCAACCCATGTAAAGACCATTGGGAAGCTGTGAAGTAGATCTTGAGATATCTCAAAGGTAGTACAAAAATGTGCTTATGTTTTGGAGGGTCTGAACCAATTTTGAAGGGATATACAGATGCAGATATGGTAGATGACCTGGACAATAGGAAATCTATTTTAGGATTCTTATTCACTTTTGTAGGATGAGTTGTATCATGGGAGTCTAAATTGCATAAGCGTGTTTCCTTATTTACAACAGAGGCGGAATATGTTGCCATGATCGAAGCAGGAAAAGAAATGTTTTAGTTAATAAGATTTCTTTAACAATTGGGAATGAAGTCAGAAAAGACTGTAATTTACTACGATAGTTAGAGTGCGCTAGATTTAAGCAAGAACGCGATGTATCACTCGCACACAAAGCACATTGATATAAGATACCATTGGTTGTGATTAGCAATAAGGGAACATCAATTCATATTAGAAAAGATCCACACTGATAAAAACTCTGCTGATATGATGACAACAGTTGTAGTTTGGGAAAAACTTCAACAAATGTCAGGTTAATTGGCATAGACTCCATTTAATTGTTTCCATAATTATTCTCCTTACACATAGGCTGGAGGAGAAAAATTATTGGGTTCCAACCTAAATTAGGCAACCTAATTGTGCATAAATTAGGTAGCTACCAATTGCTATTTGGGAAGGTAAACTTCATATATAAATATCTCCCCTCTCCATAAGGTTAAGGCATTTAAATTTGAGAATCTAAAAAATAAGAACAAGTTTCAAGGTAGATGAGAGACAAGAAAGCCGAATGCTTCAAAGTGATGGTCTTTAAGAGTGTGCTACTATATTTTTTGTATCACTTGAAAGAGAGTAAAGTTTGTAAGGATATTTGTAATTATCTTTATTATAGGGAAATATTTTTTAGAGTTTTCTCCCGTAATTTTTTTCTCAATATTGGAGGATTTTTTAAGTTAGAATTCTATCTCTTCTTGTATTTTTACTTATATTCTATTATGTGATGGGAAAAAATGATTATGAGAAACTTATGTAGTTTATCAAATCTCTGTTAAATGTTATTAACAAATAATACAGTTGGGAAATAACTATAAATTGAAAAGTACTAAGTGACCCATATAAAAAAAATTCAACGAATTCTCATATTTAATTTAATTTTAAGCATCGTATGTTGATTAGTATAACAAACATGAAACAATTTGCCAGTAGATATTAAGATAATGTGGCCGCCCACTAAAATGATTTGACGGAGAGTGAGGGTGGGATGGAAATGGGAATCCCCGCAATCAATCAAAGCCAAAGGGGTTGATTTGTTATTCATTCTGATTGGATTTCGTGCAGCTTCTGCCAACTTAACAACACATGGGCTGTGGGCTGTCGCCGCTTTATTCCAACCCTCCCTGTCAGCTCAGCTCTGCTCAAATTTCCCCCCCCCCCCCCCCCCCCCCCGCCCCTTTTTTCTGCTTATTATTATTAAGTCCATCACTTCCCATGTGCTCCTTAAAACTCTTTCCTTCCTTTCTCTCTCTCCTTTCCTTTCTCTTCTTCATTCGTAAACCATCATCATTATTATCAATATGATTATGATCAGAGAATTTGTATTTAGAATTTATTAGTATAAAATTAAAATATATACAGCTATATAATTGAAGGAAAGAGAAAATAATTATTAACTAACATGATCAATACAAATTCAAAACATCTTTTATGTAGCATGACTCTATTAAATTAAAAAATAAAAGATTATTTACCCACTAACCTGTACATGACTCCACTAAATTAGAAAATTAAAAAAAATAACTAACTAATCTTATTTAAAAACAAAACAAAAAGAAAAGAAAATGGACCAACTCTTGTTACTGAACCTCGTCAACCCACGTAGCCCAATTTTATTTTGTGTGTTTGTTGGCATTTTGCACATATTACATTATTATTATTATTTTCATAGTAAAAAAGTGGTTTCGTGGGGGTTAAGGTGAGTTAAAAAAAAAAATAGAGAACTAATTTTCTCTTGCATAAAATATATATAAGTGTAAAACGTGGGAGAGTAAGGACATGTTTATTATCCAAATGATGAAAACTTGGCCTCTAAACCAAACTTTGAAAGGCAGCTCGGTATGTATGGCCGTAATGATGACTGATAACTACTTGCACTAACATTAACATTACCAACCTTATATAATAATAATAATAATAATAATAATAATAATGTTATTAATGTCGACTCACCCTGCCAATAAAACTCTTCATTATAATAAAGCTAGCATTTATCACAACCACCCACAAATACTTTTTAATAATTTTATATTACAAAAATTATAAATTCTTAAGAGTAAGAAATATAATCAATACCCTATTACTTAATCAAAATAATATTTTCATATATTTACAACTTGTTTTCAGCTCATCTCATCTCGATCTGCATCTTTTCGTCTGTGGTTTTGGTGGGTTCTAATTAAACAAGTATTATGGATGAAAGAAATGAGTGCTATACACTCTTTTTAAGTTCTAAACAATAATGAAGAGTCTTTTTGAGTTGTTGCAAGATTTGAAGATTGGGAAATAACTAATAAGGGCATCAACTTCAACCCCACAGAATTAATTTAAATTCTCAAATAAAACCCTAATTATGCGTCTGTGTATAGATTCCAATACAAGTAAGAAGCTCCTTATTATTAATTTGTCATTTTTTTATTATTAGACGTAATAATTGACGAATATACTTATCTTATAAATAATTAAATATAAATTTAATGAATAGTGAAAACTGTAGCCCCATCTCCATGGCTGTTAATTTGAGAGGGGAGGCAACCCCGCAGTGAGAAACAGTGGGCGATGGGCACATGGGGGGGCACATGAAACCAAAAATTGCCCTGCAATTGTGGCGTCACTCGATCGGCTGACTTTCCATGCCAAAATGCTTTCCTCCAACCGAAGTTAGTTAGCAAGGGACAAAGGATGAGAGAAAATATTGAATGCAACCATCATATTATCGTTAATAGAATGAGAAGATTTATATATCGTTGTATTAGATATTTTTTAATCAAGCAAATATGAAAGAAGAAGTATTTTAGTTATAATATTTCTTACATCAAAACTTATAAAAAAAAAAATGCATTCCCGTTCAAGTAGGAGGAGGGACGGAAGGCGGCTGTGTGGTGTTTTGTGAGGGGGCGGCATCGCATGCCTTAAATTAGGGCAGGTGGGTCCGAAGCAGAGACTATTACTAAGCTGCAGAGAATTCACATGCTGCCCACCGCATTGAAGAAAGAAAAGAGGGGGGGGGGGCCGCATATGGAATGGGGGTGGTGGTGGGACACCCAGGCCAACTCCAACCGCAGCCCACATAATAGTGCAACAGATTCTCATTAATAACTTTTCTGGGTGCCTAAACTGTTGCCCAATTTCATCTACATTTTTCATCAGATTTCCCACCACCACTTTGGGACACCTTCACAATCTACCGCCCTTAGCTCTGTTTTCAGCAGAGACCACCCCCCACATCCACATGACATGAATTCAGTACACACTATTATCTCCTCCTCTTCTCTCTCAGGGCCCAGACCAACTGTCATTTTCCTTGTTTTCATTTTTGTCTACTGGAATTTGACGATGCCTCCAAGTGGCAATAAAACGTGGCAACAGAATTAAAACTCACGCAGCACCCAGAAACCAAAACGAAACAAAATACATAGTAATAATAAACCCCTCTCCCCCCCTCTCGTTATAATAGACTTCCAGAAAGCCCAAAGACAGATTGCAGATACAAAAATTAAAATTAAAATTAAAAAAAAAAACTGAGTTTAATGAATTAGTCTTTAAAAAAATTCATCTAATAGACCTCGTTTTTAGAAAATTATATTATGTATGGTTGGAACCAAAACAAGTTGGTTGTAACGTAAAATAGCGTTTCATTACAGAAAGCAACGACTGCATCTGTTATCGGTATGTCCGTATCATTCTCTCGTAGTAATAATAATATAAAAGACTTCGGGGAAGAAGTACGTACCCTTTTACAGGTGGCGTTTTTTCCCCCCCATAGTAGCATGCAGCGAGAGATTATTAGCATTTAGAAGAACACTAAAGATAGCCAGAAAAAAAGGAACCGTATTTAACAGAGAAATACTTTTGAGAGAGAGAGAGGGGGGGGGGGGGGGGGGGGGGGGGGGGGGGGGCGGGGGGTAATTAATAATAAAAAAAAAAAGAAAGGAAAACAAGGAAAAAAATAAAATTATTAGAAAAATACGAACAACAATGCGAATCAACTCGGCGGCGGCCGATTCAAGCCGAGCAGACTTTGAGAAGCCACGCTAGATGCGGTGCCGGAGAGCAGCTCGGCGAGGGCACTCATGGCTCTAACCTGCATCTGGAGAGCAGCGATGTAATCGGTCGCTTCTTCCAGAATCACTGGAAATGGTTCTTTCCGGCAGCCGGGAACTAGACGGCCGAGAACGCGAACTTTCCTCTGCACAGCCGGCAAGTTCTTCGACTTCAACCGCAAAACACTCAATCTCGGCTTCTTCGACCGGTTGCCGCCCGTGACCGCCACTCTCTGCCTCTTGTTCTTCATGAACTTGAGCTTGAGCCGGTTGGTGAGGATGGCGCGGCTCCACCTGGTCCTCCCCTTAGCAGTCACGGCCAGAACTCGGTTGGCGGCATCGCGAACGGCTCGGCCCCGTCGAGGAACCGACGCAGAGGAGCTCTGCCGGACATGGCGGAGAGCTTGGAGGAGCTTTGAAGAGTAGACTTGCTGTTGCGCTTCGGACTTCCACTGTATCGAGCTCTGAGCTCCGTTAGGATTCTGAAATCGATCTCTGTTGCCTTGCACTTTCTTCTTCTTTTTCCTACTCAACAACAACTCCAGCGATCTGTCTGAATTCGTTAAAGGATTCGGAACCCCAGATGATGCCATCAACAATACCTCCTGATAATCCGATTCTTACGATTTTGAGAACCGAATCGAATCACGTATATCTACGGATATATATATATATATATACACCTTCATTAGCTGACGAACACCTGCAGATTCAAACACGTGAACGGATGTTCCGATCAGGAAAACCAGAGATCCGGAAACAGATTCAAAGCAGAATTCCGCATAAATCAGGAAAAGGCCCACAACACCGTAGAAATGACGAGAAAAGTGTGAATAAGGTCGAAATCGAAATCGAAATCATGTTAACTCTATTATTAATGTTACCTCACCAAACCTCCGGAAGGGCGAAGGAAATGGACTTCGCCACAGAATCTCAGCTTCTCGTCCTCGTATTCTGACAGCCACCGCAGCAGCGGTGTTGAGCAGAACGATTGAAGAGACTGGAGACTGGAAATGGAAATCAGCGGCGGGGGGTGGGGTGGGGTTTCGATTGAGGCTTTAAAGGGAAGGGAAGGGAAGGGAAGGGAATCAGTCTACAAAGGGAAGAGAAAGAGAGCACGCGCATCGCTTCCTTAAATATCCCTTGGCATCCCCTAATCAATCGTACCCTCTCCCCAGTCGCCACCCACTACAGGGAAATTATTGCTGCATTTATTTAAATATTAAACCATAATTAACGAATAAATGGAACGACACCCCCCCTTTTATGTATCGCGGTGTCACCCCAAATGCGTACACGTCATGATGGCTTCTCTGCCACCCCTTCTTCCTTGCTTGGATTTACACTATATATTATTTATTTTTATATATTAAATATCCATTAACAATTAATTTAATTATTAAAAAAAAAAAACAATTTATGCAAAGCTTAATTCAGTTTAGATGCCACCACCATTGTTGAAGCTGTTGCTGTTTGCTTGGTGCGTGTGAATTTATTTTTTAATTAATAATAATTTCTAGAATTAAATATTGTTTTGGAAATTGGGTCGTAAATGAAATTAAGATAATTATTATAAGGGCCTGATTAAATTAAGAAAACACAGTATTTTTTTTAAAAAAAAAAAAAAGTATAAAAATGTAAAATGCATCCGACCCTAACTTTTGAAAAGCGTAGGCTTCTGCCAAATTTGAGGAGGTGCAGAGATGAGCATGGTCTAGAGGTGGCCACTTTTACTATTTTAACCTTTTGCAAATTATTGAAGTGCGTCTGTGAGTTTTACAGCAATGCAAGGCCGTGTTTGGCTGCTCACTATTGCTTCTTCTTGTGCTTTCGCTTAATTTATATGGAATTCCTTCCTTTATTGCTTCTTCATATTAAATTAAATTCGTTTTTGAGTTCTCTCGGGGGGGGCGGGGGGGGTGTTTGGCTGCTATTTTAGCAAAAAGAAAGAAAATTGTTTTTATTTTTAAAAAAAATTATCTATAATACCCAAGTAAGTCATATTTTTAGGAATATTTGTCTTTTTATTAGCTTCCTAATGATTGCCACTGAGCTCACACACTGAGTCACATGAGCTCATTTAACTAATTCACAGACCATGTCAAAATAAATAAATAAATAAATAAAATTCAAGTCCCTTTCACCAAATATGCAACTTATATCTAGAAGTAGAAGGTAGCATGAATGCATGATACAGCAGCGGTCAAAGGGATGCCAAACTTTGCATTTAATTCCTATTTATTTCCATTCATCTGATTCAAAGAAGATTCTAAGGTTTAGGTGAACCCAATTTGACAAACAAATCAGTCGAAGCCAAACAGATTTGGGGGGTATTATACCTTACGGATGAAGAATTCTCAAAAGGTCAACGTTTTAAAATCGGCCAGTGGCATGGGATGTTGTCATCTCTTTAATCACCAACAATCCAACTTCTTAGGGCCTAAGCCACTGAAATTCCAATTAAAAATATGTAATGATATGAGGTTTTAACATTTTTAATCCTTATTCTATTAATTTAGTTACCAAAAAAAGCTCGTGCCCTTATGCTATGTCACTTTGATTAAGGAGTAAAGATTAACTTAGTAGATAAAAACTCATAAAACTCTTTTGTATTATATAAATACTTATGATCTTTTTTTTTACTATATAGGTATTTAAATTTGTAAATGATGTGTATATCATTTGATTCATTTCATAAACAATTTGAGTTCTTTAACTCAAAACCAGCCCATTGTAAGTGATTGATTAGGTTTAAGCCACTTTCCCTTCCTAAATAGCACAAGCCCATGTTGCACCACCAACCATCCCCTTCTCCTTAGGCTCCAATAGCCAAGTAGAAGGGTGAAAATATTAGCAATTTTTGACCAATGCTTTTCCAGCTCATGTGCCCAACACTAACAATCCACCACACAACAACGAAAAAAGAATGAGATAGCATTCTTTATAGTGCTATCTCATTCTTTATGGTGCCTTTTTTTATGGCAAAGTGAATGCTTGCTTGCAATTCAGACTTCAATCACACAACTGATAATTAATGCTTTTGCAAGCATTAGTTTGTATAGAATTTGGTACCATTTCAATCAGTCAGCAGAGCGTTACTTCAGGGTTAATTGAGCTCATTATGTTTCAGAACAAATGCCAGAAAGAGCCACACACACACACACACACACACACACACAAAAGAATATATTCTGGAAATTATATAAATAAAAAAAAAAAGAATGAATTCCGGAATTACCTTCCAAAAATTGATCTAAAATGTCACAATTACAAAAACAACAGAATATATTTTCACCGATTTCAAAAATGGTGTGGACACCATGATGACGTGTATATACCTTTTTTCCAATTAACAAGACATTCAATAAATTTACATGGGAACACAACCCTTTTGCTTTTCCATCCCCACAACTAACTCTTGTCTCTTGCTCTCTCTCTCTCCCCCCCCCCCCCCCCCCCCCCGCCCCCCGCCCCCCGGGCGCCCAAAAAAACTCCCCCAAAAGTCTCACTCAAAAGGCATTTGCGTGCACTGTATAGCCTCTACAAGACCAAAAACCCACAAGGAACAAGGAACCATTACCAAAGAGCAACAAAGCCAAAATGGGTAGGCTACCAAGAGCCTAGCCCCCAGAACTTGGGTGAACAGAATTTGCATTAGTGGTCAAGCGGCCAACATTTGAAGGCAGACGCTCAGAGAACTCTGGGCTGACTCGCTGATTGCAGTCCAACTCCCCATAGCACGCTTCCCGTCTCTGGTCACTTTCTGTGTCAAATGTAGCGTTCTTCGGCAGCTGCGAAGCTTGCACAATTGACAGTGATATCCTTCTGGTAGGGACTTGATAGCCATTGCTTATGCTCTTGATAAAATCATCCTTAACTGACTTCATGTCAACAAAACCATTCCTGCCGGGTTGTAAGCCCCAGTAAAACACAACGTTTGGCTCCACTATGTTCGCATCAACGTACTCTGTCGGGTTGGGATCACAAAAACCCTGAATTTCCTCCAACTGTGGGGCAATTAGAGTAAGTACTTTTAGTATTTCAAAGAAACAAGATAGTATCTAAAAGATAAATATTAATGCTTTCTTTTTTCAGCAAGTACTAAAGCAAGGTCATTAGGGACAGATTTAGAGTTGTATGCTTTCTTTTTTCAGCAAGTACTAAAGCAAAGTCATTACAGACAGATTTAGAGACAACAGAACACGTAGCCCAGTTGCCAGATAAGGTTGTTAAGTTTGCATATTTAATTAAGAGTTCTTTTAATACACCCATATTGGAGGGTTCTACACTTAGCAAGTGATAAACGGAATAGCAGCATGCTGGCACAACACCAGTTCTCAGGTCTCGCAGGAGGGAGCAGGTTTATAGACTTCTAGTATTTAAGAAAAGACAAAGAGAAATGAAAAGGAAGACTTTTTAGCCACCCTACCCCCCCCCCCCCCCAGGCGAAAAAACAAAAAACAAAAAAAGGTGATTTGGAAGCCCCCTACTTTGCACTCCATACCTGTTTAGGGTGTATGCCTGTTTCCTAATGTTTTGCTGACTATTGCTCCTTTTCAGCTTCAATACTTCATTAACAGTTGTTTGTGTTACCTCCAATAAGCAAAATAATGAAAAACTAAGCTCCTAAGAACTCAAGGATTTGGAGTGGAAATGTTGCTAAAAGCCGAGACTTCAGAAAACAGCTATAATGTCATGATTTGTGGTAACAGAAGTACATGGCTGTCAACTTATTTGGGTATTGCTTTATTGCTTGAGGCAAACATATCTGAGCTGGTAGCTCAATTTGCTTGTCAAGTTTCAACCTTTTGCAAGGTGCACCAGGCCTTTTAGTTTACAACGTGAACAGCTTTCTTCTCTTTCCTCAAGTACACCTCTGGCCCTCAAATTAACCACACCAGTAAATAGACAGAATAAAAATGGTTGCGTCTGTAATCACACCAATCATCAATAATTTGAAGGATAACCAACAATTATGATGAGATGGAACCACTAACCTTGAGAAGAAGACTCCGAAACCGTGACTTAACCCAACCCACCCACTCTCCTAACTCATCTTGGTCACGAGCCAGAAGAAATATTTTGACAAAGCGAGTGTACTTCTTTGTATATGGAAAAGACTCAAATAGGCCAGCCCAATCAAAGTCTTGTTTCAGGAGATCCTGCAATGTCAAGGGAAAAAAGTATCTTATGCAAATCAGTAGATGTATAGAGATGAACTACACATCATAAATGACCACTGATTGTAATTATCCCAAAAAGGCAAAGGCGGACTTGCAAAAAACCAAAAGATACCTTAGTCAAAGTATGACCTCGAAGGAACTCAGCCCTGATTTTGTAGAATGTGCTTTTGGTGATATTAGAATGGCAATACTCATGTGGTCTGCATGGCAATCTAATGGGCATCAAGGACCGCAATCCAGTGGCACTTCCAGTCATAGGGAACACATTATCTTGCAGAATTACAGGAGTTGGCCAAGGCCAAAATGCAAATGTCTTAAAGAAATTTGAAATCAAAACACTCAAACTGGCATTTGGGTGCCTTTGGCATATAAATGCCACGAGAATAGCTAAATGGACTCCTCCAAAAAACCCAAACAACTGCAAAAAAAAAGGGTATGATAAATACGGTTGCTTAAGTTGCAAGGTGGGGCATACAAAGACAGAGAGAAGACAATGCTCAGAACCCAAAAGGAAGAAAGCTCAAAGTGAAATTAATACAAAGCATACATTCCTTACATTACCATACACTCCTCGCCTCTTTGCCCACAATTTAACACATCGTAGCAGGGACTGGAATACCTGAAAAAAAAAAAAAAATCCAATAATACATAAGAGCTATTACAAGAGCTCAGGAGGAACAAGGTTGTGCAATAAAGTTGAGAACATATATATTTATCAATTTTAACAATAACCCCCAGTGTGCACCATATTTTATGCCATAGACAGCATCCTTAAAATTAACTTAAATCAGGTCCCGGGAATCAAAGATAACTAGTTTACACCTAGAAGACAAATAATAATCACAGACAATGATAAAAGTGTAAAGAGCATGCCCAGTACCTCTATATTTGGGAGAAGCTGAAGAATGCATTTATTAGCATGAACACCAGACAAACTTCTCCAGCTGATTTCATCAATGCCCCTCAGAAAGTAAGGATTGAGAATATCCACATTCTGCAGATCACACATTAGAAATTCACATTTTTATACAAGAGGTGAAAGATAAAAACTAAGGTTGGAGGTTGGGTGCTTGCACAACAAGATCGATAATGTTCTAATTTCATGCATGCTCCTGGCAACAAACAAAAGAAAAAACAAAAAACAAAATAAAACAGCAGGAATTTAGCAACATCAGGACTTAACAGGAAGAGCTTTGGACTTGAAATTTAAAGAAGTGAGATCCTTAATGTAGAAGCTACCAAGGAACTCAAGTTAAAAGAGCACAGTCACAAGTCACCATACTGACCTCAGGAACAGACATTACTTTTAGTTGAGCATATGGAAGATCAATGGAGATGCCATCAAGTTTAAACCGCATTAGAGGAACTTTTGCATCCTTGACACAGTGGACATCAGATACTTCTGGTCTGTTTGTAAGCATGTTGTGCAGAACAATGAAAAAATCCTCCTGCACAGGTCACAAGGTAACAATTTAGAAGTTCCTACTCACACAGTTCCATATGTGATGCATGGCACAGGGGAAAAAAATACTTACTGCCATAGTAGCAAAGCAAGGTCCAACACATACAGCATCAATATCTGATTCAGAATTGTGAACCTGAACAGAACCAAAGACAAGAAATATGTTTACAAGAATTCTGCATGATATAAAATTGTTCCATTTTGGTAAAAATGCACGAGCATATAGAACCAACTACCAAGGTTTAGAAACGAACAGAAAGCAAGAATTCATTTAGCCAACCCCACATAGTGGAATAAAGGCTTGGTATACTGTTGTTTATGTAGAACCAAGGTGTGATATTCTCAAAACAGCAGACCGTCAATTATCTTCATTTCTATCCAAGATACCGCTACAACCAATGAATTTGTTCAAGTAAATGCATGGAATAATATCATACAATGTAAGAACTAATATAATACCGCACATACTTATTCAAAAAAGTACAAATCCTATGTTAACCGAACAGCTAGTAGCAGTTCATGAGATTAACATATGTCAGTAGTGTTTCACCAGACTGGAATTGTTAGAGAGTAAAAATGAAAGGCAAACATCCCTACAAACAAAGTTAGATTGGCAGCAAAAGATTTTTAAAGTTCAAACTACAAACCAAAATTACCACACTCATTTAAAAAGTTGCTAGAAGGATTAACTCATTAAATAGGAAACTTATCACTGCCTACTTGACGTACATGCTCCAATGCATACAACCTGTGCTATGAGGTTCAAGACCTAGCAGTCTTAAGAATAAGTGAATACAAAATGTATGCATCCAAACCAGAAATGAAGTATTAAAAACAAAGTAGTAATTTTTGTCCATCTTATCACCATCTTCATTATCCAGTAGGATAGCTGATTTTTCATGGGTTCACAACTCCAGGCACATCCTTGTCAACTCTCTTACTTTTCCTGTATCCCTTGCTATCTGTCCCCCCCTCATTTCTGAATGGCAGATCTCAAGGCTCCCAAAGTATTGAGCACTGGAACATTATTATGCAGTCCAAATCCATTCCTTGCATGTAAGAATCTTTTCGAAAATCCAATTTGACCAGTTATGGCATGTCAATGCTCCTAACTGCTAAACTTTCAAAGTAAAAAACCACTTCTATCTACCAGTTCCCTCCATTATATAAGGCGGTGTTTCCAAAAGCCCACCATTGAATAGGCTCTGGACTTTTAACAAGCATCGCACACTTTCTACTAAATTCATGTATAACCGTGCACATCATTTTTCTAAATAAACAAC
Source organism: Diospyros lotus (assembly GCF_014633365.1). Taxonomy (NCBI): domain Eukaryota; kingdom Viridiplantae; phylum Streptophyta; class Magnoliopsida; order Ericales; family Ebenaceae; genus Diospyros; species Diospyros lotus. The sequence continues at coordinate 7,201,867 of NC_068341.1, forward strand.
AGAAAGTGAACATTTAAAAGTCAGTCACATTAATGAAACATGGTCTTTTTTGCATATTCTAAACCTTCAAGGCCTTGGATCTTGATACTAGAGAAACTAATCCCGATATTTGTTCTCTCTACTGCCAAACCAACGTCTTAATACCAAAAAGAGGAAAAGTAGAGACAACATGATTTAAGTTGAGCTCTTTTTCAGCAAAAAGCATCTTGGAAGTCATATAGTTAGTTGAATAAACACTTCGAATTTTAAGTTTTCTTTTTGGACTATAAATGTTTGCTACAGCCCTATTAAGGTGTTGTTTTGTGTGTGTGTGTGTGTGTGGGGGGGGGGGGCAACAGAGAAATACTTAATAGAAGCCAATCAAATGAAAATAAATATAACATTTAGACTTCTCCCTATAAAACAAATCCATATATTTCAGGGACGTGACAACTACTACTGGTGTTAACCTATTAAACGCTAACACTTAAAGTGCTCTTTCTCCACTCATTTGACACTCTTCTTGATGATCACATTAAATAATTTCTTTTAACAAAAAAAAATAAGCCTCTTCTCTCATCCAGTTACATGCCTCTATCAGGAGAGCTTGCTTTATTTAGATAAATACATCTTATAACATATAATTCTTGTCTTTTTTTGTAATTACTAAGATGCCCCAACATAACACATGTTTCTCCACCTTCATTGAATTCACGAAATACTCCTTCCATCTCTCTTTGATTACCCTTTCTTTTACTATGCAATGCAATAAATGATTTGAAGCTGATAACCACAAATAAGCCAGCTAGCAAAGAGTTGAACTGCATGACACTTGATATTCACATCCAATGCTAGTCATGTTTCTCCACCTTCATTGAATTCAAGAAATACTCCTTCCATCTCTCTTTGATTACCCCTTCATTTACTATGCAATGAAATAAATGATTTGAAGCTGAGAACCACAAATAAGCCAGCTAGCTAAGAGTTGAACTGCAACACACATGATATTCACATCAAATGCTAGTCATTTAAGTACTTTAGTCTTGATAGATACTGAATCTGAGATATAAAAATGAAAAAAAAAAAAAAAAAGAGAGAGATAAAATTAAGTAAAGAACAACAACAAGACACATTCACAGGAAAGAATGATGACTCAATGCAATAGTTCATGGAAACGGCATCATTGATGACTCATTTCCCATCAAGAGAAGTAGAAATTAATAGAGGAAAAACTCTTAATTGAGGGACTTACTCCAAGGCCATACGATCCATATGTCAAAACTGTAGCTGAAGCAGCTGAAATATATTCCCCCCTAAGCCGATGTTGACGAGCAATGTTCTTAATCCATTCCATCACTATCTGTGAGAAGAAGTAAAAAGTCAAAGTTCTTGCAACATGAACATCACATTAGCATATCCAAGTCAGTTCATGCTAGCCACTACAACTATCTGAATCCATATTAAGTATAACAACAAAGGTAAATGATGTTAACCATGCATCAATTCAATGCGATAGACACTTGACTTGCAAAATTAAATGGACCCTATAGGTGATGCAATTTCTGGCATAGCCTTAACAGCTGCATCAAACATTTAAATTCCACGTAGGCCTTAAATTCATAGAATGAGAAATATCAACCATGAAACAAGAAAGCACCAATGTAATACTAAAATAGTTGCAAAGAGAAAAGACTGTATACAAGATAGTTAACAACCTGAAAACAACAGTTACAGCTCAACAGCGAAGAGACTACAATTAGAGATGTGCAAATGAATGAACTAACTGATACAATAAATGAACAGAGCAAAAAATTTGATCCATTTTAAGGTAAAATGGGTCGCGAATCTCAATCATAATTAACAGCAACATCACCCAGCTCACTGACACATACACGCCCATCCAGACCCGTAAACAAAAACAAGTCAATGTGGTGTGTATGTGGGTATCAAAGACAAAAGAAAGAAGGGGGGGGGGGGGGGGGGGGGAGGTTTGACCTGTTTGAGCTTATCAATGGCATTTCTCCTTCTAATTTCCTCCTCCAGAGAAGGCACTAGTTCTTCTTCTGCCATAAGCTACATGAGATGAAAACCATCAGGAAATCAACAACCAATTGCATAACCAGAAAGTAAATAAAAAAACTGAACCAGAATGAATGTTCTAATTCCACGGACAGCTTACCTGCAGCAAAGATCGGGACCTTGCCTCCTCGATTGGAGCCAAAACAGCGGCGTTCAAACCAAAATCACCAGGGGGGATCACGGCAGCATTGAAAGGAATCAATTGCGGTGGCACTGGTCCGTTGATGGGGTTCATCGGGCCAACGGCCGGTCCCTGAACGAAGGCCACCGGACGGTTCAAGTAGTGAGGATCAATCAGTTGGCGATAGGGGACAAGGACAACTTGATTCGGATTCGCATACGCCATAAAACTTGGATCAATCACCAGAAGTCAAAATCTGAGGTCCAAAGCAGAGGGCTTTATTAGGGTTTTGAAGCAGAAACAGAAGGATTCTTCGAGAAACAAATATATCTGCTAGTTGCGTATATATACAGAGAGGCGGGGAAGAGTCAAAGAGCTTTGAGTTGGAGATTCGACGAATTGAAAGAGAGATGGAGGCGGGAGATGGAAGCTTAGATGAATGTTTCAGAGGGGCTTTTTCTCGTACTGATTTTTCTGCTTTTTGAATTGCAACGGTGTGGAAGATGAAGGCCCAGATCGGAAGGCCACCAGTGTGGTGTCCAGGAATCGAGCATTCACCGTCGTCCACGTGTCTATCCAAGACAGGATCTAAGCGTCGCCTTTTGACGGCCCAGATTCAGGCTGGCACCGACCTTCATCAGGTGGACTTACTATTTAAAGTTGAATGAAATTTTCTTTTGACAACTCATCAAAGAAGAAAAATAAATTTTCTTTTGACAGCCAAATTCCGTGGCAACTGGGCTACACATTCTCTCTGGTACCCTATGATTAGATTTAATTAAGTAATATATAATATGAGAGCTGTTCGTGTTGGGCTCGTCTGGGGGTAAGGGGGTCGAGCTCGTAGAGACTCTCTTGCATTAAATAACATAATAATTATATATATAATATATTTTATTATTTATTTTTATTCATTTAACATGTATGTTTTCAATTAATAATATTTTAACTTAATTTTATTGAATAATTTATTTGATGTTATCTTCTTATTTTAATTTTGAGTTTTTAATTTTATAGTTTGAAAGTTTGTTTTGAAATTTTTGAAAATTTATTCTTTTTATCATTTTAAAATTAAAAATTAGAAAACTTGTTTATTTTGAATTTTTTTAAAAAAAATATTTTATAATATTTTATTTAATAAATTTAATTATTAAATAATAAAATTAAATTTTTTTAATAAAATTCTACTATTAAAATAAAATAATAAATTTGATTAATAAATTACTTACCACATACATCTTAACAATAATTTATATTAAATTACACACTTAATAATATACTATATGTTATTATATATTTTTAATTATAATATAAATATATTATATTTTTAAAATTTTAAATAAATATATAATTTTATTTTAAAAATTTAATAATAATTTTTTTTTCTCTTTTTTTCTTTTTTCTTCTTCTCTGACGTCCTGCATCTTCTCCATTGCTGGCGATCACCACTGACCAAAAATTTTCATGATTAGAGCTTATCATTAGAAACTCCAAATAAAGGGGTTTAACAAACACAAAAATGAGTTGAGATTTATCAATTGAATTTTCATAAATCTAATTTTCAACCACAAGTGAAAAACGTATTGTTAGTTGCCACCGACCACCATAGTAAGTGGTTTTTGGTGATCAAAGGCAACCACTCGACACCCAATGACCCATCAACCAACATATCCAAAAATCAATAAGATCCAAGCCCAAATCTCCTTAGATTTAAGTTTAAACGTTTGACCAAACTCAATACTTGTCTATATACACATTGCTAGTTGTCACTGGCTATTGTAGTCGGTGGTTTCCAACGATCATAGGCAGTTACCCGACATCGAATGACCCATTGACCAACATACCAAAAAATTAACAAAAGAATAATGAAAAAAAAAGATGAGATAAAACCAACAAGAGAGCGACGGGGATGGTGGTCGCGATAGCAATGGCAGTGACGATCAACAATTGAAGAAAAATAAAAGAAGAGAAAGGAAAGAAGAGATGAGAGAAAAGATAAATACTTGGGTTTGTGCGAGATTGATGGGAGAAGGTGTGTGTTTTAATTGAAAACACTCAAAATAAAATAAATATATTTTTAATATTTTAAAAAATTAAAAACGAGAAAGACAACCTAGCTTTAGTTTTTCTTTCATTTGTTCAGTCATATATAATAGAAGAAATTGTGGGTTTTAGTGATCTACTTCTTGTATTTATTTTGATGAGACAATTAGTGTCCTTTTATAATTATTACTTGATTGACAGGTAATATAGTTATGAAAATTACAGGTGAAAAAATGTGTTTATGGATGATAGGTTGTCGGTGGTCCAAAATTATACACGTGTCGTCAACTGTAATTAGCTTTGGATATTTAATTGTCCGACCAAAATAACTAATATAAACATAATCAAATCAAAATTTAAAAATAAAAGAAAACAACTTGACTAGGATAAATATTATTATTGGTCTCTGAACTCTATATTTCATAATAAATTAATTATTATACTTTAATTTATCACATAACAATCACTAAATTTTTAATTTATTATAGTTTACCCTTTTTAGAAATTTTGTGAAATTTGTCAAAAATTTATGATGTCGTAGATACATAAAATAAAAATAAAATAAAAAACAAAGAAATAGATGTTGACGCCCATTGTGTAATATTTTAAAATTTCTATACACATATATATAATTTTACGTATATTTAAAAATTACTGTAAAATTTTGATAAGTGAAGAGAAAAATCTCTTTCATTTTGGTAAAAATTTTATAGAGTCCATAACATTGATTACACAACCGTCAACAATTGCTGTTCTGTGTTTTTTTTCCTTTATTTTATGCATATCAGCATATGTTATGTTAAAATATTATGATAGAGTTTAATTAAATTTTGAACAATTGACTAAATTGTAATAATAAAAATTGAATATATGAGACATATTAAAATGTAAAAATTAATTTATTACAAAATATAAAATATAATGATCAATAATGTTATTTACCTAATTTGACAATGTTAAGTTATTAATAGACATGATGACAAAAATAAAAATAAAAATTACATAACCCAAATAACTAAAAATATAAAATTGCGAGCTTGGCTTTTAAGCCTTGTATGGTTAAATGGTATTTTTATAAATAAGCTGAAACTTTAAAAACAATTTAGTAAAATGATATAAATATATGACAAAAATGAAACTCCGATTTCTTTTTGGGGGCGGACTGAGCACACAAAACTGATATATATATTTCACTTTAGGGAGAGTTTGAAGCTTTTCCCAAAAATATCTGTTCTCGACAGAACAAATTATCTTCGCAATAATGTACCTGGTAAACAGGAGGAGGGGAAAAATCTTGATTCCAAGTGCTTGTACGAGTCGGCAATTTCAGATTGAAATCCATATCTGTAAAATGATATTCCAAACACCGTAAAAAGCTTCAGTGATTTCCATCGGTACGAAGAATTTGAATACGATAAACCACCAGCCTTCACAAACAGGGGACGCCATGAATCAACTGAGAAATTTTCATTCAAGTCGTCCTGTACGTGAATTTACACACGACGGAGAAGGAGGAGAGAGGAATCAGAGGCATGAAGTAATCAGAGAGTACAACCGCAGAAGAAGAAGAAGCAGCAGAGCATGGTGACCAAGGCTAGGGTTTCGATCACCGTGACGACGGTCCAGAAGACGTTGTCAACGGAGAAATCGAACCACGATCTGAAGCTCGACGAGGTCCATCCAGAGGTGAAGTAGGAAAAGGCAATTCCTGGCCACTGGAAAATCGACGACGGCGTGAAGAAGTCAAACTCCGGCCACCGAAACCAAATTCCAGCCATTCCTCTCCCCGGTCTGTGTAGGTTCTGCGCCCTCTCACGCTCGCTCGCGCGCGCTCTCTAGAATCTGGATTTTCAATAGAAATATCTCTCATGCGTCTGGGAAACGATTTGGTTTGGAGAATTATCTAATTGGCACGTGGGAGACCGATCCCCTGGAAGTAATGTAATAGATAGAGTCAATAGACCGACATACCAAGTAGATTAAGAAACCATAAATTACAATTCTGGCCGCGTACCAAATATAAAAACGTGGCATTTATTGATCACGAAAACTCGTCCCAGTAGTAGAACGGGTTATCTTAATCACTGTATAAATCTTATTCATTACCGTTTGTTAAAATATTTAAGATAAATATAATATTAATATAAAATTAAAATATTTTTTAGACCAATATATGAAATGATTTAGGTAAAATTGAGAAATATTTATTATTTTTATTTAAATTGTACTGGTCCAATCTTAGCCCAACCTTGACTCGATTTTGGCCCTGCATTAGTTTGCAACAACATCATTACTGTCGCACGTTAAGTACTCTTACGTTTATTTTAGATCTCATCTTCATTAATGAAAATTTTATTTTTATTAATAACAAATCTTATTTACATTTAATGAGGTTCCGTCAATACCATGCCATTGTCAGGGAGTCTCGTCAACATTGGATATCTAATTCTATCACCCTGCAACTCCTTATGCAAGCATGCAGAATAATCTCTCATCCTTCTATATAAACCAACTCTATCTAGAGTCAATACATGTTCTTTTATAATGTATCGATAATCTATCAATTTACTATTTTACTTACTTAAGCGTCAGAATGCTTGTAGGTGTCGGTCACCTCCTGATAGACCGATTGCTGGAGCCCATTCTCTATCGCTGCAAGCCTACGCCCAACATCTTTTTTGGCCAAAAAAGAACACTATCAAACTATTTATTAATTTTTTTTAATGTATTTAAAATTATATTTTTTTCTTATATTTATTAAAATATATATAATAAGTCCTAAGATCAGGATTTTTTTTTTTAAATATTCATATTCCTAAATTTATTCAAAACTATTTGTGGTGAGGTGATAACGTCTGGTGGAGACACAATGGCAGGCGAAACAGGAAGATGAATAGGAGGATGAAAGAAATTAAGAAAACATTGAAGAAGAAAAAAAAAAAAAGAAATGTGAGCGTCTTATGAGATGAGCGCATATGAGTTATTTTTTTATATGTAAAACTTTAAATAAATTTATTGAAAAGAGAAAGAGATAAATTTATTTGTAAAACTTTAAATAAAAAGTCATATGACTCATTTTAAGTGGGTTACAAAATAAATTTAATAAATATAATGAAAATAACTTTTATCTATCATATTTTTTATATCACACTTTTTTTAACTCATAACTTAAGAAAATATAAATATATTTTATTTTTAAATAATAAATATATTATATTTTGTAATATTTTATAAATTATTTTAAATATTTAAAAATAAAAACAATATATAATAAATATTTCATATTCAAACAATGTGCATTTAAATTTATTATATAAAATTTAAAAAACCTTATTTTTATTTATTATCCTCAAAATATAGAGTTCGAAAGACGATCCACTTTTGAAATTTCTCGTATCATCAATATTTTTTAAAAATAAAAATAATTTATAAAACTATATAAATATAAACAAAAATAGTATGAGAGATGAAAACGATGCTTGAAATTATTTTGACAATACAAAAGTTGAATTGATGCATTGCATTCATTGTAGATAGAGAAATTGCCACGATGACAACTTAGAACAATAATTATTGCCACGCGTTAATTAATTAAGTTGATAAACATGAGAAAATACTTAGTATAATAATGATATTATCTCATATCCTTATTGGGTTAATGTAGTATTCAAATTAAAATTCAATAATAACCGAATATGTGTTAGTAATCTTAGTACATACTTGGTGGTGAAGCAGTGGTCATTATTACTCATGTTTATGTTGTCTAATGCGAGTAAGGGAGGGTGGATGTGGAGGGGGGATGGGTCCACGCCCCTATTTTAATTTTGTCTGTGTCCAACAAATCTTATATTGCCCAATAATTTTTATTTTTTGTAGATAAGTTTCGTTTTGAAATTTAAAATTTTCCCTAATTTCATGTATTATATTGATATTATTAATATATGACTTATCATTATTGTGTTTGTAATACTAGGATAATGTGATGACAATATATTATTGTTATATTTGTCGATGTTCAAGATTTGTCGATCGTGATTCGTTAGCCCACACTGATGTAATTAATTTGAAATGGAGAATGGTATATGATGTGATTTGGTTTATTGATCCACCGGTGCGGTTGGCTCCTGCAAAATACTCCGATGTTCAAGTAAGTAAGCGAGTAAAAAGATGCAAAGTATCAGCAAGTTGGCAGAGAGAACATATCGTGGTTCTCAAGAGCACTACCCGATATATAGGAGGATGAGATGTTCTCTTACTTGTGTTGTACATCTGCAGGTGATGAGACAGAATATCTGACATTGGTGGAGGCGCCCAAGTAGTGGCAATGTGCTGGCAGGACCCTCATTAATATGGATGAAATCTGTTATTAACGATGATGGGATCTGAGGCAGGTACATGAAAATCCATAAATGGTTGCAATGATGTTGTTGCAAAGATCAGGATGAGACCGGCATTGGCCAAACGCATAGGTCGAGGAGATGGGAACAGGTTGGGCTGGATGGCTCAGCTGGGACAACACCTAGTCCATCACAGTTATCTGATTTGTGGTCTTCTTGTTATGCGAGCTATTCAGTTAAGCTAGCGAATTGGAAGAGTCGTTGGGAGAATCGCTTGGAGCTCGCTTAGCTTCGCGATTCGAGTTCAAGTTTCAGCGATGCGTAAGTCTGCTCCGACGAGCTCAGCTTGGAGCCTACTGGGCTTTAGGCGATTAGACTAGCCTGCAGAGTTGAGCTAAGTCCATAAGAAGTAATTTGAAAAATACGTATAACAATATTAAATATGACTTTTAATATATTATATAAATACACAAGAATATAAAAAAATTATATTAATTGATGATAATATTAAAAAACTGGATCATATTATGCTTTGTAGTTAAGGACTTATAATTCTGGTAATAGCATTTTTTAGTTTAATATAAAACACATTATATATTTAATTAATTAACTAAATTTTATTATTATATACAATATTCCAACTCATTATCAAACTCATTAAATAAATAGGTAAATAATTACAAATTTGTATGTGAAAAATTTGCAATGGTGATAATCCCCAGTAAAATAGGACAATAAATAAGGATTCAGTGTCAATAAATCAAGCCCAGTGAGTGACCAAGTCAGTTCATCAGTCAACATAAAATTACCCACAAAATTTGACTTATTTTAATGAATTATAATGAGGTGTGGAGTTGCTAAATATGGGCGAAAAAATGGACTGTAATTTGTTTCATTCTCAAGGGGCCAACATTTAAGTTCTATGCGAAAATTATTAATAAATTGAACTAATTTAATATTCAATAAAAAGTTAACCAATATAATAACTAATTTTCATAAGAGTTTTTGGGTAAATAAATAGATTGCATTGGCAATTTGGATAATGATGCATGTATGTATAAAATTGGTGGAATGGATATCTATTAATAAACTCTCCTATAATGTATTCCGCTGTTTGTTTTGATCATTTATAAACTCTCATCGGACATTAAAAGTCATATATTTTATTTTATTACTTATTTATTAAAAATTAAAGATTTTAAATTTTACTGAACTTATAAATTGTTTTAACAACATTTTTGATAAGCTACTATCAGATTTTTCAAATAAGTTATTGATAGCTTATTTTGATGATCAAATCAATTACAAATTTACTTTCAAACAATTTAAATATTTACAACTCTCTCTCTCTCTCTCTCGTCTCCTTCTCTGATCACCTCCTCTATTGTTAACTTTTATCATTGTCGCCTTTAGTTTAACGCTGTTACCATGCCTAGATCTCCTTATTTGTAGTGTCCATCTCTATCACCCTAGTCTATTGCCATCGTCTCCATGTCTGCATTTTCTCGTGGTCGTCATCCGTTGCCTTCACTATAAATATAACACATATACATATATATATTTAACATATATATTTTAATGTCTATTATATTAATATATTTAATATTTTTTATAAAATAAATATAAATTTAAAATATAAAATATTATATTAATATATTTTTTAATAATTATATATAATTTATCAACATCGTAGAAATTTCTTCAGTTAGACATTAATTTTTATTAAATATTAGTATTTTTATTTATATTATTCAATAATATGTTTATTTTTGTCTTTTTATTAAATTCTAATAGTTTATTAATTTTTTTAAACTAAATACATAACTATATAAATGATAATTTAAAACATATTTATTCAAATATCTGATCAACTTAAATGTTAGTTACCTTTTAAATTTTACACAAATTATAAGTATAAAGCCTGCGCAAAACAGCCTCTTAGTGTTGGAGAATAGTAGATATTAAAAGAAATAGAATAAACAGTAGTGTGGCAGGGCAGGATAAGAACAAGCCAACAAGGACTCTTAAGGATTGCTGGAGGGATATATGCTATACCCATACCCAAACCCAAGGCCGAATATGATAACGAAGGTTCTTTCAACGTCTCAGAAGTTATCCAAAGAAGTATACAACTGACATTTGTTATTTGAAAATTGGATATCTGATAAAGAAGGTGCTACAATGCACATCACCCACATTAATAGCAGTGTACAGTACACAGGGATTGACAAATGACAAAAAATAATAATAAATAATTGACCATATGATGTTAATAACTTTCCTAGTCTTAATAATGATTTTTTCAGATAACCAACCTCATAATAATTTTATACATGACCACTTCTTCTTTTTGCTGGGATATAATGTATCCTTGTGATTTATGTGTTCTATTGGGTAGAGTTGGTGTTTTGATAAATTGGAACAATAGTGATTTAATTTTGATAAGTTATAACAATAATCATGTTAAAAAGAAAAGCATTTTATTATATTATCTGCATTGCGCAATATTACGAGGCTCATGTCTTCTTTAATTTGTTTATGTCGGGTAAATTTTATATTGTTCGAGAATAATAATTTTTTTTTATAAAAAAAATTTATTTATCCACTTACTTGTAGAAAAGAAGTTCTCAAATGAATGAATGTCTTTATTAGTACTATTTAAAATATAATAACAAGATAATCAAGAGTCACAAAATTCCAACTTCAAACGTCAACCAGGCCATGTCTTGTGGGGGGGGGGGGGGGGGGGGGGACGCGGTATCAAAAGGCGCTCAATTATTCCATGCGACCGCACGGGCTGCAGGTAATTTTCCTTCCGCGAGGAGATCCACCATTGTTATTTGTTACAACACTGAGCAAATCTGTGGCCTCGATTGATTCCCCAACTAACTGCTGCACATTCTCTCAACCTAAGCCTTCGATTGTTGTTTCTACTTACCATTTACTCTCTCTCACGTTTCCTTCGTACTTAGCCGACAGTTCTCTGGTCTATTTTTCACTCTACCTCCAAGTTCTCGCAGCAAATCTAGGCCTCCTCGGTGGATCTGGTGTACGGCACACCGGTATACGCGGACAAGCAAATTCTCTGATGCGCATTGGTGTGCTGATTCCGCCGCTTTAAGGTTTGCCCCCAAAGCGGAGCTTCTTGTGCCCTCAACGATGCTGATCTACGGACCTTTAACCCCCGGCCAGGTGAGTGGCTTCGACTTCGATGTTCGCTTTGTGGGTTTCCTCTCATTTCCTGTCAGATCTTCGGACGACGTTTGTGTTTTGCGTTGTCGGTGGTTGGGGCCTGTGTAGTCGTTTAGATTTGGCGATTTCTGTTGCGAACTTGGATTTTTTGCTGTGGACTCTAGATGATTTCGCTTTCGGAACTTTCCAACTGTGTATGAATTTCGTCCCCTAAATTTTCAGTGCAATGCCGTCTTTGTGACCAATGCATGTGTAGTTTTATCTAGTCGGTGAATATTATGGATGTGCCTGTTTAATTAGATATATAAAGATTTGCGTACGGAGATATGGAAATATGGAAGTTGGATGTACTTCAGGTATATTTGGAATAGTTCTATATGTATTGTGTGACTTTGCTCATTTGATTGTTATCTTATGCCTCATGCTGACATGATAATTGTTCAGTCCGATTTAATAGTAAAATTGGCGGTCCAGTTAATTTGGCTTAAGCAAAATATTGTGGTGATTTTATTGCATTTTTCCCAGAGAAGTTGTCATCTTTACCCTGTATTCAGAACTATGAACTGTGGCAGGGAAAAAAGCAGGTAAAGAAAATGATAGGAAATGACAGTAAAGGAATTGAATCTAATTTTCTCATTCTCTTTTAATTTTCTCTTATTTTTTTCTTTCCTTAAATGAACTGATATTAGTTAAGAGAAAATACCTGGGTAGCAGGTTGCAGTTGAGTCGGCTCGGGAATTTACTTTTTTTAATTAACTTAATTACTTATAAGACATGTTTGATCTCATGAAATTGGTGAATTTTAATAAGAGTTCACTTGAGTTGTGAGTGCAGAAGTGTAAAAATGGAAGCTGTATTGGTTTCAATATGGTTGCACGATAATCCACTACCCTTCTTTATTTCGTTTTAGAGACCTCCGAACAGAACAAATAGTAAGGCACCTGGTTAAGCTGGTTTTGCTAAATGAATTAAGTAATATCAAGCTTGTAAACTAGTTTGTAGAATGTGGATTAACTATCTAGCCCCCCCCCCCCAAAAAAAAAAAAGAATGTTGGATCAACAGCTTGAAGTATTAAAGTTCACTTGTATACGAGCTTATTCTGTTTGCTATATGTAATGCAATTTTATTTTTCTGTGGACCTTGATGAGTTTGTGTTTTAATCATATAGAAAGATATAGAGGGATAGAATCGACAAATGTATTATTGTTCAGTGCAACAAGATTTCTTAGATTTTTCCCAAACAGTGAATGTACTAAATCTCGCAGCATGACCTCTCTCTCTTCCTGTACCGTTGTGCATGGTGTTTGGATTGAATTTGCTTTTTTACCTTGTGTTAAGCCTTTTCTCCATGGGTATTGTCTTCCATATTTTTTACATATTTTTGAGTATCTCCTAATTGCAGGTGTCATTTTTGCTTGGAAGCATCCCAATATTTTTGGCCTGGGTATATTCAGAATTTTTGGAGTACAAGAAAAATTCAGCCTCATCCAAATTGTTAGTAGACTGCCTTCAATTCTGGATAGAATTTATTGTCGTATCTTCTGTTCAGTTTACACATTTGCAACTAGAATCTTATGACTTATCTACATATTTTCTCACCTGTACCACCTTTATGAATTTTGTTGCAACTTTATTGATTATTGACTGCATACATAATTTCTGTATCACACTTTTAACATTTGCTACTGGTTTTGAAGGGTTTGCTAGAATATTCTGTTTGATTTGTTTTTGTGTCAGTTATTTAACAAGTTTCTATGAAGATTTTATCTGAAAATTGTTGGGTCTTATTTATATGAAGAAAAGAGTATTCTATTTGTCAAATTTAGAATAGTTTTCAAGTGAGAACAACGGGAATATATTAACTACTTTCTTGTAAGGAAGGAAGGAAAAGCTTATCATCTGTAATCAGGTCAAAGAAAACGGGTGTCTAAAGTGCATGAGACTTATTTACATCATTCATTAACAATATGTTTCTATATATATTAAGTAAAAATGCACTATCAAGATATAGTAAATAAAATTTCATGAAAATGTTAAGAGTTCATTGATGGCTTCCTTTAGAAGATAGTATTTTTTAAAGGAAGGGGTAGATAGAAAAGTTATTTAATAGGAAAATATAAGAGGTATTGATGATACGGGTGCTAATAATAAATGATATATGAAAAATTACATTTGATCATCATCATCAACCATACCTTATGCTAACCAAGTTATGGTTGGTGGCAAGGCATGTAAGCCCCCAAAATTTTACAAGATTTTTGGAGTGTTAGTTTTGAGATAAATTATTAAATGGGTATGTTGATCATTAATGGAAACAAATTTCTAGGATGAAATTCTTTTGAGGGGGTGTAAGTGTAATATATCTCTAAATTTTACATAATTTTGAGTGTTAATTTATGAGGAAAAAATAATTGAAATAAGCGTAATTGATGAATAAATTGAAAATTCTGATTTGGTGGGTGAGTGTGAAATTAAATTAGAATTGAGCAGTAGTGTATTTGACCAAGGGAGTGGTTGAATAAGTAAATATATAAATATGTATGTGAAATTGGGAAATAGTGCACTTGGCCAAAGAAATTGGTCAAAAAGATATATATGGAGAGAAAGAGAAATTTATATACATATATAAAAGAGAAAAAGGAAAATAAATAAATAGAGAAAGGAGAAAAGGCAAAATTTAAAAACAAAATAAAATAAAATGACCTTTTTTTTTAAAAAAAAAAAAGGTGAGCAGCAGGGCAGCTGGCTTCCAGCAGCAAACGAGCAGCCTGCTTGTTGCACAGTGCTGCAATGAGGAATGGGCCAGCCAGCTGCCAATTTAAAGGACCATCAGGTCCCTTCTATTTTTTCACAAAATTGGGACTTTGACCCTTGGCCCCAACCCTCTATGATGCCCTGTGTCTTAAATAATTGTATTTTGAATTAAAGGGGCATTTTTACATCAAAATTGAAGTGTTTTTTAATGAAAAAATTTCAATTTTTATTACCACGTTAGCAGAAGGGTAATTCAAGAAGAAGAATGAGTGCCCATTGGCCAAATTTTGGAGTGTATATAAAGGAGTAACAATGGTGGTCTCCACCATTTTTTTGACAATTCTCAATTGTGAAGTGTGTGGGTCTTGAGAAGAAAAAGATGGATCAAGCCAAAATGACAACAAAGGAGAAGGGAGAAAGCTAGGTGGAGAGGAGGAGGATGAGGAAGAGGCTTAGGAGGAGAGGAGGAGGAGGAGGAGGCTTAGTTAAGGAGTAGAACTGTAGAAGGCTTTGGCTAAAGATGATAGGAGCTAGGAAGTTGTTATGGTCCACTGCTGGGGATGGGACTTGTCCCGCATTGGAAGTTCAAGCTCCTAGGAGTGTGGGATTTATAACCTCTTGGGCATCTTCCCCTTAACAGTTAGCTTTTGAGGGTGAGTTTTACTCAAAAGTTATAACAGTGGTATCAAAGCCGGTCCCATGACTCCCAGTTCAAGCGAGCAACGACGAAGGTAACACTGGCATTGCAATGTTTGCCCGGGACTAGCAGTGGCTAGTGCACAGCTTGCTGTCGTGGGTGCTAGGTTGCGAAGCGTGGTGGTATGTTATGGTCCACAACAGGGTATGAGACTTGTCTCACATTGGAAGTTTAGACTCCTGATAGGTTTTATAACCTCTTGGGCACCTTCCCCTTAACAACTAGCTTTTGAGGGTGAGTTCTACCTGAGGGTTGTAACATAAGCTTACAAGTCTTATTCAAGTAAAGCAAGCTATGGGGTATGAGACTTTTCTTGCATTTTTTGATGTGATGATTTGGCTTCATGAATGTCATTTTGAGTACTTTGTGGAAAATGTTGAAAGTTACTATGCATATGCCTGTCACTTATTCTTTAGAAAGGACACGTTATATGTGAATGTTTGATGCATTTGAAATATGTTGAAAATAAGATGCATGTAAAATAGCTTATTCAAATGTTTGATAAATGTATAGCTTGTCCTCAAATGTATTGTCCTTCTACAAAATGTATATATATGTAGATGCAGGAATGGATCTTCCAATGACAAGAGAGAAACTTGTTGAATGAAGAAATGTGATTTTTGATTATGAGGCATAGATGGACATTTTATATAGTTTTGGCTACATATTGCAAGCCTATGTTCTTGCAAGCTTTTAAACTACATAAGTTTCATTTTGGTAGGGTTCTTTTTTTTTTAATGAAATGAATCCTTATGTAGTAATATGTAGACCACTAAAAGTTTGAGATGTAAGGTTACTTTGTTATGAAAGTATGGAATGAGAAATCAGCTTATGCTAATGTTCAGTAACACTTACTGTTTTGGGCTTAAGCAGAGTTCCTAGTATATTGTTATGTCTCTTAACTATATTTTCCCAACAAAAACTAGGATGCGTTGGCGAACTTTTGACACAAGAATCATTGAAAAAAGATTTTTCTATTGCTACAAACAGTATGTTTTGATGGCTTCCTGGGAACAGTATACAATATATTAAATTACAAGAAAATTCCAGGTGATGGTAAAGGAAGTCTAGTTTCTATCAAACTTGGTTTCATGTTCATTTGATTTTTGTAGAAAAGGATAGGCCTGATTTGGTAACGACTGCGCAATGTTGTCACTCGGCCAGACCAGCTGACTTTGAGTCAAATTTGGAAGTTTCAAACCTTAATAAAATCAAATGAGTTTTGGATATGTTGTAGCCAAGTCAAGTGAGCTTTCCAACAGTGTATGACTTACATGAAAAGGTGGAGAATTGGTCAGTTAAATACCTGAGATACATGAGTGTGTCACAATAGGAATGAAACTGTGAATAGTCAACTTTATATCATTTTTTGAATGGTCAAATGTTGCCCTTTGAACTTGATACTTCTACACATGGTCATATTATGAGTGTTCTAGTTGTGAAATTTTCATGAATTTTATCACCCTTAATAAAATGGAAATATCACTAAGGTTCAATATAAAAATGTTTATATATGTTAAAAATCTGTGTTGGATAATCAAGTATATACTCGAGTATTTGCAGGATAGTACTCGAGTATCATGGGATACTTGACTATCTTCTCAGAATAGTCGAGTTCTATGCAATCCTACAAGATCTTCCTAAATTCAGAAAGTTTCCGCATCTTGCAGGATCTATCATATCCTCAATCCCCAATCATATCCTCATTTTTAGAAAGATCCTATTGTATCTTGTAAATATTTTTGATTATATAATCTGTTTTTTTTTTTGGCTTATTCCTAAATGTACAGATTTCCCAGCCCTAAAAGAGAAAGGTCTGTTCATGTAGTTAGAGAGAAGCAATAATATTTTTCACCTTCCATTTACATTGTTTGTAACTTTGTATCAAATCCTACACTCTGATTATTACCCTTAATCATGATTTTAGAATAAATGGTTGCATTTTCAAATGTATTAAGGGTGAGACTCTAGTGATCATTGGGTGAACTTATACTTAACCAAAAGAAAATGGGTTAAGGGGATTTATTAGATGAGTCAAAGGGGAAGAAATTAATTTAACAATGGGAGTTGAATTAAATATTTTATTTCAAAAAAAATTTCCCTAGTTTTTGGTTTAGTAGCATGTTCGGGAGAATGGGGTGTTACATAACATTCATAGTGTCAATTGACTTTTAAAATTCACATTGACAATTCATGCAAAAGAAAAATGTGGGAAAATTTTATGATGTATGCCTTTCTTGATGCAACCTTTTAGTGAGGGATTGATGAGATAGCATTCTGACACCATCTTCATGTGAAAAAAGTTTCATAAGATGGCGATGAATAAAGATAATTGATATAGTCGTGTGTCTACCAGCTAGTACAACGTTGAATCACGACAAAAAAATTGCATTTGGTAATTGGTACATTGATGTGTTACTTTGGGTCTCTAGGTTCAACATGCGTGCATTGAGGCTATTGATCAAAGCACATGTAATGCAAATTATTTTGATGGTATAAGTTATTCTTTTTCTTAGTTTTTGTATTTTCTTTTCGTCTTTTCCTTTTTATTCTGCGGCACTTGCTCATGTAAGCCATGGAGGTATAAATTGTTCCGTTTAATAATGGTATGCAATGTTAGGTGGTGAAAAGTACATTGCTTTGGTCAATTTTTTAGCTGACATGCTTAATCTTTTTGAAGAGTTGCTAAGGCTCACTAAAAGGTGTGGAATCAGTGTAAACCTAAATGCTTTTGTGTCTGGGAGAACAATAAAGCATTTACCAAGCACAAAATCATTTAGCCCTCAACAAAATGCAATTTCATTCTAAATGAAGCAGAATTGAACAAATTGGAGAAAATGCAGTTTAGGAGACGAGTTGCATAACTTGTGTAGCTATAAAAAAGCTTACTGCAAGTTCCCTCTTTTAGTTAAAAGATACTATTTTCAGGTAAAGAATATGTTATTGCTTGGTCATCTCATCTTAAGCTAGGCAGGGACCCTCACTTCCCTTTTAATAATTTTACAGTTTACTGGCAGGCATTCTGAAATCAGCTTGGTTGAGGTGGAAAATGAAACAGTAAAAGAAGATGACAGAGCGGTTTTATTGGAAGGGGGAGGTGTCCCTTCAGCTTCTCCTAAAGCTCGGAGTTCGTCCATCACATCTCACTTTGTCAGGTTAGTATAAGATTACTTTTTGCTTTGGATTATTCTGATGAATTTTAGCTAGTCATGTTTATATGCTTTATGTTCTTTATTTTTTTTCAGATTCTTGTTACTGGAAGATTCTTTCTTGCTTGAAAATCGGTTAATACTGAGAGCCATGTAAGTCTTTTGTCTTCAATATGTGAAATTTTATGCTTTCAGTATTTGGAGGACATGATTAGAAAGTTAACTTCCTCACCATCTCTCTCTCTCCAGGTCTGAGTTTGGTGTCCTTTTGATCTACTTCTACTTATGTGATCGGACAAATCTCTTGGGTGAATCAAAAAAGGTTTTGCCCATACCCTTTATATTGCTGTTCCTTCCTTACAGGGCAAGTTTTGGTATCGTCTTTGGTGAAATATGTAGTAGATCAATTTAAATCTTAAGAAGAAAAAGTTCACTGAGTGGAATGTAGAATGAGAATGTTACATTCTTTACCAGCTTTGACATATTCTGTCTTCCCATAATTGAACACAGAAATCATGAAGATTGTCTGGACTGGCAGGTTGAATCTCTTGCTGCCCCCTCCAAAAAAGAAACAAAAGAAAAGAAAAAGGAGAAAGAAAATTGGCGCCCAAGACCCTTATATTGGCATGATACCACAAACCAAATTACTAGTCACTGGAGTAGCAAATGCTTCACTGTCTCTTTTGCTTAACATGTAGCAATAGTCAGGAAGGATTTTGCCTCTACATGTAAAATTAGCCACGACCAAGATCCTCTCTTATTGTTTTCTGAGTCCATTATTGGCTGTGACTTGGTCCATTTGCATCCATCAGGCAATTCAGCATTTAAAGCTTGTGATACTGTGAAAACTGATTCAAGTATTTCTGTTTTCTTTGGACTCTGAACAATACTTTGTTTTTGCAGAGCTACAATCGGGATCTTTTCTTGTTTCTCTACTTCCTTTTGATCATAGTCTCAGCAGCTACATCTTTTAAGATACATCATGATAGGTCGCCATTTTCAGGAAAATCCATATTGTATTTAAACAGGCACCAAACTGAAGAGTGGAAAGGCTGGATGCAGGTTAGTGTTTTCCTTTGGCTGGTGGCTTCAAATGAATATCTAGATGGCGTGTTTATGTCTTTGAAGTCCTAATTTATTATTAATTGGTTTCCAGGGCAAGAGAGGATTTATTTTTCTTCTTTCTGGTGATTTAATTTGTACTTGAACTATAACCAAACATAATTCTCCAGCTCCTTCCAGTTTTTTAAATCTGGAAGAACTTTCTTATTGCCTGCGTTGCTTGTTACGTAGAAACATATTTTCTTCATAGATACTGCATAGTAGTATATTTAATTGATGAAGACTAGTGATTTTGAGAAATAAATTGTAACTGGAGTACTTAATTTCCTACTCTAATTGGAGTTCAAGCAGTTTATGACAGGTGCAGCTACATTGTGTGCTATATTTAGCTTTATCATCTCATTTGGTTATAGGACCGTCAAAATGCATTATGAGGTTCTTAATCCTGTGAATACATTAGGCCCTTTTCTTCCATTGGAATTGGAATCTTGTAATGCTACCTAAGCAAATGAAACTTATACAGTAGCATATCCATCTGTAAATACTGCAAATGTGCTGCATAATCCTTGATCTTTATTTGAAGCAATATTAATCTTCTGTTAGGTGAGTGCATTGGCCAGTTTGAATTCACTCATTCTCAGATTAACCAGTGTAAAGTTGAAATCCTATAATTTGTTTCATGGAACAAATTATAGGATCCCAAGTTATATTCTACAGTGGTGGTGAATTCTGAACAACTACCTTAAGATGGAAGATTAATTACTCAAATTTGCTACAATTATGTAAAACTTGACATGTACGGAAAAAGGGGAAAAAAAAGGAAAAAGAACTAATGTGAGTGAGAGGAGATCTAGAAAAATTTTATCCAACTGCGTGTTGAGGAATTTGTCATGCATTTTTTGTTTATGAGCAAAAAGACATTTTATATATAGTCCTAATAGGAAGCCAAGTTGTTTAATGTTTTTGTATTTTAATTGCCTTTATCCCTTGCAAATGCAGAGTCCTTGTTGGTTTTTGCTTGTATTGACATGGGATCAACTTATGCATTTTGGATGGGTGTGTTGCCAACAATTATTGGGTTTATCTGTGAATTCAATTGCTTGTGATTTTTAACATATCACATTTATATGCATATAAAATTCTTGTTGCAGTCTATATAGTATTGTTTCCTGGTGGCATAGATGGTCTTGTAGTTTTTTAGACTTTTTTCTTTATGTACAGGTACTATTTTTAATGTATCATTACTTCGCCGCAACAGAAATTTATAATGCAATACGACTTTTCATTGCTGCATATGTGTGGATGACTGGATTTGGGAACTTCTCATATTATTATGTCAGGAAGGATTTCAGCCTTGCAAGGTTTGCTCAGGTACATCCCTTGTAAGTTCTAATGTTTTTTTGAGATTCTTTATCTAATTATTTCTATATGCTTCTGACATACTAGTTTTTGTTGGACAGATGATGTGGCGGCTAAACTTTTTAGTTTTTTTTTGCTGCGTAGTCCTTAACAACAGTTACATGTTGTATTACATATGCCCCATGCATACTCTTTTCACTCTTATGGTTTATGGGGCGCTTGGTATTTTAAATAAGTATAATGAGAGTGGAAAAGTCATTGCTGCAAAAATTGTTGCTTGCTTTTTGGTGGTGATTCTGATATGGGAATTACCTGGAATCTTTGATCTGGTCTGGAGGCCATTCACTTTTCTTCTTGGTTAGTATCTAGCCATATTTTGCTTTTCCACTGACTCAATCTTGATTGTTGCTAAGTGGCTTGATGATAATACATATATGTAATTTCAGGATACACCGACCCAAATCCTTCAAAATCTAAGTATCCCCTCTTGCATGAGTGGCATTTCCGCTCGGGCCTTGATCGCTACATATGGATAATTGGCATGATATATGCTTACTATCATCCAACAGTAAGTTTTTAATCACACGTTGACTAATTTTTCAACTAGTCCTAATAAAGATGCAGAGTTCCTTGCTCTCTGGAGATGAGACTGCTTTTGTACGGGTTCTTTTGTTTGTTTGTTTGTTTTTTGTACAGCTCGTCTGTTTTATCTGTATAATTTCAAGTCCATGCCTAACTTTTTGGATTTATTCTCATAGGTGGAGAGATGGATGGAGAAATTAGAGGAAACAGAAGTGAAACGTAGGATATCAATTAAAACAGCAGTTGCAATTGTTTCCTTGACGGTATTTTGTTTTTTCCATAATTAGAGTCTGTCCACTGGTATTTAAATTTTGCATCTGATTTTGAACTTTCCTTTTGTAATTTTTAGATTGGATATCTATGGTTCGAGTATGTATACAAGCTTCCCAAGGTCACATACAATAAGTACCATCCTTACACTTCATGGATTCCTATAACGTATGCACTTCTTTCTCCACAGCTCTTCAGTTGATTTTTTTTTTCTTTATTTTTCGGGAAGTTGCTGGCAGTAGTTTACATACCATTTCATCTTTGCTGAGCAGTGTCTATATATGCCTGCGAAACTTGACCCAGAACTTCCGGAGCTACAGTTTAACCCTTTTGGCGTAAGTGATATTGTATTTTAACATCTTTACATTTTATACTTGTTCTATTTGGAGAAGTGAAGCCAGATGCCTCACCATACCACCACTAATCCAACATTTATCTGTAAATTGGAAGATATTTTTATTGAGATCCTTTGCGGTCTTTTTCTTTGATGATTCACCAGATGGCTTGGGAAGATCACATTAGAGACCTACATATCACAAATCCACATATGGTTGAGGTATGCTGAACTATGAACCATGACTTGCCTTTTCAGGCTCTTCTTATTATCTACAAAATGATGAAAATGTTATTGCCTGAATTATGTAGATGTATTTTTTATCTGTGTATGCTCTCTCACTCTCTCTCTCTCTCTCTCGGTTGCACACACGCTAATTTAACTTTTGCTTTATCTACGCAGATCAGGGGTGCCAGATGGACAGCCTAAATTGCTTCTTTCTCTGATCCCAAACTACCCAATGTTGAACTTCATGCTTACCACTTCCATCTATGTTGCAGTAAGTAAAAGATTAACATCTTTTAAATATTTCTAGGAGCCTGAAGTTACAAATGTTACTTCCTTTGCTGCAGGTTTCATACAGGCTGTTTGAACTTACCAACACATTGAAGACAGCATTTGTGCCAAGTAAAGACGACAAACAACTGGGCCGCAACATCATTGCAGCTGTTATCATCTCCAGCGTTCTATACACTTTGTCTTTTATATTCTTGAAGATCCCTCAGATGCTGGTAAGAATTTTTGCAAAATCAATACGTCTCTGAAAGGTTGGTGTCAAATTGAGACTAACGTAAAGCACGTGCTTTAGCATGTTTGGCTTGGAGGCATCGATTATAACTCCCTCGTTTCTTTTGGTGTTTCGCACTTCTAGATTCGTGCATTTAGTATGCCGGTTTTGCATATGCTTACAACAATAAAAGACCAAGTTTGATCCTCAAATTAGTCGAATATAACAAACATGTTAAAGCCTTTATACAGGGTCGGCTAATGAATTCTAAGTTCTTTTTGTAGAAAGTGTGGCTAACTAGTATGCTAGTCTTACATATCCTTTCCTTCTGTCCACAGGTGTAAAGCCTCAGAATGTGCAGCCTAGAGAGCTACCACTACCACCAGTTTCCATGTTGGTTTTTGCTTTTACCACGTGAAGGTGAAGCACATTCCTGAGCCTTCACCTTCCATCAAAGTGATTGAGAACAAACAGATAGTGTTGTGATATTTGGTGGGTGACAAGTAGAGTATTGTATAGCGAAGGGCAGCTGATAAATTTAACCCCAGATTGAGGGATTATAGTTACATTTATTCTCATTGGTTTTTATACGAATATATTCTGGTTTCATTGTATTCTCTTGAATTCTCTATCATCCAAGTGGCTATAAGTGCAATTCCATTCCACTGCAACAAATGGGTGTTGTCGTTTGGTGGAACCTAACTGCAAATATTAAGAAATGTTAAAAGACATACAAAACTATACATCCAACCGAGAGTTGAGGCTCTTCTATAGGTGGTAATTAATCTTTGTTCCATAACCTCAATTCGCAGAATCTGAGGTTTATGGTAATATTATACTTTTCCGTTGAAACTATATTTTAAACACAATCTTAAAGTAAAGCCCCATGCAAATACGATGAAGATAAAGCTCAAGCTGTTATGTGTTTCACTGCAAACATCAGTTACATAAACACCGAAACTGAAGACAGTCCAAATACTTCAAAATGAAGCTTTATGGATGCAGCATCCATTCCCTTTGAGGTGTACTTCGGCGATTCTGCCGCGAGCTCCCTTCGGGTAGAAGCCGCCGGCCACGTGCTCGTCTCCTCCGCCGTACACAATCCTCAGTATTTCCTCCGGCGTTCTGCCATATCCCAGAGAGTCCTCGTCTCCGGCCAGGATGTTGCCTTTAGTCTTCCCCTCCGGTCCTTGGGCTTTCTTCACCAAGAGGCCTTCATCCTTCACTCCGCAGCTTCCCAGCTTATTTCTCAGCTCCGAGATCCTGTTGGTGAACTCCGCCACCGTGACGCCGTAAGGCTTCACCTCGTCCTCCGCTCGCTTGTAGAGCATCCCCCGGATAATCGCATCTTGGCCTGACTCCACCGCCAGAAGCCCCGCCACCAGTTGGTAATCAATTAGAACATGCCAACACGCAAGAACAAATCAGAGTCGATGATGTATTTAGTGAGAGAGATGCATATATGTACCTTCTTGGCGATGGAACTTATGAGTTTGGGATTTGCTCCGACGTATCCAGTGAGTCCAACGTAAGGGACAACGTACGATGCGAGGAGAAAGTTGAGTTCATTCGCGTATGGATCGAACGGTGGCTTCAGAGGCCTCCCAAATGCGCTGTCCATCACATCTCCGAATGCTTCTTTAGTCAAATTCAGCAGCGGCCTCGGAAATCCCTCCACTCTCTTCTTAATCGCCCTGCATTCATATTTATTTTCCGAGAAAATTATTTCCTGGGAAGAAGAAGTGGAGAACAACTCCCCCGAGAAAGAAAAATAGAAAATTAAACCAAAGTCATTTAATTCATTAGGTGATGGACATGGATCGACCTTAAGTGTCCGACTTCCTGCAAACCAAACTGGAGGATAACATCTTTCGTGAAAGGATCGAGGCTGGCCATTCTGCCGCCGATCGGCCGCGGACCACCGCCCGAGAGTTCGGGAGCGACGGCGTCGAGGCCACGGCCAACTGACGCCCATAAGAACAACTCCGCTTCCAAGTACTCTAGATTTAGTGGGAACTCGAGAAGATCCGCATCGGAGTCGGGGAGGTGGATGTGGTGGTTTCCGTCGAGTTCAGAGCAGTGAGAGGTAGGAAGAAGGAAGAGAATGAGAGAGATGAGCATGGTGGCGGTGGCCATGGTGGTTGTGCCGATGGAAATGGGAAATGCGGCGGTCTTGTATTTTTCTTGGCGGTGAGGTGGAACTACACGTGTAAATTGTATGGCCACGTAGTGTCCGACAAAGTTCCACGTTCATTTTTCAGATCGCACGTGGGTTTACATACATACACACGTGTATATATATATATATCTTATAAAATTTGAATCGAGTACGATTTTGTTCACCCCATTTAACGAGGTTAAAATAATTCCCGCGAAAGGTAACGACCTCTCTTCTCTCCCCCCCCCCTTTCATCATCGTCTCCAACCAGTCTCATGCCACCACTTCCTCTCACACATCAATCATGGAGGTTTCCTCGCATGCTGATTGCCTATCCTATTCGATTGCAAGATGCAACGGTGCAGTAGTGAGGTGGCGATGCGATGCAGCAGTGAGACAAGGCGATGTGAGGAAGGCGACTAGATGATTGGCTACGAAAGGAAGGTGACGAGAGCAAGGGAAGGGGAGAGAGATAAGAGAGAGAAACAGGATGGGTAGAAACCCCTGAAATGACCTTTTTACCCTCCAAATTAACGGGGGTGAACAAAATTGCACTCGTTTGAATTTATTAAACACCTAAAATCCCAGAATAGTGCACACACGAGCTTTTGTTGTCACTGGGGATGTTCAAAAAAATCGACTTACTGCAAAAATCGATTGAACCGAACCGCAGTGCACCGTTCGATTTTTTTGGTGAGCAATTTGACACGATTTGAGAAAATTACAAACTACGCGGTTTGCAATTTGAGAATTTCGCAGTTTGGTTTTGAGTCCAACTGTCTAAATAATATTTTAATAATAAAAAAATTAAAAAGTAAGAAGCCGAACTTGAACGTGTATGGGCTCATTAAGAGGTCTTCGTTGTAAACCTGGAGTTGGTTCGAGATTCTACTGTTCTATGTCCGCATCGCACCTTGCGCTGTCGAGAGTGTTTCGAACCAGCTGATGCTTCGCCATCTGTGCCGAGAAATTTGGGTTTCGCTGCAAATCAATGGCGCTTGCGTGGAAATCGCACCGAAGCGCAACTTTGCGGTTCGGTGCAGTTTCATCCCACCAAATCAGACCGTGCTGTTTGAGTTTGATTTTATAAGAAAATTTATGTGATTTGATGTATTAAAAATGTCAAAAATCAGGCAAACCCAACCTTGCACACCCTTAGTTGCCACCTTCTTCCATGGCCAAGCCACCGCGTCAGCGTCACCACCTTCTTCTACCCCGGCCGCGGCAGCAAGCTCAAGCGCCGGCGGGTCTAAGAAAGATGAGAAGGACAGTCTCAGGGGAAGGCGCGGCGCTGCTGGTCGCCGGTTCTTACATGCCCTCCAGGAGCTCGGCGGCTCTCATGGTTTGTATATTGTCTTCAATATACATATAATTGCAGTGTTAATTAAGCCTCTATTTGAGTTTGAAATGCATTTTGTTTAAATGCTGTGATTAATTTGGGCAGTGCAACCCCGAAGCAAATGAAGGAGATAATGAAGGTGGATGGGCTTACTAATGATGAAGTGAAGAGCCAGTTACAGGTTGGAGTTCACCTTATTTCTCATCCATTCTTTCCTTTCATTGTATGGTTAATTAGGAATGATATTTATCTTCTAATGCATCTTAATTATGTTCTAAGATAGATGGCAATGATCGTTGCTTGATAGATTTAGCATTGCTATTATCTGTGGATATGCTTTAATTTCTAGTTAAAATTGAACATCAATTTGTTCCAGAGAAAAGGTTAGATACATGCCCAAAATGGAGATAGTGACGGTGGATCTGCAAGGTTTAATTTTGAAGCCATTTCACAAAGGAATTTGACAAATTTTCAGTTTCAATGCTATTGAGTTACAGATAAAGATAATGCCCTAAACCTTGAAGCTTTGTTGTTGAACACAGAAATATCGTTTGCATGAAAGAAGACCAACTCCTCCTGTTCACAACAACAGCAATCCACAAGCACCACCGCAGTTTGTGGTTGTCGGAGGAATCTGGCCGCCGCCGGTCTACGCAGCCGTAACAACCGGAGAAGGGTCTAGAGCAGCCGGAGCTAATGGGATCTATGCACCAATAGCTTCAGCGCCACCACCTCTTCCACAGCCGGCGGCTTCTCGGACAAAAAGGCAAAGCCCCAACCACAGCGACGACCAAACTCATTCCAATTCTCCGGCCACCTCTTGCTCTACCCGTAGTACAGTACATGAAAAGTAAGGATGAGGAATGGTCGTCGCTGTGGCTGGGCCGGCCGGCGGCCACCATCCCTTTCAAGCAAGTCCAAGCTCCCATCCAGCCAAGCCATGAAGCACTCTTGAGTTTTGGCTAATAGTGTGCTTTGATACGAGAGATCGCAAGCAGCAGAAAGGAGATTAGCTTTCTTCATCACAGGAACTGTACTGCCTCCTGACTGGGATTCCGCTAGTGCCAGGCTGCTGCTGCAGCATTGGATTAACTGGCCCAGCCACAACGCTCGGAAGAGGAGCCGTCTTCGGCGCACGGATGAGGAACGGTCGTTGGCTCCGTCGTCCTCAGACTTCTCATCGGCCGTCGGCGGTATATATGACTGGCTGTGTCCAAAATTAATAATCGGAAAGACCCATTTCATCACTCACCCTCCTCAACCATGCCTGATTTCACGGACGATCCTAATTAGACAACAAAGTGCATGATGATTTAAATTTGAGATTTCAAGTGTGTAATAGGTTCAAAATTAAAACTTGAGTGACCTAATAAATTCCCATTAAATTAAAATTCAGGAGCACAAATGACCCAAAACCCCAAGTTAAGAGGCGTGTTTGTGTTTTATGTCGAGTTCGATTTCAGATAATTATATATGCTATATATTATTATTATCATTTTAATTTATTATTATGAAATATTAATTTTAAACAAGTAAATTTCTCATATGTACATATTTTTTAATACCGTTGTGTTTCGACCAGAACGTCTTAATTTTTCACCAAAATCTCGTATCGGTCAAAATCTAGATTGTTTTGGTAATGCTCGAAACCAAAACGGGAGATATGCCCATTTCTCCTTCTGTTGAATCGATTCTCATTCCTTTCTCCTTCTCCGGTGTTCTTTCTCCTTTCTTCACACATACATATGTCTAATACGTATAATTTATACACTACTCATCTTCGTAGAATAGAGCAACTAGTTGGTAAAATTAAATGCTACTTAACCCTCTAATTTTCTAATTAAGGATCAACTTTCCATGTTTATTCAGGGGGAGGAAATTATATTATTTATTTATATACAGGAAGAAGAAGATGATACATGTGGGTTAATTATATATAGTTTCCATTGTTAAAAGCTTCCCTCTCATTAAATATTATACGCACATTATATATACTACTAGAAGGTATACGTGACCACTATATATAAATATATCTAATTCTGAAATGAAACTTGAAAATGTTTCGATACCGAAATATTTGATTCCAACGAAGAATCCGTCCGGTATTGACAACCTTTTGAGTATGAATGAATCAATTAGATGGGCGGGGAGCTTAACTTGCTTCTGAGATGTTCAAGGGGAGTGGAAACCTTTATAAATTAGTGCTCTGAATTAACAACTACATCATAACCCGTGCGGGAAAGGAAGGGAAGGGTTTCATTGAACCTGTAGCTGTAGGAATGGTTGTTTAAAGAGGAGCTAGGGCTAGGCAAGTAGGAAAATGTTGCAGTTAAAAAGAGACTTAAAAAATTGACACAATTTGAGACGAAGTGCACTTAGTAACAAAAATTGGAAGTGGAAGTGCAAAAAGAGAACGGCATGTATAATGAATGAAGTTGTTGCTCTTCTAATTGTTAAGAGCCATTGAAACATAAATGACAATTTTAATGAAAATGATGGGTGATGGGTTCTATCTAATAACTGATTAATTGATGACGGAGAGAAAACTAATACAGTGAATATGAAACACAGAAGAAAACGGGGAAAAGCACAAAAGCTGCGAATAAGGGGCCTAATTATTTTCGTTTCATAGATGAGAAAAATTATTGAATTAGAAATTGAACTTCAGAAGTACAAAACCACCCCCAACAACCTTACAAGCTAGAACAGCAAAAAACAAAAGGAGAGGACCCGTACAACCTACAAAAAGAACACTTCAACCAAACTTCTACAAGCAACCCTGAAATCAGAAAACCAGCCAACTTAAGAATAGGACCAATGCAACACTGAATTGGAAAAAACCCCAAACTCCAACATCGAATCAGATGTCATTTCCACAAGATACACAAGTGCCCATGATAAAGATAAAACTTGAAACTGAACCCTCACAAAACAAAGAAATGTTAACCTTTTGCATAATACCAAATAAAAATACTTTTACATCCCTACTCCAATATGATAGGATGACTCAAAACCCAAAACCGACCACATGCCTTGGAACCCATTAAACCCAAAACCAAGTGCATACAAGCATACTAAAGCCAAAAAGAAAAGGATAGATAGCAATGAAACAAGACCAACTATATCCCATTACTGAATTAGCAAGCTTTAGAAAATTGAACAATGTTCAAGTGGAGTGGAAACCTTTATAAATTAGTGCTTTAAATTAACAATAAATAATATAATAATTATAATCTAAGAAGAGTTGAAGTGGTCTTTATAATCGTTGGGGGTTCTACGGAATACACTTAACTGAGGTAGCTGTGAATTTTATTAAAGACACTGAATTGAGGCAGTGATAGAATAAGATGAGTTCCTTTACCCTAGAAATGAAAACCAGCATGACAAAAAAATCAGATGAGTAGATAGAAAAATATCACATTTCACATAAATGAAAATGGGGAAATGCTATGGTATTCAGAGACATCCTATATACTGCGAAGGGTGTTTCATACAATGCAAAAGGTGTATTGCACAATAAGAAGGGTGATATTATATACACCATTTGCACTATACAAACCACTCTTCACGTTATATAGACACCGGTACCCTTGAGTAGGTACCGTAGCATTTCCCATGGCAATGGAGTATCATGTATGACTCATATGTGAATTATTTTTGGGATCATATGAATACTTTGGCAAGTAATATTTGAAGAAACTAATATGCACAACATATCAGACAAAAACATTCAATTTTCACCAACCTACAAGCCCCCAAAACCAAAAGCCTGATAATACTTGCAGAAAAGAGGCGAAAAGGAAAAGGGCTATAAGCAGGGGTGAGAATTTTTTATCCTCTAAAAGTTAACATTGTGCTATGAGTGTATCGTAGATATGAAAATGCAAAACTAGGCATCATCAAAAAGGGAAACAATTTTGAAGTTTTTTGGGGCTGAATTTTGATTAAAGCAAATTTGAAGTTTTTTTTGGCTGACTAAAACTAAAAGTAGGAAGGGGAGACCAAAGTAACTCTTCACCAAGATATAAAACCTGAAGAACTTCTATCCCTCCCAAGCCCAGGGAGATCTCTATAGCTCATAGCTGTACACTTTAACTCAACCAAGGGGTATAAGTAGAGCCAGTGTCTCTTACACAGTTTTTGGACATGAAACTACTACAGCAAGCAGGCTCGCCTCCTAATCATGTGTGAGGGTAGCACACGCGGGCCTAAATTTACAACCCTCTAGAAAGAATGTTCTTACCAGTTAGATCCATTCCACCAGGATATGACCCTCAGTGGTAATTCTGAAGTTTTTAACTGGGGTCCAGCAGGCAGCAGTTGAACATCTGTATCTGCAAAAGGGCCCGAAAACTTTTAGCAAGTATTTTCAGTTCCTCAAAATGCATGGCAGAGAAGGAAAATACAAAATTTAACTGCTCTAGGGAATAAAGGACAGAGGATCAATGTAAAGAAAGAATAGTACATCTTAAAAGAACAATAGGCCATCAGTCAATTCTTACTGTTCGTTTATGTGAAGTCATTTTCTGTGCTCTGAGTTAATGCATGGTCATTGGACAGTGAACACCTTCCCAGCAAGGACGAGGAGGATGCTTCCAGAACTCATGGTCACTACAACATAAAATGTTTCCCTCTTGTATATGATATTACCCATCCAAGATACTGTCTAGAAAATCTATTGCCCCCCTACATTCTACCTCATGAAACAGATATCTCACTATAACATTCCATGTTACAGTATTGGGGGAAATTCCTTCACTTACCATCATGCGAAGATAAATATTGGCTTCTTCTAACCCAACATTTTCACATATCCCACATATAAGACTAGTGTATGAAATTACATCTGGATGCCAGCCTGCGGCCCTCATTGCATCCAGCATTTGAATTGAAAATTCAACCTTACCATGCTTACAGTAGAAGGAAATTATTGTGTTAAATGTGAAAGCATCAGGCTTAATTCCCAGGACCAGCATCTTCCCAAAAAGTTTCACAGCCTCCTCAAGCATCCCAGCACAACAAAACCCATGGACAATTGTGTTATAAGTCACTAAACTAA
Source organism: Diospyros lotus (assembly GCF_014633365.1). Taxonomy (NCBI): domain Eukaryota; kingdom Viridiplantae; phylum Streptophyta; class Magnoliopsida; order Ericales; family Ebenaceae; genus Diospyros; species Diospyros lotus. The sequence continues at coordinate 7,233,109 of NC_068341.1, forward strand.
GCTCAAGACCCCTTTCTTCCATATCCTTGAGCAGCCTGAATGCTAATATGAAGTTTTTTTCTTTGAAAAGACCATCTAATATTTCATTATATGTTATTGTACTTGGTAAGCACCCATGTTCTTCCATTACATGAAGTAACTTTACAGCCCAATCTACTCTACCACTCTCACATAGTCTTTTAATAAATATGTTAAAAGTAATTGTATTAGGTGGACAATTTTCCATCACCATATTCTCTATTAGACAATGGGCTTGGTCAAACATATAATTCCTGCAAAGAACATCCACCATCGAGGTATATGACACAACATTTGGATGACAACCAAGGGTAACCATCTTGTTCCATGTTTCAGATGCACCGACCAAGTTCCCAGCTTTTGCAAAGGCATCAAGAAGAGTGCTGTAGGTTCTTACATTTGGAAAGCAGCCACTTCTCTCCATATTATCAGTAACATCAACAGCTTTTCCCAAGTTACCAACAGAGCATAGACCATGTATCAGTGTGTTGTAAGAAACAATACTGGGCCAGATTCCCTCTTTGATCATTCTATCCCAGAGGTCCAGAGCTTCATAAGTTCTCCTATTCAAGAAAAAGCCTTTCATCAAGGATGTAAAAGTATGAACATTTGGAGTAAATCCTCTCTTAAGCATGAGGGTCAAGACTGTGAGAGACAGATGAACATTCCCGCAACAGAAAGGGCATTGATGATTGTTGTGTATGTGATAACATTTGGACCAACTCCCTTATCCGTCATCTCATTTAACAGCTGAAACGCCTCCTCAATGTTGGATTCCCTGCACAACCCATTGATCAAAGCATTATAAACAGGTACAGTAGGGGGGAACCGCGCAGCAATCTCCCTTGCTTCCTCCACCTTACCAAGTTCACACACACAAGCTATAATCGTGGTGTAGCTAACTGCATCAGGAAAGCATCCCTTATTTGACATTTCCAAAAGCAACTTATGAGCACCATCCACCCGACTATTCTTGCACAATGCCTTCAGAAGAATGTTATATGTATACACATTGGGCTCCAACCCGTCTTTCTTCATGTTACCATACACGGGATAGATGCTATGAAACCTATTCTCATTAAGCAATGCATCCAAAAGGTGATTATAAATTTTGACCGTGGGTGAACACCCAAAATCTTGCATCCTATAAAATGTTTTCAGAGCTCGGTCAGCAGCACCAGCACGCCGATAAGAATTTATAACACTGACAAACAAGTCTTCCGAGCAACTAATTCCGTCCAATTTCATCTGCTGCAAAAGATACTGAACACCATCCATCTCACCTCTTTGCCCAAGCTTTTCAATCATAGCTTGGTATGTAAGGGGAGTGTGTTTGAAAGATGTAGAATTTGCCATGGACTTGAAATACTCTATAGCTAGTGTAAGGTCAGGTTCGTGCCTCAACCTCTTTAGAACATCGGATTCTTTCACAACGGCCGGATTTGGATTCGACGAATTATTAAGGCCATGATTGATAAGAGGGTTTGTGTTGAGAACAAATGGAATTGAAGGTTTGTAAACTTTTAGGAGCAAGGAACATCCCTCCTTCAAATGCATTGTCCACACAGGCTGAACTGGAAACTCAAGATTCAAATAACAAACACAGACTTGATTAACGAATGATAAATCCTTAAACGCATTGAAGTCCACGAATCGCAAAACCCTAGACGAGAAAAGATCACACGGACAAAATTAACAACTAAATGCCGACAACCTAAAAGCATTCCGATTGAAAGAACCTGGTTTTGATCTCTTTGCGCGTAAAATCGACAGTAATTTGGAGTTTGCACAAGACGAGAACTGTGGATGCTCCGGCGCCGTATCCACCGTTCCCCGCCCTTTGAGTTTGATCAGTTGATCAAGCGGACAAGATGTTTGGTTGACAAGATCGGGCTTGGGCTTGGGCCTCGGCTATCAGGGTCAAGCGACATTTGGTGCTTTTGTAAATTATTTTCTCATTTTAAAACTAAATGAATTTAATTCAAAGATGAAAGTCAAATTGAAAGGAGGAAAAAGTATATTATTAGTAATTAAATTTTATATTTTATAATAAATTAATTACTATATTTTAAAGTTATGCAATTACTAAATTTTAATTTCTATTAAAATTTAATTTCTCTTATAATTTTTATATTTTTATTAACATTCATTGAAATTTCCATAAATCCAATTTTCTTTCCTCAATTCATTGATTCTTTTATATCAAATCTAAAATTTAGAGAACTTAAACTGTTGTTAAACTCTAATTTTTTAATTAAATATGTCTTAATATTTATATTTGATGAAAAGTCAATCAAAATATCCAAAAAACTTTTGATTTTTTTAATTTTTAAAAAAAAAAAAGTTTTCTAATTCATAATATAAGGTTCAAAATTAGAAAATTAAATTTTCTATTTGCTTATTGGATACATTAATTTTCTAATTGGATATTAAATTAGAAAATTAAAATTTCTATTTTCCAAATGGATATTAACTTTATTTTATATTATGAATTAGATTTTTTTTTTGAGAAATTAAAAGACATCGAAAGTTTTGAAAATAAAGTTATTGACTTTTCAGATATAAAATATTAAGACATATTTTATTATAAAAATAGAATTAAAAAATTAAAAAGTATTTTCTACAATAAACAAAGATTTTAAATTAATTCTTTCTTCAAATAAATACCATACCATTTTATCTACGTAAGTGAGCATTACAAAATCATTTATAGATTCTATTCATATTTTAAAATCACTTTATTACCTACCAACTCACTATTTTAAAAATAAAAATTACAATCAGAGTTACAAATTTAAGAGATAAGTTAAATAATTTGATTCATATTTTTATGGAGAGATGAAAATGTGTTATTTTGCCTTGTTAATTGCTCCATTCAGCTCCCAAGTACGTTGCTACTATCATTATTCTAAAAATAATTGGTTCACCATAACTAAATTAATACTTTCATATGGTCCAAGTGATTGGGTGTACGCTTGGTGTGGGCAGCGGATGTATTGAGTTTGAGCCTTCTCAATCCTAATGTTGCCCTTTGGTTGAAGTAGGGCCAGCCCTGAGAGTAGGCAACCAGGGTAGTTGTCTTGGCCCCCAAGACCGATCCTAGCTTTGTTGGTATGGGGTTAGATGGTCTTGTAGGCATGAGTCTATTTCATATTATATATATACATATATATAATATTAAATAATATTAAGAGCTGAGATGTTAGAGGGCCCATATAAAATTTTGCTTAGAATCTCTAACTTCTCAAGGCCGGCCCTAATTTGAAGCTTGATAGTCTCTTGCCATGCCATGATAACTTAGGGTTAAAAGGTGTGTTATGCCACAATCTAATGCCTAGAGTTCAACTAAATTCCATTGATGGCTCCTAGTTGTGTAAGCCTTACGGTAACCATTACTTGCTCCCTCTATTCCATATCTATCTCACACTCCCATCTCTCATCAACTTCTTGTTCTTGTTAAAGTAGCTACACACTGTTAAAGGGGTTCATCTGCCTGTCATGATATCTGAAAATAACCTAAAGTATATCCACTCAATTATGCTAGCAAAATACATGATCTTCAACTTCTATATCTATCTCACACTCCAATCTCTCATCAACTTCTTGTTCTTGTTAAAGTAGCTACACATTGTTAAAAAGGGGTTCATCTGCCTGTCATAATATCTGAAAATCCACCATAGGCTAAAGTATATCCCACTCAATTATGCTAGCAAAATACATGATCTTCGCTGAACTGCAGCAATTTGCTAGGTTAATTACATCAACAATCATTCAACTTTATATTCTGTTACTGTTTGGTTACTGAACTTTGAAATGTTACTAATATTTTAAAATTATTATTACTTAATTACTAAACTTTAAAATATTACATGTTAATTATTAATATTTCAAAATCATTTTTCACCCGTCACTCATTAGCCACTAAACTTTAAGTTCATAAGTGACGGAATGAAAAATAATTTTAAAATATTAACAACTAACAAGTAATATTTTAAAATTAAGTGATTAAGTAATAATAAATTTGAAATATCAATGAGTAATAGATAATATTTTAAAATTTAATGACTAAATAATAACAAAATACAAAATTAAGTGATTATTGATATAATTAACCCGTTATTTGCTTCACGGTTTAACTTGTTAATTAATTGGGTAACTTCAAACGATCACAAATATAAAGTTGATGTCTCATCGAAACACAATGCTGAATAACAGAAAATCGGAGGCGTATAAGAGAACATCTTGGTCTGATAAGTATGAATGTTTTAGAATATAATTTCATTCATAGCAACACAAATATGTAAAGAAACTATCTACTTACAGGCTTAGCTTTCTGTTTCATTCTTCCCTTGCTACCTGCTACATTACTCTTCTTATTACTATCTTTGCTTTCACTGTGCTCATCGATGAAATCGTCCACATAGATAATCCCTTCGTGGGTGTCATCGTCATTGCCAACCATATCTATCTCACCCTCATCATCCTCACCTTCATCATTCCAACCCTCACCATCTTCATCATCATAATCCCCGTCCATATTATAATCATCATCGTCATCAATACCAGCACGTAATGTATGGAATTCTGGAGGAGGAGGACAATCCTCTGTTTCTGCCCTGTCCCTCTTCATCACCAGATGGCGAATGACTCTCTCATCTTTGTCTAACATATTCTTAAAATCATTGATCCAATTGGCTGCCAACTCAAAGTTCATCAAAATGTAGTGGGCCTTTTTCGCTTTGTTGATCTGGTATCCCAGTCTTCGAAGACCCCAGTCACTGAATCTCCAAATCTTGCCATTCTTCTCTTTTATGAAGTCTGCAAAAATATGAATAAAGTCAACAGGCGTAAAGCTTTGTGTCTCACAAAATAGCATTCAGAAGAGAGGTATCATAATGGTCTCCTGCAGAATAACAGGGCAATACTGCCAGTTTGGCTCAAGACAGTAGGAGGTTTCTAATTGGAATAAAAGGGAGGATAGAATTTTATCCAGCAAAAAAGAAAAAAAGGAGAATTAAATTGTCAGCAATGCAAACTTAAACATATTTTGATGAAAGATGATGTTTTATCATAGCCAACCCAGCTAGTGTTATATTGTTTATCATGATGTTTTCATCTCGTAAAAATTTACTGAAATTGGCTCTACAAGAAAATTAGGCACAAAAGCAATCTGTAAAGTCACCTTGAACTTTTGTATTCACGTTATCAACCTCTTTCACACAGTTCTCGTGAATCAAATAAACCACTTCATAATGGCGCACTGTAAACACAAGGAAAAAATGTACATCAGAGTGAGACTATCTATAAGAAGGGCCAATAAGAAACTGAGTTTTATGAATTTTTATTTCCTTTTGTAGGCTAGAAAGCTAAAATCATTTACGAAAGCATTGTCAAATAACAAGTTTCCTGTTGATCTTATGTCAAATGGAAAATACCCCCCGCGCCCAAAAACAAACAAACAAATGAAGCCCTAATCCCTCAAGGGGGTGGGATGTGGCCACCAAAAAACAAAGTTATTATTCCAAATTGGCTTCTCTTCTTAAGCCTTTTTCGCCTGCCAAATGAACTGCACATCAGGCACACAAATGGGAAGCAAAATGAGAGATGAAACAAGGCTGCCCTCGCCTGGGTCAAAAAGAACAAAAATTTCTTGAAAATTGAAAGCATGAATCAATTACATGAAAGCCATACATGTAAAACAAGAAACCTGCCTAATTCCCACTGGACTTCCACTACCCCACTCATTAAATTTTGATTAAGTTAACAATTAAGAAGATATAACAAGGAAACATGCTTACTTAGTTCTACCTTCAAGTCACTTTCCAGTTGAAGATTTAGTTGTTCAAAGAGCTCCTCTGCAAATTAAGAACAAATTCAGTCAGATTGCGCATATAACCAATAGTGCTCATTGAAAATAGGTGCATAGATATTTAGGCCGCCCCCCCCCCCCCCCCCCAAAAAAAAAAAAAAAAAAAAAACAAGAAAGAAGTGTGTAGATCACAATTACTTACGTTCTTCAGCATCTGCAAACTCAGGGAGAAGCCTACCATCTTCTTGAACTTTCTTCTGAATTTCAAAATTGAATTCAGTAACATCATGAATCCAAAGCTCCAAACAAAGTTGTCACAGTGGTGGGCGAGGAAATATAAGAAAAAAATAAGACCAAGAAAGCATGATACAGGACTTTGCATATATAACTTACGAGAAAATTTTAAAGATGCATATTTATGGCTAAAAAAATAAGAAGGTTAAAACTTATGAAAATTTGTAGCTAGGACTTGCCACAAAATATTTCATAAAAAAAAAAAGACTTGACGCAAAGTACAAAAACTATATATATATATTATATATAGACAAGTTGGCTAAAAAAAGAGAAAAATAAGAGATTTGAATAAAATAAAATGTATAATAGATGAAGACCAGAAAATGTTGGTAAATGAGAGGACAATTAAAGAAAAATAAGAGTATTTAAAACAATAAAATATCAAGATTTAAACTCACTATGTGAGGTTGGCTACATAAATTCTAGTTCGTTAATTATTTCTATCCATAGCCTTATTGTCTAAATGACTTGTAGATTTAATTTAGGAGAAAAATAAAGAGAGATCCCCTTTATTAGATGGCATACAAAGTGTATATATACACGAGTAGATAGAGATAGAGGAGACCTACTTAATGTACAATTCTAAACTATCTACCTATTTCAAATTTACAAATATAAAATAGAAGAGATAAAAGGAGAGATATTCGGCCTTATCTCCCTCTTGATTATTCCGACATATTAGGAGGATTATCTTGGATGAAACTGCCGGATAATGCTCCTTATTTAACTTTAATTATCCACATAACTCTTATATCTCATATCACTCTAAGAGTCTCCACCAATTTTTTTCTCAGCCTTTCTCTAGCTCTCTAGTAAAAACTTATTCTATTCCATCCACTCTTCTCACTTGAACTTCTATTGATCTTCAGTTCACATGACCAAATCATCTTAATAGTGTCTAATGTATCTTGTCTTCAACAGGAGCCACTCTTATCTTATTATAATCTCATTTCTAATTTTATCTTTTATATGGTTGCACATCCATCGTAATATTCTCATCTCCATTATGCTCATAGTTTGTACATGGTGCTTTATTGCCCAATATTCTTTTGTCATTTAACAAAGTTGCCCTTTCTTATAAGTATCTTATAAAATTCTTCTTTCAAGTGCTTATTATAGATTTCTTAGAGAAAACTTTGTAGTAGATTTTAGAGAAGAAAGTAAGTTACTAAAGACATGTATAAGAAAGCAAAAATATGCATTAGGATATGCAGAGAAAATAATGAGACTTATTGATTTTTTAATTATAATTGGATTGTATCAAAAGATTCACTAAGTCTTTACTTCTTTAATCTTGTGATAAATAAATTTACTAAGTACATCTAAGAAGTGGTATCTTGGTGTATATTATTTATAAATGACATTGTCTTAATAGATGGGACAGAGAAAGCATGAATACTAAAACTAGAGATCAAGGAACACCTTAAAATCTAAAAGCTTCAAGTTCAGCAAGATGAATATATAGAATAATTTAGTAAATATAGAAGTGTAGATGAAGTTTTTGTGAAAATTTGAAGAAAAAAATCACTTTAGATATTTTGGATTAATTGTTCAAAAAGACAAAAAAAAAAAAATGTTATTCGTAAAATAAAAAATGAGATAGAATAAGTGGATTAATGCTTTCAGTATTTTATGTGATAATAGAATTCCTTTAAAGCTAAAAAGAAAGTTTTATAGAACAATTATAAGACCAGCTCTGTTGAATAATTTTGGGTATTAAACACCAATCTATGTAAAATATAAAATAACTGAGTGGAGGATGTTACAAATGAGACAAAATTAAAAAAGAGGTTATCCCTAATAAGGTCCAAGTGGTGCCAAGATAAAATGCACAATACCTAGTGGAATCAAGGCTCTGAGTTGTTGTCAATGTTGGTGGGGTTAAAATTTAAAAGAAAATACACAGATATTTATCAAAAGAAATTCATTATTGAAGAATAAGAATGAAGGAAACTTCATCCAGATATGTTGGTTGGGTATCGGTTCTCACAACACTATACATTGCTCCAAACAGATCAACCAGGAAGGAAAACTATTACTATTTTCCTTTCCTTTCCCCATGCTTCCTCTAGTTCCAAACACACTGATTTCAACTGGGCGAAGCTCTAATTGACACGATTCCTCTAAATAATTACAGATAATAGTTTTGTTTTGAGAGTCTTTCCAGTATTTTATCCAAATTCGCATAACCAGCAAGTAAAGAGCGAACTTAATGCTTATACACAAGCACTTCAGAATTAAAGTTAAATAAACAAAAAGAAAAAGTCCCAAATAGAGGCCCACAGAGGTTCAAAATGGGAAAAAATTCGGGTTTTTATGTATGCGAAATTACCTCTTTGAGCAGCAAAGCTTCGGGAAATGGGCCGGTGGCTTCGTCAGGTTTAGGCGCAAAGCTATGAGCGTCGCTCTTCTTATCATTCTTCTTGGCGGTTACAATCGCCGATTTGCTGAGCCTCAGAGATATTTTCCGAGAAGAAGACGGGGACAAAGAGTGGCCATTTTTCTCGAAAACAAAGCAAAAGTTAGGGTTTACAGCCAACCCACTGCCCACACCACCATTGGCGCAGCTGAAGCTCAGTTTTGGGAGCATTACAGACATACAAGTAGCAGTTACAGGGGATGGCCGCCCTAGTAGTATTTCCATTTCTAATCTCGCATATATATATATATATATTATACAGAGAGAGATGGGGGGGGGGGGGGGGGGGGGGTGTTTGAGCGATCAATCCGAGTGCTGTAAGTAAGCAAATTGTGGAGAGGCCATGGCTCACCCATAAAATATGTAAAGTTTTACAAAAAGTATTTGAGATTAAATTCCCAAATTTATATGTGTATACTGATCGCATTGAATTTACTTAATAGGTGAATCGAGAGAGAAAGTTACCCGTTTTTAAGATTAATAGAGCAAAGTTCAAAATATGAGTTATAAAAAAAAAAATTCTATAAGTCTAATGATTTGGCGCATATATATCTACTACCGCCAGCACACATATGAATTCATAATTACAAAAATAAATGGACACAATATTTAAAAAAAAAATATTTGTATCCCTTTAAATAAATAAATTATATTTTAAAATTATTTAAATAAATTAATTATACTTTATAATTTTTTTTAAAAATACCTAATAATGTGATAGAATTAAAACGTTCAAATAAAATAATAAATTTATAAAATTAATTAACATAATCAAAACTGGTAAAGTAGGTCAAATTTGATAAAATGACTATAAAATATAATTAATTTATTTGAATGATTAAAAATATTTTTTTTTAGAAAAGAGGTTGAAAATAAATTTTTTAGTTGAGATAAAACTAATTTTTGTAATTTCCATAAAATTATCCAAAAGACCATTCAAATGAGCGTCATCCTGGCTACACAATTTGGTCAAATTATCATTTTTTTATTTTTTTAATAGGAATTTGGTCGAATTTTAGTGTCATAATAACATTCATCCTTTAGCAATTTACCCTCCACGCCCATGCCCCTATCATCGGCCCGGCAATGGATCCTTGGACCCTTTTTCCTTTCTTTCGGGTTTGGGCCTCTCTCCAAATACGGGCCCAAATTAAGATTTTATGTTCCGCTCACTTTCTAAATTCTTTTGGATCATAAAGTTTTAGGCCCAATTTAGAACCCATTGATTTACTTAGGTGCTAACCCTTATTTTGGGTCCACTACAGAGTTAATGACTGGGACCCATTTTAAGGCCCCAATGAGCCTTATTTTGGCCTCTTCGTTGCTTGAGTATGGTGTAGTAATTTTATGATTACATTAGTGCTATTTCGAACTTCCCTTTTAAGTAACTCTTTTTAGTTTTTAACACTTGACTGCTCTTATTTTGGTCCCTAAACAACCCCACTTGGTCTGGTCTTTTCAAGCGGCTCTTTTTCTCTTCAAATGTATGGTATTTGTGTCTTATACTCAAAAGCCTTGTCTTATTAAATAAAGGAGCTTGTTTAAGATAGATAATGATACTATCGCAAAAATTTAGTAAACAGATTGTTTTGACATCTTAAATGATCTCAAATAAGCGCGAGGCAATGAGAAAATTCATTTACTCATTATATTGTTAAAATTAACTTATGCGGGTAATGGTAAAAATCAAAATCTTTCAACCTTACAAAGGGGATGCAGACAAGCCACTCTGAGAAGCCTAATGCATATATAGCAAAAAGAAAAAGAAATAATCCCCATCCCTGAAAATAAAAACAGGAAAAAACTTAAAACATATATTTATATTGGTACAAAGTAGGATTACAATTTCACCAGATTTTTATATGGGGTGATCAAATTGGTTAAGGTCCCATTTTGTGTTCAAACCCCAACCAATACTAGATTTGGTCTAATGTTTTGGACCAAACTAGATCAATTCAATCATTTCCTTGGTTATGGTCGGTTTTCAGATCTATTCAAACCCATGGACACCCATTGGTGATGTTTTTTATGAGGTTGAACATTTGTAAAAGCGGCCTTGATATGTAAGGTTTCAAACCGAGATGCACAAACGAGTATGAAAATAATAAGGGAAAAGTGCCAAATAAGATTTCCTAGAAAGGATGAAGCATCTCAGTGCCCAACAAGAGAGAGCCTAGTGCAGCTTCCCAAACTAAAATAGAGTGGCTCATGTGCTGTCATTGCAGTCCACAATTAGCAGGCAAATGCAATATAAGCTCAAATTGCTAACACTGTTAAGCAACGTCATGCATGCTGATCAAAGAAAATTGAATTCACCAAGGCAAAAAACAAGCTGGATTAGAGAATTGGCAATTTGAATAGCTAAGATCAATATAAGATCCACTACCATGGTACTAACTTCCAACCGACATCTCTACAATCACAAAAATGTTTGACAGAAAAAACATCAATGAAGCATCTTTAGCAGTTGCAGTTGCATATAAACAAGTTCCATAGCTACAGTTTAGACCTTAGTGACAGGAGAGAATCGTGCTCCGAAAGGCATGTGCAGAGAACCACAAAGGAAGCGTCGAGCTGTTCTTCACAGAATACATCTCTTTCCACACTCTGCTGTCTCGATGATACAGCAATACCTGCTTATGGGTGGCAAGGAACACATATTGACCGGCCTGACTTATCGGAAAAATTCCTGGAACCATTCCTCTAATACATCTCAGACTCACCCTATCCACCAAATTCCAGTCTTCCCTTTCATAATCTTTCAACACCCAAATGGTCATCCACGCATCTGACATCTGAACCACAGAGACATTCCCATCAGACTCCAACAAATAAACCCTATTTCCAGCCCCACCACAGACCTCATCCGGCAACCAAATTTTCCTCCAGACATCACCATTCAAATCAAGAACAAGAATGCAAGAACAACTTCCAGTCAACCAGTGAAGCGCACCATTAGCATACACAACTTGGTTCCTATTCATATGGGTGAAATAATCGTCCTGCAGCGATACAAATTTCCTCCATTTGCTCGATTCTGAATCGAATATCAAGCATATAAAAGTCTTCTCTGGTCTATGTCCAAATGACCGATGATAACCGGCTAACACTACATTAAACTTGTGCATCGACAAATCACAAGCCAAACCAACCAGAGTGGCTTCACCATCGGGATAAAATCGAGTAACCGGTCTTTCCCGGCTTCTCGGCAGCAATTTATACTCCCTAGTCGTTGGATTACAAACATAATACACGCCCTTCTCGGGTATACTGGAACAACACAACAATCCATTACACGAAGCCCTGACTTTAACCCTATGTTTCATGAACTCCAACGAGAAATCCGAAACGCCCCTCAATTTATCGACACAAATCAAGCTCGATTTGGATTCGGAGGACTCCGAAACCTCTACCAGCACCATAGGGTTTTTAACAGACAATTCATTGTACAGTTGAATAAAGTACTTGTCGGAGGCCAACCCGTACCAATGCTTGCACACGGTCTTCGATCTGAAGAGCGATTTAACGGGCAATCGAGCGAGAATTTGAACAACTACTTCATCGGGGAAAAACCCAAATTTCGAGTTGGGCGGATTCATGATTGCGTAGCGACAAAAAAAAACCAAGAAAGACCAAGAAAGCTTACCCAGTTACATCTTCCAGGACGCCTGCAACTGAACCGATAGCGAGCGAAGGAGTTGGATCAAGAAGAAGAAGGAAAATGGGGATTCGAGGTTTTACGACCACGAGGTTATAGGGAAAGAAATGGGAATAAATTGGGATGAAAATTCGAGATCCGTTGAATGGATTATCATGCCCCAAATAATATGCTGTTTTTTGTGGGTCCACGATACCGTCACTTGAGGTTTCGTGGGGGCCACACTAAATTTTCAGGTCCCGCTTATTGGGACGGCCTGCGCCTGGCTGTCAATTGGAAAGGCCATTGGGTCGTAAGAGGACACGTTTGTTTTCTTTGAAATTATTGTTTTTTGTGCGGTGTATCGTTATACTTTTTAATTTTGATAATGTAGACGTACAGATTTAATCGATTGTGATTCATTTTGTTAGTTCTAAAATATAAATACGAAAAGAAAAAAAGAAGACGCACTAAGGAGATTTGAATGGTTCGGTTAACACTCCGACGATCGACACCTGCAAGCACTCCGATGCCCAAGTCAGTAAGGAGTACGCTGTATATTAGCAAGTCAGAGAGTGAGAGCGTACCTTGACTCTGAAGAGAGCTAGCTAAAATATAAGAGGAGGAGATGTCATCTCCACCTGTCACGTGTCTTTTGCAGGTGATGAGACTATATACAGACGCCGATGAGATTTTTCAGGTGGCAGCATAGCGTTGATTGATCCCTCATTAATGTGGATAGGATCTGAGATGAGCGCATGAATACCCAGTAGAGACTGCAATAATATTGATGCAGGATGGTATGGGGCCAAGATAAGACTGTCATGGGCCAAGAGATGGGCCGAGAGAGAGAGACCAGATTGGGGCCCAGACGACCCAGCTAGAATGATATCTCGCCCATTATTATTATGCGGTCTCCTCGCTCATGCGAGCTGATTAGTCAGTTTGCGAGATCGAACTGAATGATCCCGCTGTCTGTAAATTGAGAGTGTCGTTGAGAGCTCATTTAAAGCCTGTTTGGTCTTATGATCTGAGCTCGAAGTTAGGTGACGTGCGACTTGGAGCTAACAACCTCAACCATGGGCCTGTTGAGCTTTGGGCGATTGGGCCGGCTTACAGGATCGAGTCCAGGCCGCTCCATGCAAACAGAAAATACATATAATAGATAAAAAAATAAATTATAAATAAAAATTTTATCTCACTTGATAAGATAAGAAATTAAACCTATAACCTACTAATATAAACTCACGAAATGTTTGTTTTCCTTAATTTTGACTAATGGATATACATATAATCATTCCAATCAGAATTATAAAGCTTTTCATTTTATTTTTTTTCTTAATTTACAGTGAGAAAAATTATTTTTAGAACCATAATCGAAGGTCTAATCATGAAAAATTATTAGTGATCCTGAATGGGCTCGGGTATTCCAATTATATTTTTTTGTAATTATAAAATATTTAATAATTATTTGTATGGGCAAAATTTATGTGTAGAGATTTATAATTTCTATATCAGTACAGAAACTGGCCATCACCCGTTCCCGTTGGATTCAAAAGCATATTCTTCACCGAAGCTTATTCCCTTATTATCAGAAAGAAGAGGAAGAAGAAACCACACTCCATTGATGATGATTTGATTCCTCCACCTCTAAACTTATTCTAATTAAAGCCCTTCGACGATCGTTAACCGCTTCTTCACGCCACATAATAATCCATCGACCACCTCTCCATTCATGGCCAAGGTGTACTACGGCGACGAAATGTGCCGGAGGAAGTTGGCGTTGCTGCTGGCGGAGATGGGCTTGCCGGACTGGCTGCTGCCGTTCGACGACATCAACCAATTCGGCTACGAGAACGATACCGGCTTCGTGTGGCTGAAGCGGAAGCCGAGGAGAGAGCAGGGGCTGGAGGAGATTGAAGGGAAGATTGTGTTTTACGAAGCTGAAATCACGTGCTACCTGGAGCCGAAGAGGATCAGGAAGCTCACGGGCGTCAAGGCTAAGCAGCTTTTCATTTGGATCAGCTTGAGCGAGATTCACGTCGACAAGCCGTCCGCCGGCGACATCACCTTCAAGACCACATCCGGCCTCTCCAAGTCCTTCGCCTTGTCGGAGTTTGCAGCTTAGAAGCAAACATATATAGTTCTGACATAATACTATAATACGATTATCGAATGGCAGCTTTAACAGCCAGAAAGCTGCTGGGTTGGAAGCAAAACTTGTATATTGATTATTTGTCAATGTTTGTAATGATTATCGTCAAAACATTTATTTGACGATAATCCTTCATTCCATGTTCAGATTCACGAATCGTCGATTCGTGAAAAACATGCAAATAAATTATGTCATATTCCTCTTTTGTAACCTGTGGTCCAAGTCTCAATCTCAATGTGTAGAGCCCCAAAATGGCCCGTTTAAGCGTTTACGAGGCCTCCGAAAACGAAAAAGCACAGGTCCTCAATTTGATTCCTATATCCTTTCGAACCCAAATTTAAGCGGAACCATGGTACCACTGATAACTCGTCAAAAATTTTCACTAACTTTGAAAGTCTCGTATTAACACAAGTTATTTCTTAGCTGCAAACATAACCTTACTACCCTTTTAGGAACCCCACCCCCTCACCAATCCCCAAGGATGTCCCCTTTTGCTAATTGTAAGGCTTGGTATTGGAATCATAAGTAGTTGCCCAGTTCATTTGCCATAATTAGTAACTTCAAAAAACATTTTAAGCAGCAGAAACTGGTACTGACCAAAGCAAGCTGTCGATTGATATAATTTCCAGGGTTTATATGCATTAAAATTGCAAACCACCGTATTGTGTGTTATTCCTCTTGTACTTTTGTGTACTTCAGCATTGACATTGACAGCACATTTTACCTGCTAATTTAAATATATTTGTTGATAGTCACTGAACAAGAAGCAAGCTAGCTCTCGTTATATGAATAAATTAGACTCTAAATTTGCTTGCGGAAGACTTGACTACATAACAGAGGCAGTTCCTGTGTTATGCAACATCCAAACAGAGGAGGAAGTTAAGGATGTCAAAACATTTAATAACAATTCAGTAACAAGAACAGAGCAATGCATCAATAGTACAATAGTACAAATCCCTGACCTACACTGTATTGACATGAGCTTGTTACACGAGGCCAACAATTCTGTCTTGCCCCTCTTCCAGTATCTGCAAATCAGCGTTGTCTCACCTCTAGGCTTCAGATATGGAACCGATCTTACCGTCAAGCTTCTCCAGGATGTTCGCTAGATTGGGTTGATTCTGGACCATAGTTCCAAAGTTCTTTCAGCTCGCCTCTGATAAGCCCCAAGACGGTAGCAACCCCTAAGATACAAAATTTTATATGCGTAGAAGTTTGGTTAAGTGCCCCAACAAAATCCTGCTTCCCATCTCAATAATAAAATGCAATCTCTGATTAATGTCCCAATCAGATATATATTACCTAATGTACATGGAACAAGGTACAGGAGAGCAGGTTGACCGTGTCCATCCATAAGATACAAGCCTAGGTAAGTGAAAAAGAGGCCTGCATTAAGATGACCTGCATTAGTCTTGCAATATATATACACACACGTATGTATTTATGCATCTGTATATATATGTTTAGAATATAGCTACTCTATACATATATAGATAAAGGGAAAAATACACTTAACTACTCCAGAGGTGAGACCTAATTTGAGGGACCACCCTTCGATTTTCAAAAAATAAGCCAATACCCCCGTGGTTTATAAACTATACCAGTTGGTACCCATGCCATTAAATTTTTCAAAATGCCTTCCCCATTCACTCTCTCTCCCCTTCTCTCCTTTGCCAATAGTGACAAATAGCAACCTAGGCATTGAACTCACAGCTGAGCAGAAGTTTGATCTTACAGATCTCACCCCAAATATGTACTCAGGGTCATGCCATTCTGGACAGTAGTGTGGCATCTAAAAGAGGCAGAAAGTTGACAAGATGCCTAGGTGTTATATATTTACACTTAATTCAAATGTTATTTAGAATCAAAATTAATTTTTGATCACCCTTCCTCCTAGGTAACTTACACTTGGAGTCTACCTGAAACCCACAGGTAAAAAATATTCCATACATTAAAGAAAAAAGAAAAGAAAAGAAAGGCTTCTCAAGCAAAATAACCCAACACACCAAAACTCATCATCAATTGCACCTTATCCAAATCAAATTAAGGTCGGTTGCACGACATTCATAATGTCAGATGACTTTTAAAAGTCATATTGACAATTCTAATCCATTCAAAAGAACAATGTGGCAATTTTAGGTTGGATGCCTTTCTCAACACAACCTTCTAGAGAGAGAATGATGAGATAAGTTCTAACACAACCTTCATATGAAAAAGTTCCAAGACATCAAAACTAAGTAAAAATAATATAAAAAAGGAAAATATAAAGTAGAAGATGGCAATTAAAACACAAGTACATGTTTAACTCTACCAACAGAAAATTCCATGAAATCATCTAAATGTTCCATTTAGATGCTTGCACCCATAACCCACGAAATATGTTATGCCAATATTGCGACTTCAAAACTGCAGATCCAATGTTTTTACTATTTTATTTTATTCAAAATTTGAAATTAAGCACTAATGGAAATTAAGGTTTACTTTTTCCTTTTGATCCCCCTCCCCCAAGACCCAACCTAATGCCTGAATTCTCTAACCAATCCACTAAATGAGCAACTACATAATTCAAAACAAGAATTAGTGCTGAGCTCCCACTTCACAAAAGCTTAGCCATTTTTAAGTTGTATTCCTTCTAGCCTGGGAAAGATCAACAAGATTCAAATGCTAGGTTGTATCCTGGAAAAACAATTTAGTCAGGATACTAGCCAAAATACTTACATGAACCAAGGAGACAGATATCTAATCTGCACTTGTGGCAGAGATTCTTTTACAATTCCAAAGCAGAACATGCATGATATATGTTCACATCTTACATGAATATTTTTTTTTCTCTAGGCAAAGTAACTCTCTTACAGTTGAAAAAAGTGCCATCTTATTTAAATTTCAGTAAGGAGAAAAGAATGAAAGTCGTAGAAGTGCAACAAATTTTAAACAATAAAACAAAGTGCAGAAATACCCACCAGACCCATAGCCAATTGCCAACCAAAGGAAGTATCCTTTTAGCAAACTCTTCTTATTGGCTTTGTCAAACCTGCAGCAGCCAACAAGATTATGTGTAATAAACACAAAAAAAAAGGATGTCCCCAATACACAAGGCTCCTTACTTTGCAAGGGTCCAGGGAGGGTTGTATTTGCATGCAACCTGCCCCTTGTGTTTCTTGCAAAGAGGTTGTTTCAACAACTGAACCCGTGACCTTTGAGTCACAAAAGAAGCAACCTTACCATGCTACCAAGGCTCACCCTCATATATGTCATAAACACATCTAGGAAGAAAATAAACAAGATAAACCAAAACAAACTATTTACAATAAAAAACCAGTTCCATGACATTTAACATATTTTGAACTAGCAAGTAATCCTGAAGGCAGTTAAAGAGGGAAAAACATCTGAAATCCAAAAAGTTGCCACTCTGCCCTATTTATAATAGTTCATCATAAAAGATATATGACAATACTTATTTGGTGTAATCTCAAAAGGTCAAGCATTCCTTACAACATGATGTTCTTCTCTAACAAAAGCTCAAATCTAGCTTGAGGTAAGAATAAGGTTTAAGATTTGAGCAGCAACATGCTACCATAAACACACTACCATTTTTACACACCTACTAACCTACTCTTGTTCACTGAACTTATCTTCTGCATGGGTGAAACTGACCAGTGTAACGAATGACAACCATTTCAGAGGCATTCACCAAACATTGGGTCCTTTGAAACTTGAGTGGTAGATGTAGTTCTTTAGAATTGCAAATTTTAGAAAGACTACAAAATATGAGAAAAGACACATGCAACTGAAAAAAAGAAAGAAAGAATCCAAGGGCATGCTACGAGTTTGTACTGGACTCTTGAGAAGCAAGAAGCAAGCAAGGAATGAATTGAAATTTTTAATAATTAAGGTGGTACTCTAAAGAAGTGGTGAGGTAGAGAGAAGAAGAATTAGTAGAATTGGGTTGCGAAGCTCTCACCAAAGAAATCAAACTAGAAACAGTGACCAAGAGTCTTATGGCCAACCCAAGAGGAGCACAATACAAATTTCTCCCAGTCATGAGATTCCATAGGGGCAATCATATGGAAATTCTGTTTTCTGAGGGATAGAAAAAGGAGAGGATACTTTTGTCATTTGAGAAGGATGAGATTCGATTATCTAAGAAACTCTAACCCAAAGGTTGATGTGCAAGCTCATTTGGACTGGGCTTTGCTCCTATAATTAGGTATACAGTGTAAGAGGATAGATTTCTGATCTTTTATTTTTTTGAGAAGTAAATCATGTATAAAAAAGCTACAGCTTAAGGGAATGAACAAGATAATCACAACAACTCAATTTGTTAAAACAGCCGTCTTTCAAAAAAGCAAGTTACATACAAAAAAGGAGAATAGCGATTTTTGGATGATTATAAGCATCTGAAATTCCCACAAGAGAAAAGATTTTTTATGAAGCCAAGTGGATGCACCAAAGGTCAATTGTTGAAAGGTGCAGTAAAATTTTTGAAAGTACACAGTGAACTGTAGATAGAAGAGTGAGAATTTCAAAGAATGGAAGGGGCTATCAAAAGAAGAATTGAAGAAAAGAATGCCCAAACTATTGACAGTAGAATAGCAAAGAATGCCTGTTGACAGGTAGCTTGAACATGTTGACAGATTGCTTGGACCAGTTAAAAGTTTAAGCAAAGTTTTGACGTTTGGAGGTTTCAGCTGACACAGCAGGCTACGAGTTGACATCTGATTGGGCTGGATGATGTAGCATGTCTCTTATCTATGGTAGCCAATAAGGTTCCTATTAAATTGTTAATTGCCATCTCATCTAAAAGTATAAGCTGGTAAATAGAGAGTTAGCTTATCTATTATATTATTATTTTTCCTCTCAATGCGCAGTTAACTTATCTTTTATACTATTTTTATTCACAACACAACCCCTCACATATGGCCAAGCTTCACTGCATGAGTAATCCAAACATGTGGAACTATTTAAATATTAGGTTAGCTTGAGACTTGAAATCAAGACCTTTGTTTACTCTGATACCAAATTAAATTGTTAATTACTATCTCATCTAAAAGCTTAAGTCAATAAATAGCGGTTAACTTATCTTTTATATTATTTTTACTCACAACACATGGTTAACTTATCTTCTATATTATTATTTTCAATCTCATTTTTATTCTCCACACATCCCCTTATAAGAGTCCGAGCTTCATTGCATAACTTGTCCAAACATGTACAACTATTTAAATATTGAGTAAACGGTGAGGTTTAAACTTGGGCCCTTTGCTTACTTTCATACCATATTAAATTGTTAACTACCATCTCATGTAAAAACTTAAGCTAATAGATAGAGGAAGACCAAGAAATACTTGGTGGACAACAAATAAGGCGTGAATACAAATTATACGAGCATTCAAAAATCAAAAGTTATGACCCTAGATAAAAATGAATGGCAAGCTAGAATTCATGTTGTAACACCAATATGAGATACAAAAGGGTGTCATTAGGAGGTAGCATTCATAGCTGGGAGAGGAAATGGTGCCATGGATAAGGGGGTTTTACAATTGGGTCAAGCAAAGGTTAGAGTTGGAGGCGAGGGAGAGGCTAAAATGATGACTTTTGAAGCATCAAGCAAACAATCAGAGAATTCATTGAGAGAATGGCAAGAAATCTGAGATTGAGAGAGAGTTGGTGGCTTGCAGCAGTGAACAGGCAAAAAAATATTAAAAAAAACAAGAAGGAACTTATCAAAACTTCCGTCAGTATGCGAAAATAGGTAAGCCTCACCTTGATCTACAGTTTTTCTGTTGTTCGCTTTTAATGAGTAGTAAGTAGTTTCTGGCCATCGTTATAGTTGTCCACCACTTCCGACCTTGTTGCCGGTAAGTGAAGGTTCGCCAAACTATTTGGTTCAGCCATCATGATGAAGAAAAGCTGTGAAAGTCTACAAGTCCCCAGTTTGATTTGATTATTGTAAAAATAGAAGACCCAATTACCCATTTTAACCCAATGATCATGAATGATAATCTAGCAACTAATGCACAGACCAATCTTATAGTACAAAGCCTATGTTTTAAAGGCAATATCACGAACTCCCACTAGGACTCTAGATCTAAATGGATTAAGTGAATGTAATGTTTTCAAAAGAAAACAAAAGGAACCTTGGGCTTAATAAATGGAGAAAATGTAAATCCTTTTCTACCTTCAAATCCTCAATTTTTTTTTGTAAAGAAAACTCTATACCACCTTTCTTAAGATTCCTGTCTTATCTTTATCACTAATAGTTTAATATTTCTCTTTATGATTTTTCAGGAATTTTATTTTTGTAGGTTTTTCAAGTAAACATCCATTTATTATTTAATTAGAAGGTTGAAGGAATAATGAAGATACCTATGAGCGAATGAAAGAAGGAGACCAGGGAAGAGAATATCTCCAAAACCAATCATATCATAACCACCCCAAGGATCAAAAAGTCGAGGAACCCTTAAAAGCATTGGGATGGATTCTCCACCACTGTTGTCACCACGGGCAACCTGTGCAAAAATTAAAAATAATTATTCTCTAAGTTTTGAAAATGACAAAAAAAGAAATCCTCTTTATTTAAATTCATAATTTGAATGCCATATATATTTACTGAGTTTAAGCAAATCAGAAATGAAATGACAGCTTACTGATTAATGGCTAAAGTTGTTTGATTCAAGATCATGTCATAAGGTACGGAAATGTTGAACTTAAGCTAACAATGCTAGCTTATATACTGAGTTTAAGCTACAGAAGTTTTAGCTTACTTCTGTAGTTTATTTAATGAGTTTAAGCTAACAAATGTTGAACTTGAATATTATTTGGAAACTGTATACAAGCTACAGAAATACAAGTGAAGCACTACCAGACATCCATCTCTAAATTAGTAAAATGACTAATCACCTCCTTCGGACTAATGGACTCTTAATTAGTCTGTCAGTGTGCTTGTATTATTGCAAATGCCACTTATAAAGTTAAATTACTACAAAGTCATCACTGTAGAACAAATCTTAACCTTGAGGAATTAAAGAAATCAGTTCAAGGTGGTGCTTCACTTTAATTTACCAAACCAGCTGAATACCCTAGCTAAAACAGTTCCAACAATGGTGCCCCACTGAGAAGTCCAGACTCAGGAGTACTAAAAGATTAAAAATAATACCAAAAAGGTTAAAAAATTGTTTTGTGGCTCATATGCATAAAAACAACTCACTTTAGCAATACAGGCAAAAAAAAAAATGTAAAGAATGCGTATTAACACTTACTGCAATCATAACACTGTCATGGAATATAAATGGCGATAGGAAGACCCAGAAAATGTCATAGAGAAATGCACAGCAAAGAAGTACTGTTGCAACCTGAACAAAGACAGCAAAGTAGTATCAAATGAGAGCATTAAGTTTTGAACAACAAAAAGATTACATATCAATACTGCACTAACCTTTATATTAGGCAATCGAGCCAACTGCAGGATAGTTATCATCAAGCAGATACCCTAGCAACCAAAGATTAATTACCAAGTTAAAGGACATTCAACCTAAAGTTAACATAACATAATCATTCCACATGTAATACTTCACATAAAATCACCATTTTTTTTTTTCCTTTACATATATAAATGCTTAGCTTTAGAAAAAGCTTACGATAAAGTATATAGAGAAGTCTTATGGAGGGCTTTAGAGAAGAAAGGAGCCCAAAATTGCTAATATACAGGTTAATAAAGACATGTATCATGGAGCAAAAACATGTGGAAGAGATACTAAGGCCTTTTCCAATTACAATTGCATTATATCAAGTGTCTGCATTACCTCTTTGCTCTAGGTAATGGATAAACTCACTAAACATATTCAGGCAAAGGTGCCTTGATGTATGCTATTTCCAAACAACATTATGTTGGTGGTTAGACAAAAGGTGTGCATGCTAAGCATGAAGTATGAAGAAACACTTTAGAATCTATAGGTTTTAGTTAAGCAAATTGAAAACCAA
The DNA here is from genome assembly GCF_014633365.1 of Diospyros lotus. Lineage (NCBI taxonomy): Eukaryota > Viridiplantae > Streptophyta > Magnoliopsida > Ericales > Ebenaceae > Diospyros > Diospyros lotus. The sequence continues at coordinate 7,255,421 of NC_068341.1, forward strand.
ATACATGAAACATAAGTTCAGTAAAAATATGCATGGATGATGTCAAAACTTGAAGATCAAGTCATACCAAGAAAAGACTAGTTTAGATATTTGGGATTAATCATCCAAAAAGACATGATGATTAAAATGGAAAAGTGCATCCAATGTTCTAGGCTACAGTAAGATCACATTAAAGTTATAAAGAAAAATTTATAAGATAGATATAAGATCAACTTTCTTTTGTGGAAAGAATGTTGTGCAATAATGTAATACCCCGTATGCATGCTCCTCTTAGTTGAGGAGGGATAAGGGTAAAAAGATAGAATTCGAGGAGCTCGAATGGGCACGAGTAAACCACAAAGGAGGGACCCAAGAACATTTTAAGAATTCTCGAGGGCTCGAGGAATTTAAGGATTAAAAGTTTGGGGCTTGGATAAGAAAATTAACAAATGTCGAGGCATGTGATAAGGGCATTAATTGAATTTTGGACATGAGATGGGGGGGTCCAAGTGAAATACATAGAACCAAAAGGGGTTTATATGAGATTTCTTGGAACCTTTGAAATAGGGTGTAATTGGTGGTTAAATGTATAATTACCCAAAAGTTATGTATATATATGTGTGATTCACGCATGTTCTCGGGCATTCTTGCCAAGAGAAAGAAAGAAAGAAAGATGAAGAAGGAAGGAGGAAGAGTAGTTGGAAGCTGCTGCAGAAGAAGAAGTCGTTAGAGAAGAAGAAAAGCCGCTGGAAAATGCAGGCAGCTTGTTCGACCAGATTTCAGTAAGTTTAAACTTGTAGTTTCTCTGTTGTTCCTCCGATTCGAAGCTATAATCCTCTTGCACCTCTAAGATCCTTGAGTTGGCTTTGCACATGTCATAGGAGCAAGAGGTGTAGAAGAAATCAAACGGAAGTGGAAAGCTTGTTCGGCCAGTGTACCGCCACCTTTATAGCTGATTTTGGTAAGCCTTGTTCCATAATTTCGTCAATTTGAGGCCATAATCTGATTCTACGGAACCTCTAGTACGCCAGGGAGGTCTTGCATGTGTCAATCCAAAATGAACTAGAAATCGAGGTTTAAAGAGAAAGGTGATGTGGCTAGGGGCCAAACTATCATTTCCAAAAACTCCTAGGCTTGGCTATAATAGACCAAAATTCAATGGTTATAACTGAAATACAATTTAACCCTAGGGACCTGGTGAAATTGCTGTGAAAGTTGTAAATCCTTGAAAGATTTAGATATTAGTGCATTTTCTAGAAACTAGTGTGTTGAAGGGTAAATCGTTAAAAGATTGGGGATCCTGTGAATATTTTGAATGATTTGAGGTGTTTGAGTAAATTTATGAAATTTGGGGTCATGATAGTCAAATAGAAAATATCTTGGATCTTAGTACTGATATCGCATAATTTTAGGACCGTAGGATATTTCAATTAAAGACTAGACTCACGTGGGTGAGATAAATAACAAAATTGAGACCTAGTTTATTATATTGATATGTATGTTGCATTCTACTTCACAAGAGCACCATGACAAAGGAACACGAGCACCAGGGGACTGAGGAGACAAGGCGTACCCAAGATGGGCACTAGGTGTGCATTTGAATTGTTGTCATGCATACGTGATGTTGTTTGCATAAATGTTGGGTTTGAAATGGGTCCATGGACATCTGGGACAGTGATCTAAAGTATTGGCCTCTATGCTTACTGTTGAAGAAATAAAAACAGGACCAGGCCGGACCTTGAAGATTCCAAGACAATCATCCATTATCATCTTCCTATTTATTTTGTTTTATTTATTTCTTACTTTGTATTATCTTGTATTATTTCTTAGATTTATCTTTTAGTGTTGTAATCTAGATAATAGGGATGTAATTTAGTCCTAAATCTTAGGAAACTACTTGTATAAATATTTCTGATTCGTATCAATAAAACGTGTGGAAATACCGCTTCCCTTTCTCCCTTTCTACATGGTATCAAAGCCTTGTTAATAGGATGATACAGTAAACCCTAGTGCCTTCATTGCACAGCCACTTCGTTCTGTCCAAAGTGCCTTCATTGCACTGTTCAAGTCAGAACTCCTTTGTCCGGCCATCATCTTGCAGCACCACCACCACCACCGGGTTCGCCATCTCCAGATCGGCCAACCCCAAAAAAATCACCGACAACTAGAACCCTATGCGCCGACGTCCAAGCTCGCTTCGACCCCACGTGTCGGCACACGTCTGCCGGTCATTCGCTTCCAGCTCCTCCAGATTTATCCTCTGACGTCTTTTAAGCCCATCCTTGGTGTCAAAATCCTCCATGTCCGTACCTTTGTGTTCAACTGTCTGTTTCCCTCATCCATCATGTCAGATACTTCAACAACAACAAATCCAACTTCAACAGTCACCACTGGAGACATCCTTCCATTGGATCAACCCCTTATTGCTGGAGAGTTACCAGGCATTCATCCATCCTATCGGTTAGATGGTAGGAACTTCCTCCAATGGTCTCAAATGGTCTTAGCTGGTTAAGACACTTCTTAAAGGGCGAGAAAAAAGCAACCACCTGTCAACAAACCCTCCATGTCATGGTTGTGGAGTTCGATGTAGCTGGAGATCAGCAAGAACTTCATGTTCCTTAATACTGCTTGTGAAGTTTGGGAGATCGTACAACAGACCTACTCGCAAGTCAAGGATGCATCAGTGATCTTTAATGTTAAAACAAAGATCAATGGTACCAAACAAGGCCATGCAACTGTCATCGAATACTGCAATTTGATGAGAGGTCTTTGGTTAGAGCTTGATCAATATCAAGCCATTAAGATGGTATGACAAGAGGACACTGCCACTCTCAATCGAATCCTTGAATGAGACTGGATAGTAGAGTTCCTAATAGGCCTAAGTCCCGAGTTTGATCAGGTTCAAGTACAAGCCCTTGGTAAGGATAAGTTACCTAATTTAAATGAAGTTTTTGCTATTGTTAGGAGTGAAGAGAATAGAAGATCTACCATGCTTTTTGTCCATAGCACAGAAGGATCGGCCTTGGTTAGCAAGCAAGACGGAGGCGGCAACAAATCTGGAAAAACAGCATACCAGGCTCCTAGAAGGTCGGATTATAGGCTTGGGGGTCAGAACCAAACCTCCAACCGTAATGGACAGTGGCACGCGTTTTGTAGGAAGGCAAGGCACACTAGAGAAACCTGTTTTAAGCTACATGGAAATGAGGCTGTGTTAAGCAGGATAGGAGGATTCAAGAACATGGGGCAGCATCAAGGCTATTTATCTAACAAAGATCTAGAAGAGGAGGCAACAAAGAAAGATATTTCAGAAGTGGAAAAATCTACACAACTGAATCCAGAGAAATTAGGCAAACTAAAAGCTTTCCTTCGAACGTTCCAAGATGGAGCCTCATGCTCCTTGGTGTAGCAAGGTAACCTTTCCTTTGAGTCTTTAATTGCTTCTAAAACTAATAAGAATAGCATATGGGTCCTAGATTCGGAAGCTACCGACCACATGACCCCTAACATTCAGTTTTTTGAAACATATGAAGCTCTTGAACCCACTAAACAAATCACAATTGCCGATGGTACTACTATCCCTATAGTAGGAAAAGGCAAAGTATCATCAATTTTTTGGCTGCCACTTAACCAAGTTCTTCATGTCTCAATCCTAACAACAAGTTTGATCTCTATTACCAAACTAACCAATGATTTAAATTGCTTTGCTGTTTTCTCACCACACGTGTAAGTTTCAAGATAAGAGCACGGGGAAGACGATTGGTGTAGCTAGGGTTCAAGATGGCTCTACATCTTGGATGGGAAGGGTGAATGCTCTATAAGGAAGCAACATAGTTTGGCCTACTCCTCTCAGTCTGCCTCTAACCTTTCTGCTGTATGGCTTCATCATTTTAGATTAGGACATCCCTCATTTGTTGTGTTAAAACAAGTGTTTCCATCTTTATTCAATTCCTTAGATCCTAGCAATTTTCATTTGCTAGGACGAATGTATTATTGCAAAACATCATCGAGTTTCTTATTCTATTAGCAATAAATTGGCTTCTATGCCATTCCATTTGGTTCATTTTGATGTTTGGGGGCCATCCAAAATACCTAATTATTCTGGGGCAAAGTGGTTCATTACATTTATTGATGATTGCACACACATGTGTTGGGTGTTTCTTCTAAAAGAAAAGGCCGCCATAGGATCAGTGTTACCCTCATTTTGTAAAATGATCGATACCCAATTTGGCACTCCTATCAAACGATTTCGCATTGACAATGCCTGAGATTATTTTAACACCCACTTGCATAACTATTTTCAGAAGGAGGGCATTGTTCATGAGTTATCTTGTGTTGATACTCCCCAACAAAATGGGGTGGCAGAGAGAAAGATGAGGCATCTTCTCAGTGTCACACGAAGCATCCTTTATCACTATCATGTGCTCAATATTTTTTGGGGGAAGCAGTTCTAACAACCACATATGTCATAATAGGGTGCCTTCTAGGGCTATTAATGGCCTCAGTCCTTTCCAAAAGTTAATGACCTTTTTCCTGAAATAAATCACCATACACTATTGCCCCTAAAAGTGTTTGGGTGTGCTTGCTTTGTCCACATCCTTAAAATTCACAAGGATAAATTGGACCCTAAAGCTCTTAAATATGTGTTTCTTGAGTATTTTCCTACTCAAAAGAGGTATAAGTGTTATCATCCTAAATCTTGAAAATTATATGTTTCTAAGCATGTCACATTCAATGAATCCCAGCCTTTCTTTGAGTCTACCCCAGTCAAACTAGCCATCATTGATCAACCTGACCTAGATTGGGAAAATCTTAACCCTACCCTTGAAACAACACCATTAGGCACTGATTTCTCTCACCCATCAGTTCTTGCCTCTCCAATCTTACCCAATTCTCCTAGGGAGGAGGAAGGTTCTGGACATGTTGATACTATTAGATACAAAGGTGCTGGAAATATGTTAAAATCAAGGGAGATTTGTCCTTGATCCTAGAATATTCTAGGATCTGAGTTTTATGTAAATAATATGTAAATATAGTAAGTCAAGGATGTAGTTTAGAATGCTGTCAATATTTAGATTATTTCTTTCCTTTTTTGTTTATAATCCTCTCCTTAAAAGAGCATGCTGTTCTTGCTCATTTTAATCAATTAAGACAAATTGTCTTTGATTATTTCTAAGATGGTATCAGAGCTAGTTTACATCCCAGCCATCCATTCCGTGTGAGGCTATTCGTGCAACCGTCTACGCCTCCTCTATTGGCCTCTCGATTGGTCACTGACGCCCTGATTCAGCAATTCCCAGCCATTGCCAAGCCTGAATCTACTAGTCGCGGCCACCCAAGATCGACCTAAGGTGCGTCCTCCATCGTCAATTGCCAGGTCTCGTTCTACCGCTTGCGAGTGCAAGCTCTTCATTCCGAACGGTGACACCCACTCCGATTGGTCGGTTGTGTTCGCTTCAGCCACTGCCGATTGCTCGCGACCTTGACCAGCTTCAGTCACTGTTGCTGCACAGCGCAGCGCAACCGCACATCACAGCCACTGCAGTCGCAGCCATTGGAAAGCACTGCCGCAACTGTTTACTGTGGCCGTCGCATTGTGCAGAAGAGCCGCGACCGCCTTCTGCTTGCTGGCACATTCCATCGACAGCAACCAATTTTGCAGCCATCTCCCAGATCTTGGTAACCTTACTTGCTTCCTTTCCTTCTTGTTTTTTCCCTCTTCCAACGTGTAAGTTATGTCGGAAGTCACTTCCAAAACATCCTTAAGTCCTGCCGCTACTATCCAAACAAAATATCCAGCGACCCAACCAAACCATTCAAGTACCCATTCTGTCCAAATCACCACCATTCGTTTAAATGGTGATAATTTTCTTCGCTGGTCTCAATCTGTCTGGATGTATATCCGCGGGCAAGGGAAAATTGGCTACATTACTGGCGACAAGAAGGAACCTGCAGTGGATGACCCAACACACTCTGTTTGGAATGCTGAAAACTCTATGGTCATGACATGGTTGGTTAATTCCATGGATGAAGATATCAGTTCCAATTATATGTGTTATCCTACTACAAAGGAGTTGTGGGATAATGTAAATCAGATGTACTTTGACCTAGGTAACCAATCTTAGGTTTTTGAGTTAACTCTGAAGCTGGAAGAGATTCGGCAAGGAGACGATTTTGTTACTAAATACTTTCATTCCTTGAAGAGACTGTGGCAAGATCTTGACCTCTTCAACACTTATGAGTGGAAATCTACTGAAGATTGCAACCACCACAAGAAAATGGTTGAAGATGGCCGTATTTACAAGTTTCTTGCTAGCCTTAATATTGAGTTCGATGAGGTGCGAGGGAGGATTATTGGCTGATCCCCCCTACCTCCCATTGGTGAAGTATTTGTTGAGGTTAGAAGAGAAGAAAGCCGAAGGAGTGTCATGCTCGGCAAAAAAACTGCTGGTGAGTCGATTGAAAATTCTGCCTTGTTTACTGATACAGCTGCCTACAAGGCTACACATTACCAGCATGGAAGCAATGAGCGGCCTCGGGTCTGGTGTGACCATTGCAACAAGCCACGCCATACTCATGAGACTTGCTGGAAAATTCATGGCAAACCTGCCAATTGGAAAAGCAACAAGCAAGGAGACAAGAGCAGTAACCGTAGGGTCCCTACTGCGAATAAAGTTGACACAGGTCCCTTCAACAAAGAGCAGATTGATTAACTCTTGAAGCTGTTACAATCCAGTTCCTCATCTGGTATTCCTAGTGTTTCCTTGGCGCACACAGGTAGAAAACCTAAAGCTCTTTATTGTCTACATTCCTCTCCATGGGTTATTGATTCCGGAGCCTCTGATCATATGACTAGTTCTCTTTATTTATTTAATACCTATTCTCCTAGCTCTAGAAATGAAAAAATCAGAATTGCTGATGGTAGTTTTTCATCTATTGCTGGAAAATGTCTTATTCAACTAATCGAAAAAATTAATCTCCATTCTGTTCTTCATGTTCCTAAATTGGCATGCAATCTTTTGTCTGTTAGTAAACTTTGCAAAGACTCTAACTGTCGTGTTACTTTCTTTGAATCCTATTGTGAATTTTAGGACCAGAACTTGGGGACGATGATTGGGCGTGCTAGGATGATTGAAGGTCTTTACTACTTTGATGAAAAGTCTTTTGGTAATAAAAAAGCTCAGGGCTTTAGTAGTACTAGTTCAATTCCTGTTCAAGACACAATTATTGTATGGCATCTTAGACTAGGACATCCTAGTTTTACCTATATGAAACGTTTATTTTCTGAATTATTTGAAAGAATGGATTGTTCTTCTTTTCAATGTGAAAGTTGGATTTTGGCAAAAAATCATCGTTCTACATATTTACCAAAACCCTACCAAGCATCCAAACCTTTTTATATAATTCATAGTGATGTTTGGGGTCCATCTAAAATTTCTACTCTATCTGGAAAAAAATGGTATATTACCTTTATCGACGATCATACCCGTTTATGTTGGGTTTATTTGATGCACAAAAAATCTGAAGTGGAAACTTTATTCAAAAAATTTTACACTATGATTGAAAACCACTTTCAAACCAAAATTGGTATTTTACACTCTGATAATGGCACCGAGTATTTCAATGAGCACTTGGGGGATTTTTTGAAAACCAAAGGTATTCACCACCAAACTACTTGTCGGTATACTCCTCAACAAAATGGCATTGCTGAACGTAAAAATCAACATTTACTCGAAGTAGCATGTGCCATCATGTTTTCTATGCATGTTCCAAAATATTTATAGGGCGAAGATGTTTTAACGGCGTTCTATTTGATAAATAGGATGCCTACTAAAGTATTAAAGTACCAAACACCCCTTGAGTGCCTCAAAGACATTTTTCCCAACACTCGATTACATTCGGACCTTCCCATTAAAGTTTTTGGATGTACTGTGTATGTTCATATACCTACTCAATTTCGCTCAAAACTTGATCCTAGGGCTGTCAAATGTGTTTTCTTGGGTTATACCTCTCATAAAAAAGGCTATAAGTGATATGATCCTCTCACAAAAAAGACTCACGTGAGTATGGATGTCTCATTTGTTGAAAACAAACCCTATTTTACCAAAAATTCCCTTCAGGGGGAGAACCATGAAGTTGAAGACAATTTTTGGGATGTTTTTGTCCCCCTTTCAAATGCAATTTGTCCTACTCAGGAACCACATGTTTCTGATATTGGTCACCTAGGAGATTCTGATTCTTTGATGCCAAGTAAAGGGGTTTCTCAGCCAGGGGAGAATTACTACAAACTGATCATAATAATCTAAATTATGAGCTTCAGGTTTATACCAGGAAGATATTTCATCAAAAGAACAAAGATTTGAATATCAATTCTGCACAAAACCAATCTGAAAACCTGATAAATGGCACTGTAAGTTCAAGAACTCCCACTTCAACTTCTAGTCCACCTCCCTCTACTTTACCTAATAGTTCCAAAATTGATTCTTCAACTATTTCCAATCATTTACCTACTATTTCTGATCTTGATATTCCTATAGCAATTAGAAAAGGTGTCAAAAGTTGCACTAAATATCCTATTGCTAAATACCTCTCCTACCACAGATTATCTAAGAATCATAAGGCTTTCACATCCAGGATTTCACACTTGTTTGTGCCAAGGAATATACAAGAAGCTTTGGATGATCCAAACTAGAAATTAGCAGTTATAGAGGAGATGAATGCTCTAAGGAGAAGTGATACTTGGGAGATAGTTAACTTGCCCAGAGACAAAAAAATAGTAAGGTGTAAATGGGTGTTTACAATAAAATGTAAGGCTGACGGGAGTGTTGACAGGTACAAAGTCAGATTGGTGGCTAAAGGCTTCACCTAAACTTATGGGATTAATTATCAGGAGACCTTTGCTTCTGTGGCAAAAATAAACTCTATCAGAGTCCTGCTGTCTCTTCCAGTAAATTCAGATTGGCCTCTACACCAACTTGATGTAAAAAATGCATTTCTTAACGATGATCTTAAAGAGGAGGTCTTTATGAGTTTACCTCCTAGATTCGAAAATAAACTTGGGAGTAACAAAGTATGTAGACTGAAGAAATCCTTGTATGGTCTCAAACAGTCTCCAAGAGCATGGTTCGAACGCTTTGGAAATGCAGTTACCAGTTATGGCTTCCTTCAAAGTCAGGCAGATCACACTATATTTTATAAACACTCAAAGGATGGTAAAGTTGCAATTTTGAGTGTTTATGTTGATGACATTATTTTAACCAGTAATAATGAGACAGAGTTAGCAGTCCTCAAGCAAAAACTTGCAAATGAGTTCCAAATAAAAGACCTGGGAATCCTAAAATACTTCCTTGGAATGGAGTTTGCAAGATCCAAAGAAGGCATATTTGTCAATCAGAGAAAATATGTTCTTGACCTTCTTGGAGAAACAGGATTACTCGGCTGCAAGGTGTCAGAAACTCCCATTGAGCCTAATGTGAAACTATATGCTGTCAAAGCTGAAGAAGTAAAGGACAGGGAACAATATCAGAGACTTATGGGCAGATTAATCTACTTGTCTCATACACGACCCGACATTGCTTTTGTAGTGAGTGTGGTGAGTCAATTTATGCACTCACCAGGGCCAGAGCATTTTGAAGCAGTCTACAGAATCCTAAGATATCTGAAAGGGACTCCTGGAAGAGATTTACTATTCAAGAATCATGGCCACCTACAAGTTGAGATCTACACTGATGCAGATTGGGCAAGAAGTGTTAATGATAGGAGATCTACTTTAGGCTACTGTTCGTTTGTTGGGGGAAACCTTGTCACCTGGTGAAGCAAAAAACAAAATGTGGTGGCTAAAAGTAGTGCAGAAGCAGAATTCAGAGCTGTTGCTCATGGAATCTGTGAGGGGATGTGGATCAAAAGGATACTTGAAGAGCTGAAATTTCCTCAATCAAAACCTATAAAAGTCTATTGTGACAACAAGGCTGCCATCTCTATTGCTCATAATTCGGTGTTGCATGATCGTACGAAACATATAAAAGTGGACAAACATTTCATCAAGGAGAAGCTCGATGCTAGAATAATATGCATGCCATATTTTCCAACAACTGAACAAATTGCTGATGTTTGAACTAAGGGTCTTCACAAGAAGCAATTTGATAAACTTATTAGCAAGCTAGCTATGGAAGACATCTACAAGCCAACTTGAGGGGGAGTGCTGGAAATATGCTAAAATCAAGGGAGATTTGTCCTTGAACCTAGAATATTCTAGGATCTGAGTTTTATGTAAATAATATGTAAATATAGTAAGTCAAGGATATAGTTTAGGATGCTGTCAATATTTAGATTATTTCTTTCCTTTTTTGTTTATATCCTCTCCTTAAAAGAGGATGCTGTTCTTGCTCATTTTAATCAATTAAGACAAATTGTCTTTGATTATTTCTAAGAAAAGGCTTTCCCTATGTCTATAAGAGACGGCAGCCCATTGGTGATCCTCAGCCACACTTGACATCAACTCCAAACCTGAGTTTGGATAGCACACTAGGTGAGAACCCCACATCCAGCAATCCTAACCCAAACTCAACATTCTTGGAGCATACAGACCTCGACCTTCCCATTGCTATTCGAAAAGGGGTTAGGGCATGTACTAAACATCCATTGGCCAACTACTTATCCTATCATCGCCTATCACATGCCCATAAAAGCTTCTTGACTTCTTTGGATGCAATTGCTATTCCCAAATCCATAGAGAAGCCATGAGAGATGTCAACTAGAAAGCAGCCATGGTGGAAGAGATGAAGGCACTAGAAAAGAACCATACCTGGGAACTGGTAACTAGACCAAAGGATGTAAAACTGGTGAGACGTAGATGGATCTTCAATTTAAAGTACAAAGTTGATGGATCACTTGATAGGTATAAAGCACGATTGGTTGCCAAGGGCTATACTCAGTCCTATAGCATTGATTATTTAGAAACATTTGCCCCTGTTGCCTGGATGACAACTGTTAGAATCCTCTTAGCATTGGCATCTACCTATGGATGGAAATTACAACAACTTGATGTTAAGAATGCATTCTTGCATGACGACTTAGAAGAAGAAGTCTTCATGGATATACCACCTGGATTCAAGTAAGAGCAAACAAGAACCGACCATGTGTGTAAGCTCAAGAAGGCCTTTAAACAATCCCCACATGCATGGTTTGGTAGATTCTCAAAGGCCATGTTATCTATGGGATATCACCAGAGTCGAGGGGACCACACTTTATTCATCAAACACACAGGAAATAAGGTGACAACACTATTAGTATATGTGGATGATATAGTGGTAACAGGGAATGATTTACATAAATAGAGATGTATTAAGAGAAATCTAGCCTGGAAATTTGAAATAAAAGACCTTGGTCCATTAAGGTATTTCTTGGGCATTGAAGTAACGCACTTAAAGGAAGGTATCTTCTTATCCCAAAGAAAATATGTACTTGATCTACTTTCTCAAACAGGATTACTAGGAGGAAAAGAGTCAAAAATTCCAGTTGATCCAAATATAAAATTGGGGGCTAATACTGGAAGCAACAAAGAAGTAGATAAAGGAAGATTTCAACGCCTAGTAGGAAGATTGATATATCTTTCACATACCAGGCTGGGCATATCCTTTGCAATCAGCCTAGTAAGCCAATTTATGCATAGCCCTACTGAAGAACACATGCATGTCGTGAGAAAGATTCAGAGTTATCTTAAAGCTACTCCTGGCAAAGGGATTCTATTCACTTCAGGGGGAGACCTAAGGATCTAAGGGTATACCAATGCTGATTATGGGGGCTCTCTTGTGGACAAGAGATCGACAACTGGATATTGCGTATTCCTAGGAGGAAATTTGGTTTCTTGGAGGAGTAAGAAGCAAGGGGTGGTTGCTAGATCAAGTGTAGAAACTGAATTTCGAGCCATGGCCTTGGGCGTGTGTTAACAACTATGGCTTCGGATTATCCTAGAAGAATTAAAGATTCCAGTGACAAAGCCAATCGAATTGTTGGGAGATAATCAATCAGCTATTAGCATAGCTCATAATCCTGTTCAACATAACAAGACTAAGCATATAGAGATTGACAGGCATTTCTTGAAAGAAAAGTTGGACTCAGGTATTCTACAAATCACCTATGTTCCATCTAATCAATAAGTGGCAGATGCACTCACCAAAGGTCTCCATAGTACTCAGTTTAAAGCCTTAGTGAGCAAGCTAAGGATGACTAATATCCACTCCCTAGCTTGAGGGGGAGTGTTGAAGAAATAAAAACAGGACCGGACCAGACCTTGAAAATTCTGAGATAATCATCCATTATCATCATCCTATTTATTTTGTTTTATTTATTTCTTGCTTTGAATTATCTTGTATTATTTCTTAGATTTATCTTTTAGTGTTGTAATCTAGATAATAGGGATGTAATCTAATCCTAAATCTTAGGAGAATTCTTAGGAAACTACTTGTATAAATATTTCTGATTCGTATCAATAAAACGTGTGGGAATACCGCTTCCCTTTCTCCCTCTCTACACTTACCTTGCTTGTGGGAACTCTATGACTCTGCTTCTTTTAAAAATCCTGGTGCCAAACAGAAGGAACTAGTTGTGGTTTGGGATGCTTGACTGAGAAAAAAGGTTGAAAGTTTGACAACCGGTTCCAAGTAAAGCACTTGCTAGATTGGTCAGGCCCTATGGCTGAAAGAAAATGTTTTTATATCCAATGCATTCATGTTGCACAACCTCTGCACCCATGCACCTATGGTATGCCTTATCGAGTTAAATGTACTCATGCATGTTTCTCCGCTATTTTTGCCCTTTTTCCTAAAAATTAGTGCAGAAACCACAAAAGGTAAGGAGGAGGTTGTTGATTAACCCAACAGGTTAGCTTGTGGGAGTTCTCGAGCTTTGATAAATCAAGCGATGGTACTTATTCACTCGAGGAACACCATGTTTTGTAATTAAGTGTCAGTTTATATTTCTAGTCGGAGGCTAGATATGGTTGTAAACTTAGCTTAAGTTAATAAACAATGTATGTAGAGCTTGGGGTCCAGCGAAATATTTTGTTATGTGCTTGCCTAAAGATGTGAATGATTCGGTTAGTCAACATGGTTAAATATTATGATGTGCATGCTTAGGATGAAATATCAAATCATTTACAGGTGCAGAACATGAAAAACTCACCTTCACTTCAAGGATGCATGAGAAGAAAGTACTCACCAAGGAGGATTTTTACATTTTCACTGAATTTTTTCCTTAACCTGGTGACTGGGAGAACAATATTCTTGACTCCTAACCCAATTACACACCTATTCCATAGTTCCCAATCGGGCATTCTCCCTAGGTGAATGAGTTGTTACTCCTTGTGATACCTTAATATGAGCATAAAAAATGTGAGGTGTTACAACGGATGTGGGGGCCATATAAAAAGAAAAGAAAAGAAGAAGATAAACTTAGAAATTAAGTTATTCGGTCAAGAGTGTCAGATAATTTTAAGATAAAATAATAAATTGGGTTTTTTTTTGAAAAAATGGAAGATAAAATAAGATGCATGAGACACAATTCAAATGATTTAGTCATATGTGAGAAAAAGACCAATAGAAGCTCTTGTTTGGAAAGTGGTTGAAATGGAGCAAGTATTTAGCAAATTAGGTAGAGAAAGACCAAGAAAAACTTAGTGGGAGACTCTTGGGTATGATATGAGTTATAAGGGTTTTATAGAAAATGAAGTCAGATAGAAATGTTAGCAAGCTATAATTCATGTATTCAATCACATAAAATGGGATTAAGGCTTGATATGTCATTGTGTTGTGTTTTGATAAATAAATGTAATGAGGGCTAACGTTGGTAGCAATAGTAAGGCTGCTCCTTTGTGATTAGAATGGGTTCAAGTTAAAGAAACAGTATCTTCGCAAAAAACCAATAAAAAGATTGCATACCAATATGAAACTTCCCCAACTCTATCGGGGGGGGGGACCTTGTGCATTGGGGATGATCTTTTTTGATAAATAAATGTATTAAACTAAAAAAGCCCTTCAAGGGGCAAACCCTATACAGAGAAACAAAACTATATAAATAAGGGAAATTGTCCAAAACCTATACAAAAGAAAAGGGTTAAAAAGATGACTTGGCCTTAGCCATAACATAAGGGAAAAAAGAATAGTTCAATTCCATCCTTGGAGTAGTCTTGAATCCATTAGCTTTTTCTTTTTTAGTTCTAGTACCTGAAAATTCTTCTGTGGGAAATCATGTAATCTATTGAAGCAGAACTCGAACAAAAAAAACAAGAGTAATCCCGATTACTCAAAACTAATATCAATAATCAAAGTCTGATCTACTATACATCACTAAAGGATTACTTATAGATAACTAATAGATAAAAATCTATTCCAATTGGGATTCCTTGACATAATCTAATTAAGATAATCCCAATCTAATTAGGATTTTAGGAAATAAAAGAAATAAAAAGAAACTAGGAAACAAATTAAAATAAATAAACTAATAAAACAATATTAATTTCTATTTTTCACCTAAAATATTGTTTCCCAAAATATGTTTCTATGATCTTCATCACCTTCAAAGAAACATAAGAAAGGAAAGTGGTAGACTTCTAGGAATTGTAAGATGACTTGATTCAATAGGACAGAGTTCCAACCCAATTACAGCCGAAAAGAAACCTAATTACAGCCGAAAAGAAAGAAAATAGGGCAATTCGAGAGGCCCATAATCTCTCATACTTTTTTGAAAATTCTTCACCCCCTCCTCACCTCTTCCACCTCTCTTTTATTCCTCATTCTCTAATGGAATTGGAATCCGCACATGTAAGTTGTTACCCAACCTTGCAATTCCTGTTCTACCCCTCCTCTACCTGGCTGGCTGTTACAACCACTAGCCCAATTCCCAAACTATCCCTAATTCCTTGGACACCTTTGGTATGTCCAGTGAATCGGTGGTCTATCAATACTCCCTCCCCCAACTTTTACCTTGTCCTCAAGGTGAAAAAATGGAAATTGCTGCTAGATCACTGAGTAAGGCTCCCAAGTGGCTTCCAATGGTGGAAGGCCCTTCCACTGAATCAACACTTTTGTTCCTTGCATGTTCCTACCATCCCCCGACTGCACTCCTAGCACCGCTGATGGTTCCACCACCATTTCCAAGTCTTCGTTTAGCTATTTGGGCAGCTCCATCGTGGCCTTCATTTCACCCTTAGCCTCCCGTAATTGGGACACGTGAAATAGGGTGGATTTGGCAATGTGGTGGCAGTTTCAGCTGGTAAGCTACATGACCTATCTCCTTCTCAATCTCAAATGGGCCATAATAGCCTGCCACTAGTTTCTCATTTGCACGGGCAACCAAAGACCTTTGTCGATACGGTCTTAATTTCAAATATACCAAGTCTCCTACCTGGAACTTCACATCCCTTCTTTCCTCATCTGCTATCTTCTTCATTATTGCTTGCGCCCTCAATAGTTGCACCTTCAGTTCATCTAGGATCACATCCTTTTCAATCATTTGTTGCTCCACCATCGAGACAAGGGTAGTTCCCTTCTCAAACCTCACTATGGGAGGCGGTTCTCTCCCATACACCACTTGGAAGGGAGTTAACTTGGCAGCTGTGTGATAAGAGGTATTGTACCATAATTCAGCCCATGGTAACCAAGTGAACCATGCCTTTGGTTTAGAGGAAGCAAAACATTTCAAGTAGGTTTCCAAAGTCCGGTTAAGTACCTCGATTTATCCATCCGTTTGTGGATGATAAAATGTACTTCTTTTGAGTTTGGTGCCCTATAGTCGAAAAATCTCCTCCCAAAATTTGCTCATAAAAATTTTGTCTCTATCCGACACAATGGACCTAGGAACTCCATGGAGCCTCACCACTTCCTTGATAAAAGTTCCAGCCTCATCTCCAGCTGTAAATGGATGTTTAAGGCCAATAAAATGCCCATACTTGCTAAGTCGATCCACCACGACCAAGATTGAGTCCATCTTGTTAGATTTTGGGAGTCTTTCAATAAAGTCCATGGCGATGTCGTCCCAAATCTGGTTAGGAATCGGTAGTGGCTATAACAGTCCCCCCGGTGACAAGGTTATATATTTGTTTTGTTAGCAAGTCACTCACTTACATACCGATACGCATCTTTCTTCATACCTGGCCAATAGACATTCGCTGACACCCTCTTGTAAGTTTTTAAAAACCCTGAATGACCTCCCACACTCCCATCATGCCCTTCTTGGAGTATTAACGAAATTAGTGCAGATCCCTTAGGTAAGTAAAGTCGTCCCTTGTAGACGAGATGCTTGTCCACTAGCTGAAAATTAGGATGGGAGGAGGGGTTAGCTTATAACTCCTGGATAATTTTTTGCAGTCCTTCATCAGCGTCTACCTCACTTGCCACCTTCTCCAATTGGACCACCCTAGGCACTGTCAAAACCATCAAAGCTGCTGTATGATAGATTCTGGACAGCCCATCAGCCGCCTTATTCTCCATCCCAGCCTAATAATGTATCTCAATTTGGTATCCCATCAACTTTACCATTCATTTCAAATATTTAGGACTTACCTCCCGCTACTCCATCAAGTACTTGAGGCTTTTTTTACCCATTCTAATAAAAAAATTTCTACCTAACAAGTAGTGCCTCCATTTTTGCAGCGCAAACACTATGGCCATGAGTTCTCTTTTATAAACTGATTTCTTCCTCCCCAACTAACTGAACGCTTGGCTGAAATAAGTGATCGGCCTCTGTTCTTGCATCAAAACAGCCCCCATTCCATGCCCCGAGGCATCACCTTCAATGATGAAGGGCTTCTCAAAGTCGGGCAAGGCTAAAACGAGTAAGGATACCATTTTAGCCTTGAGTTGCTAGAAGGCCTGTTAAGCAGCCACATCCCAAAAGAAGTTGTTCTTTTTTAATTTATCCGTTAGAGGCCGAGCCAGCTTACCATAGTCTCTCACAAAGCGTCTATAGTACCCCGTAAGCCCAAGAAACCCCCTCAATTCCTTTACCGTTGTTGGAGTAGGCCAATCTATCATTGCTTGCACCTTGTTGCTATTAGCTGAAACCCCCAAATAAGAAATAAAATGGCCCAAATACTCAATTTCTAGCTTCCCAAACACACACTTCTTCCTGTTGGCCACCAGCCAGTTGTCCGATAACACGCTCAATAC
This sequence comes from Diospyros lotus, assembly GCF_014633365.1. Taxonomy (NCBI): domain Eukaryota; kingdom Viridiplantae; phylum Streptophyta; class Magnoliopsida; order Ericales; family Ebenaceae; genus Diospyros; species Diospyros lotus. The sequence goes on from NC_068341.1 coordinate 7,272,562, forward strand.
ACATTGTAGATGCTGCTCATGTTGTTCCAAACTGCTGTTGTACACCAAGATGTCGTCGAAAAACACCAACACAAATCGCCTCAAATAATCTCTGAAAATTTCATTTATCAACGCTTGGAAGGTAGCCAGAGCGTTCATCAACCCAAAAGGCATCACTAGGAACTCGTAATGCCCTTCATGAGTCCTAAATGCTATCTTTGGAACATCCTCGAGCCTAACTCGAATCTGGTGGTAACCAGATTTTAAGTCTAGTTTGGAAAAGACCCTGGCGTCGTGCAACTCATCAAGTAGCTCATCTATAACCGGAATGGGGAATTTGTTCGGAATCGTAACCTTGTTCAAGAACCTATAATAGACACAAAAACGCCACCTCCCATCCTTCTTCTTAACCAATAATACCAGGCTAGAAAATGGGCTGGAACTGGGTTGAATGATTCCAGCGGCCAACATTTCACCCACCAACTTCTCAATCTCATTCTTTTGTAAATAAGGATAACGACAGGGTCTTACAGTCACCGGTGAGGATCCCGAAATGAGGTTTATGGCATGGTCTCTTTCCCTGCTTGGTGGCAGCCCTTCCGCAGTAGTAAACACCCTTTTAAATTCAGCCAATGTGCCTTTCAATAATTCTAGATCTGCCCTCTGATCTTCTTCAATTTCAGCTGCCATTGTCCCCAATTCCAGCAGCATCCCTTCCCCCTCCTCCTTAAATGCTTTCACCATAGCCTTTAAGGATACCAAGGTCTTGCTCAAGCTAGGATCCCCCTGCAAAGTTACAGCCATGCCTCCTACTTAAAACTTCATTGTGAGAGTTTTCCAATCCACATTCATCTTGCCCACCGCTCACTTCATTCCCAAAATAACATCCGAGCTTCCCAGCTCTAAGGGCAAGAAATCTTCCACAATCTGCAAGTTTTGGAGTTGAAGCTTCACCCCCTTGCAAATTCCAACCCCTTGAACTGCCACTCCCGTCCCCATAATCACACCATAACCTGCTGTTTCCTCCCTGCTTAGGCCCAACAGCTGCACCAACTCCACAGAAATAAAGTTATGGGTTGCTCCTCCATCAATTAGGACCACAACTGGCCGCTGTTCTATCTCCCCTTTTATCTTCATTGTTTGGGGTGCTGTCAATCCTACCACAGAATTTATGGACAGCTCAATGGCCTCACCCCCTTGGGCTGGTTCCCCTACTACCTCCCTCTTTCGACTAATGCACTGGTTGTCTTCTTCTTCTCCTACTCATTGTTCCTCCTCCTCCTCTACTTCTTCATCATATATCATCATCACCTGCAACTCTTTATTCTTACACTTGTGGCCTATTGTATACTTCTCATCACATCTAAAACATAAGCCCTTATCCCTCTTGGACTTCCATTCGGCCTCACTAAGCCGTTTCCAAGGCTGATTACTCACCCTCCCACTGTTTTGGGGTCGGAATGGATAGGGGAAGTTCATTGTAATAGGCTTAGAAGCTGGTTGTGCATGGGGCGAAGGACCCCACGCTGGTAATTCAGAATAGAGAGTGAAGCACAAGGTTCTTATCTTCTATATGTTGTGCCAAGTCCATCATTTGCTCCAAGCTCCTTGGCCTCAACACCCTCAACTCGGCCTTGATCTCTGGATTGAGACCGTTGATGAAGTTCCCTTCTAGCACGGCTTCTGGCAAATTTTCCAGAGGCGAGGCCAACGACTCAAAGTTCTGGCGGTACTCCGAGACGAAACCTCTCTTCCGAAGAGCTAAAAAACGCTCTTCTACCAACCCTTCTTGAGTGGGTCGGAATCGGCTTCGCAATAGCAGCTTGAAATCCTCCCAAATCCTCATTCTTCGCCGTTTTTCTTCCCACTGGAACCACGAGGGGGTAGGTCCTTCCAAACATACAGTAGTTGTATCCACCTTCTCCACATCAATCAACCCGTTCATCGAGAAGTATCTCTCGGCCCCGAAAATCCAACCATCTAGGTCACCTCCATCGAATAACGACATTTCCAGCCAGCGTCCGCGAGATTCTAGTCGCCAGCCACCCTCGAACCCCTCCGTTTCAGCTCGCCTCCCACCAGCCTCGGGCGTCGCCTTCGAGTAACCTACCCCCGGTGATTGTTCTCCCCACTTCTCCTGGTTCTTCCGTTCTCGCTATTGCTCCTCCCACCTCGCTCTCATCCATTCAAACTATTCCAACAGGGAAGTAACGTTCTTCTCCACCAATCGAACCTCACTTCTCATGGCATTCGATTCACTCTTCATGGCGTCCACGCCTAGTTGTACGCTATCCAATCTCTTCTCTAAATCTCCCACTCGATCCGATAAGTTCACCATTAGGATCGCAATGCTCTGATACCAAAATGGTAGACTTCTAGGAATTGTAAGGTGACTTGATTCAATAGGAAAGAGTTCCAACCCAATTACAATCGAAAAGAAAGAAAACAGGGCAATTCGAGAGGCCCATAATTTCTCCTACTTTCTGGAAAATTCTTCACCCCCTCCTCACCTCTTCCACCTCTCTTTTATTCCTCATTCTCTAATGGAATTGTAATCCGCACATGCAGGTTGTTACCCAACCTTGCAATTCCTGTTCTACCCCTCCTCTACCTGGCTGACTATTACAACCACCAACCCAATTCCCAAACTATCCCCGATTCCTTGGACGCCTTTGGTATGTCCAGTGAATCGGTGGTCTATCAGAAAGGGGTTGCCAGTACCCATATGGTTCAGGTATTTGATTTATGTTTCAAGTACTCTAGCAGCTGAGATCTTGAGTTTGTTACCCTCAATGCTAGGTGTTGATTATGTTATGGTCTGTGGTCCTTGGGTCATGATGTCTTCCTTTGGAGTCTAGCTAATATATTTACTCATTTTGCAATTCTACCAATTGGCAAAGGAGGAAAAATTGTCCGATCATAATTTTCGGGGAGCAAATGTTGAGTGAAAATTATAGTGGGAAGAAAAGTCAGATACATTGCAAAGGGAGTGAAGTGGTGTAAAATATGAGTGGCAGAAGATTCGGTTGCTAACAACATTCCCTCTCACTAATTCCAACCTACCTTTATTTATGAAACTCTTGAAGGAGAACTTTCTCAATTTTTCTAAAAAGATTTCCATAGCTTGAGGAATAAATTGGATTTTATCTAGAATCATTTTAAAGGAACCAAAGGCTTTTGTTGAAGGACAGCTATTGTCAAAGAAGATCTCTTTTGCTCACAAGAAGATTTCTTCCATTTGATTAGAAATGACAAACTAACAGTGGTTGAACGACCTAAGGTACTTGGATAAAGATGCTGGTGTAGTAGTAATGGCAAGATTGATGACCAGGACTCCCAATGAAGAAAAACATATGTCAATATATAATGAAAAGGTGGTTAACTTGGAAAAAAGAGAAACTCTAGGAATAAGTACTGTCACATTTATAATTTAATTAAAAAAAAACACATATGGATGAAACCTACAATAATAATATTTTTCATTGTTATGATGTGAACTGTATGCACATTATTTCTATGTAATATAGCATATCAAGTAAGACATGGGGGTATCATCCTCACATGGTTACTACAATAAAATCCAACGTGTGGAATTAGAGCTCATATTGAATTGCATTAGGGATGCGATTCTTAATCAAGTAACCAACTAAATACAGCACAGATAGAACAAATTTATATCGAACATATTCATGGTGAAAGAAAACTTATTCAGACAAAGATGGAGATAAGAGTCATGTGCTTGGTTAAAGACAGTTTTACAAGGCTTATTAATACGCATTGACTAACTTTTCCAAGTTTACTCACCCTTGAGCACAATAAAACTTGAAAGAGTGCCCACATTATGAAACAGCATTTAGCACCACAAGACGATGTATGAAGCAACTACAGTCAGGTAAGAAGTGCAATGCAGTGAAACTTACAAGAATATCTTGGCCAATCCATGAATATGATTCCTTCCGCTTAGAAGCCCAAATAATTGCAAATAGCAAGCAAAATACCATGACCGCAAGTGAAAGAATAGACACCTCCCCCAAAAAAGGCAAATTCACTTTCTTCTGCCCACTGTTTCTCCATTTCCTGTACAGCAAATAAAGTAGAAAATCAAGCAAGCTGCAAATAATTTGTTATGCATAAAAATTTTGAAGTTCATAAGATTAAAAATGAATACAACTAGGTTACAAGTGTACCTTAAAATCAATGCTAATATACAAGCATGCATTCCCTGTTAAGAAGAACAATTTGTTATTAGGACAACAATAATTCATCGTACAGGATACTTGCTAACATAAGAAGCATAGACAAAGACACTAGACACAACACAGTACAGTAACAACATAGCAATTTGATAAAAGGAACTTTGGGTATAACCATAAATAGCATCAACTTACAGGCACCTCAATCACCAAGGCATGAGAAGTAAAAGCTCCATAATGAGCGAGCTAGGCACATGCATCCCTTTTAGTGGCATGAGGAGTGTGCTACATGATACCTCATTTTTAAACCAGTCATTTTTCTTTAATATCTTTGACTTCCATGCAGTAAGTACCATTAGAATACAAGATTCAGAGAAACCTTGTGCAGTCTACTTTCCTTGTCCTTTCCTTACTCTTCTCATTTTCCTTTTTCACTCGTCAAAAGTATTAGTTCACCTAATTTGTTCAATAAGTGTAATTTTCGTTTCATATATACTAAGAAGAGTAATGAAAATAAAGCATTTAGTCAGTCTAACTACTGTATATTATGCCCTTACAAAGACAATAAAAGTGCCCAAAACATAAACAGAAGAATATTTATCGAACACATAATATTAGGATATTTTATAAAATATAGCTACATCATATTAAGTTAGCAGTTCTGCCCTTTTCAAACTAACCAACACCATTTATGTCTTTTGTGGTTCTAGAGAAAAATGGTTTAATATATCAAACCATCTTCTCAACAAGTGGGGTGTGAAAATGGTTTAATATTTCACAACAAAACTCAGATATAACATCATTTTTATTAGTAGCAAAAAAAGAATAAAAAATAAAAGTACCATTCTATCAAATTAAACCATGAGCATATCAGATGATAAGACATATACATAGAGATAAATGGAGATTTATCCACAGGGAAAAACAAAGATAACGAGAGGCCATAGCACCAAAGTCACGAAATAAGACCATCTCTAAATAAGTACAGTGGTTTTTTTTTATTATTATTATTTTGCAAGGGGCAAAGTGGATGTTTTATTGTTGTTAATTTCCTCCCAAACTTGATATTTTCATTTACACATCCAATTATCGAATTCAGGGAAAGGAAGGCACAGTTATATTCCTAAAGTCTGATTATTAAAACTTAACCATTGTTAGAATCTGGAAATCAATCCTTGATTTAGAGGGAATGATTGAAAAGATTAAATCCCCGGATTAGAGGAGTAATCAAAGGAATTATGTTAGGTCAACTTTCTGTTTTAGTTTTTTGGTAGTTTCCTATTCTTGTATAGCTTAAGATAGAAAGATCTCGTGTATATATATATACTGTACAGTTGATTGCTGGAGGTAAGAAATCAAGTAATTTCTTACAAAATTACTTGTTCATGGTATTAGAGCCAGGCTCGACACTAGTCTGGTATTCATCTCATCAGTTCTTTTTTCCCAAACCACAACATCAGTTGTTTATGGCAGAAACTAACTCTTCTTCACCAGACTCTCCCATTGTTCTTGTTATTTCAACTACTTCAACTAATCCCATATCAACACTTGATTTTTATTCTCTTTTAATCACCCAACACAAACTCAACAGAACCAACTTTCGTGAATGGTTCCAATCTTTGTTGCTTGTTATGAAAGGCAAGGGCAAAGTTGGAAGCCTGATTGGTGCTATTCCTATGCCAACTTCAACTGCTGCTTACTATTCAACTTGGGATACTAAAAATTCTATAGTCATGGCATGGCTCATCAATTCTATGGAGCCTAAGATAGGATGGACCTACCTCTTCTACAAAACTACAAAGGAGATTTGGGATGTTGTGCAAAAAATTTACTAGGATCTCAAAAACACAACCCAGTGTTTTGAAATCTGTTATGCCCTTCGAACAGCTAGACAAGGTAACATGTAAGTCATCAAATACTATAATGTTTTAACTGAACTTTGGCAGGAGATGGACATTTTCTATAATATTAGTTGGCATTGTTCTAAGGATAGTACTAAGTACACTAAAATGCTAGAGAAGGAAAGGGTATTCAATTTCCTACATGGCCTCAACAAAGATTTAGATGAAGTTCGTGACCGTCTCCTTGGTACTGAACCTTTCCCTTGCATTAGAGAAGCCTTTGCTGAGATTAGACATGAGGAAAGCCACAAACGAGTAATGCTCCACAGCCCTTCAAACCAGCCCTCTGATTTGGGATCCCAGAATTTTGCCTTAGCAGTCTATCATAGTACATCTCATTCAAAGGATCAGAAACTCAAAAAATAAACTCTGGTGTAATCATTATAATAAACCCCATCATACGAGGGACACATGCTGGAAACTTCATGGCAAACCTGCAAATTGGAAGCCAAGAAGTCAACAAGAACAGCATAAGTTAGCATATACAACTGACTTAGCCATCATCGCTGAAAGCCAGATGCTCTATTTACAGTGGAACAAATGGAAATTTTACAACAACTATTAAACCAGTCCAAAGTGCCTACGGAAACTGAACCGACCCCTCAAATTAGTACAGCCACAGTTGCTCATAGAGGTAACACTCAATCCACTTTATTATCTCAAACACATTCTAGGAACTGATGGATTATAGACACTAGGGCATCATATCATATAACAGGCTTATCAAAAAAAAATTCCACTTATGAATACTATGCTGAGAATATTAAAGTTGTAGTTGCTGATAGGAGTGTAACTGGTGTGGCTAGTCAAGGCACTATTTTTCTACCTGGATTAACATTGTTTTCTGCCCTTCATGTTCCATGTCTTAAATGCAATCTCCTTTCTATTAGTAAACTGACTAAAGATCTCAATTGCACAGTCACATTCTATCCTATCTATTGTGTATTTCAGAATCTGTCTTTGGGGGAAGATGATCAGCAGTGCTGAGGAGCAAAATGGCTTGTACTACTTCTCAAAAGCGGGGTTCCTCCATCGGCTCATAAGTCATCTAATCCTATTTCATTGTCTACCATTTCTCATCGTGATGTTCTATTATAGCATAAATGAGTAGGCCACCCTAGTTTCTGTGGAGAATAAGAAGAAATCGAGAGGTTAGAAGGATCAATGAATGCTGCTAGATAAGGTTCCGAAAGTACAAGAAAGATAAAGCTCACGAAAAAGAGGAGATAATTCATTTAGACTCTTAAATTTTAGAGATAACTATTTTGTATTTATTAGACAACATAGATATCTTGTAAACTAGAATAGACTTCTACACTGTATAGATGTCTTATACTCATGTATATATATGTGCCATACTCGAATGAACAAGATAGTTTATTCTTCTCCCTAAGTATTTTTCTGCATGGTATCAGAGCAAAACTTTTCTTTTCTTGTAAAACCCTAGGCATTAACTGTCGCACAACTTCGTTTTTTCCCAATCCATTCTTCCTATAACCGTCAGACTTGATATTTTACATCATGGTTGGCAAGAGCAACCAGTCCTCCGAGATCATTCCCTTACCAACCAACAACCTTGGAACCATTGACAACAGTATGTTCACAGTCATTGGACATAAGTTGAATGGTCATAATTAGCTTCAGTGGTCACAGTCAGTGATGATGTTCATATGCGGCAAATAGAAAAATGATTACTTAACTGGAGCCACAAGTAAACCAGGGGAAGAAGAGGAAAGTTTCGAATTTGGAAGCCTAAGACTTATATGGTAATGTCTTGGCTTATTAACTCTATGACCAATGAGATAGGTGAATTTTTTTTTTTGTTATATGACACTACACAAGAAATCTGGGAGGCTGCTAAAGAAGCCTACTTGCACATTGAAAATACCTCTGAGTTGTTTGAAATAGAGAGTACGCTTGATGATCCAAGGCAAGGTGAATCCCATGTCATGTAGTACCTCAACTCCCTGAATAAGTATTAGCTTCAATTGGATAAATGTGATACTATCCAATGGAAGTGTATAGAAGATTTAGCAAAGTACAAGTAGATTGTGGAGAAGAAGAGGTTATACAAGTTTCTCATAGGTTTGAACAAAAACCTAGATGGAGTTAGAGGAAGAATTCTTGATACAAAGCCTCTACCAGGGAGGTGTTTGCTGAGGTTTGTAGGGAGGAAAGTAGGTTAAAGATCATGCTAAAACCTATAACTTCAAATCTGGAGCATTCCGCCCTATTCACTTGAGGAGGCAATCCAACAACATTCAAACAAAAGAAGGGGCTCCTTGGTGTGATCATTGTCACAAGACAGGACACACTAAGGATACCTACTGGGACATCCACAACAAGCCACCAGATTGGAAGCCGGCTCATGAAAGAAAGAGTAGAGGCACCCTAGCCTCCACGGAGGAGACCACTACAGTCTCAACATCTAATCTGTTCAGCAAAGAATAAATGGAAATTGGAATGGCTACAAAATATGTTTGGCAAGCACAGATCTCTCAATCTTCTATAGTGGTGTCAAGCCCTTGAATTAGGGCTAGCAATTCGGTAATTCTGATAGTAGAATGAGAGAGGGAGAGAGAGAACAAAGAGATCAAGAGGGAGAAAGTTATTCATTCAATCAATCGGTAATCCTCCTGAGTGTCATAGGTCTCTTATTAATAGGACCTCTAGCCATACAACTACCTTCTAACCGCCTAATCTAGTTGTTACAATAGTCCTTCGCGCCTTCTAACCTCCTAACCTCTCCAACAGTCTATAAGAGATAGTAATTACAAGATACTCCCCAGGGTCGTACCAATCCCCAGCCCCTTGAAATAATTCTTGTCCTCAAGAATTTAGAGAAGTCCCATAGCCCGCGAAAATTGCTTCAAAAGATTTGGAAGGTATTCCCAAGTAGTGTGGTCAAGATGAAGATGAGACTACTAGACCGATACTTGAGTTATAGGTAATTTCCCTTCATACAACACTCTTTTCTGCACAATAGAGCGTGGTTCAATTACCTCTTATACCTCTTCCAAATTTGGTGGTAAGTTTGTTCCAATAGGATCAGCCGGTTCTGTAGCTTTCTTCAACAACGAAACATGAAACACTAGATGGTTGGTCACCCTTCCGGTAGCTACATTCGATATGCTACTAGCCCTACCTTGGCCATAATAGGGTAAGGTCCAAAATACTTGGGACTCAACTTAGAAAGGGGTAATGAAGTATAGGGATGTTGCAAGAACCTCCTAACCTTGAGATGGACCCTATCACTTGTCTAAAAGGTCCTATCACTCCTTCTTCTATCTTCCATTTGCTTCATCTAGTTGTGGGCAGTGGCCAATTCCCTTTTTAATACTGTTAACAACTGCTGCCTCTGCTGGAAATAATGCTCCACTTCAGCTATAGTAGGGGAAGACTCTGAAATGGCGGGCAGCAAAGTGGGCTTATATCCAAACATGATTTTGAAAGGACTCCTCCGAATAGCACTATGGTAGTTGGTATTATATCACCACTATGCTAATGGTAACCACCTATTCCAACTCTTAGGGTTAGTGAAGCACATACACCTCAAATATGCCTCTAGACACTGGTTAACCATTTCCGTTTGAGGGTGATAGGCAATAGACAAACATAGGCCTACACCCAACTTCCAGAATAGTTCTTGCCAAAACAAACTTGTGAATACCTTGTCTCTATCTGAGACAATAGTTTTAGGAACACCATGTATACTGGCCACCCTATCCAAGAATGTATTTGCCACCTCTTGTGCAGCAAATGGATGAGAGAGACCAATGAAATGCCCAAATTTTGTCAAACGATCTACCACCACCATAATTACATCTTTACCTTCTGACCAGGGTAGACCCTCCACAAAGTCCATAGAAAGCCCATGCTTGCTGGGGCACTGCCAAAGGCTGCAACAACCAGGGTAAGCCACATGTTCATGCTTACATAGCTGGCATACTACACATGACATCACAAATTTCACCACATCTGCCTTTTGCTTAGGCCAAAAGAATAATTGTTTGACCTTTTGATAAGTAGCTTGTATCCCTGAGTGACCACCCAAAGGCAAACAATGAAGGTCCCTCAATATTTTATCCTTTAAGGCATTGTCATCTCCTACTACCAATCTGCCCTTGTACTTGATCAACCCATTGGACAATGTATAATCTGCCATTGTACTAGGTTGCACTGCCAATTGTGCCATAATACCCTAAAGCCACTCCGATTGCCCATAGCTAGCTTCTAACTCCGTCATCCACTCCAAAACTACAACTGTAATAGCTTGGCATGCTGCATTTTCGTTTCGTCTTGATAGTGTATCAACCACTATGTTTTCCTTACCTCGTCGGTACTGAATAGTATAATCCAACCCCATGAGTTTAGAAACACCTTTCCTCTATAGTTGGGTATGCAGCCTTTGTTGGCCTAGAAATTGCAGGCTCTCATGGTCTGTGTGGATCACAAATGGCTGGCTCTCCCAATAATGATGCCACTTATCAATTGCCCCGAGCATTGCCAACAATTCCTTGTCATACACACTTAACCCCAAGTGTCTTTGAGACAAAAGCTTGACTTATAAAAGCCAATGGTCGCCCTTTCTGTACCAACACAACTCCCACACCAGTTTCACATGAATCTGCCTCAACTGTAAAGGGTTTAGAAAAATCTAGAAGAGCTAATACCGAGGCCATAGACATGGATTTCTTAAGGGTTAAGAATGTTGCTTCAGCCTTGGGATTCCACTGGAAGCCTTCCTTCTTCAGCAACTCAGTGAAAGGTTTGCTGATAATGCTACAGTGTTGCACAAATTTTCGGTAATAACCGATCAATCCCAAGAAACTCCTCAACTCTTTCACATCTTTAGGTCTAGGCCACTCGAACATTGCTTCCACCTTCTTTGGATCAGTCCGTACTCCTTCTCCACAAATAATATGTCCCAAATACTCCACCTCCTTCGCAGCAAAAGTACATTTTGAGAGCTTAACATACAATTGGTGAGACTTAAGGATCTCAAATATAGTGCGGAGATGAGTGAGGTGGTGTTCAATAGTGGGACTGTAAACGAGGATGTCATCGAAGAAAACGAGGATGAACTTCCTCAAATAGGGTAGGAAAATTTGGTTCATCAAAGCTTGTAAGGTGGTAGGGGTATTAGTTAAACCAAAGGGCATAACAGTGAATTCATATAGCCCTTGGTGGGTTCTAAATGCTGTTTTATGAATGTCAGATGGTGCCATCCAAATTTGATGGTAACCAGACCTAAGGTCCAGTTTAGAGAAGATTTTTGCACCATATAACTCATCCAATAGGTCATCAATCAAGGGTATAGGAAACTTATTTTTGATAGTGTTGGAATTAAGCTATCAGTAATCTATGCAAAACCTCCAAGTTCCATCCTTTTTTTTAACAAAGAGGACTAGGGAAGCATAGGGGCTTTGGCTGGGTTGAATGATGGTTGAGTCTAGCATTGTTTTAACTTGCTTCTCAATCTTTGTTTTCTAGGCAGGAAGGTATTGATAGGCTCTAACATTGATAGATTCTAAATTTGGTTTAAGGAGAATTGAGTGGTCCAAGGGTCGATGGGGTGGTAAAGAATTAGGATCCGCAAATAGATCCTTAAATTCTACCAAAAGTGAATGCAAATCATCTGAAAAACATACCTTATTTGAGAGTTGGGAATCAATGCTAGCATTGGTAGGCTGAAGTTCTCCCTTCGATTGACTATCGCTTTCCATTTCCATAGTCTGTATGGAATAGAGTTGGGCTATCTACCCTCCCTTCTTCAACATCATCTTTTGCAATCTTTTCCCTTTAATTAGCTTACACTCTCCCTGCTCCCAACTGCCCAAAAAGGTCAATTTCTTTCCTACAATTACCATGATGACTTATAACTTGTTGAAGTCAAAAGTCAGAGGACTCACAATCCTCATCCAATCTACGCCAAGTACTATATCACATCCACCCAATTCTAGAATTCGCAAATCAGTTGCAAACTCCTGACCCTGCACGATCCATTTAAATCCTATACATTTATAGTGGCTATACATTCTACTTTCGTTGGCTACAGTTACCGACAAGGGAGTTGTGGCTGTCATGGGACACTTGAGGCTTGTAGTTGTGGCTTCACTAAGGAAGTTGTGGGTGCTTCCATTGTCGATAAGCACCATTAATCTTCATTTCCCTACCTGGCCTTTCACTTTTATAATATGTCCCATAGGGCTTCTTTTCAATGCATGGAAGGAAATCTCCCCTCCTTCCTCTCTTTGCATTTCTTCTTCTTCTTGCCCCAGCCCTTCTTTGCTGTCCACTTCTTCTTCTTCTTCTTCTTCTTCTTCTTCTTCTTCTGTCTTTTCTCCATCAACTCCCTCCATATTCATTAGTTGCCTTTTGCACTAGTGACCAAGGCCATATTTTTCTCCGCATTTGAAGCACAGCCCTAATTGCCTTCGATGCCCTATCAAATTCCCCTTACTTCCATTGTTACTTACTGGCGCCTAGGAAGCTAGTTGATTATGCCACGTGAGAAAGGGCCTTGCATTTCCCCCTCCGTACTGTCCTGCTAAGATACTTGGTTTATAGGGAATCTTGTGTTTCTTAAAGATGGTCTCTAAGGCCAATTCTTGAAGTCTAGCCTTTTTCATAGCTTGTTTAACGAACGTAAGGGTCATCATCTTCACCATTGGTCACAATTCTTCCCTAAATCCGCTAATAAAGACCAATACCAAATATTGCTTGGTGAATCTTGGTTGCACTGTACTCACCATAGATTTGAACTCCTCAAATCGAGCTTGGTACTCAACCACAGTCCCTTCTTGTTTTAACTTGTTGAATTCTTCGACTACATCAGCCATGTTTTTCTCCTCAAAACGATCACATAACCCCTCAGCAAATTCTGCCCAGCTTCCATGCATTCCTTCATCTTGGACCCATCCTTGATACCAAGAATCTGCCTCTTTATTCAAATAAATTGATGCCAAATTTATCTTTAGGGATTCGGTAGAATTGAAAAAATCTTCCACATCTTCTTACCCACCATCGTGGTTTCTTTCCTTCGAACATCGGAATCTCCAATCTTGGCCTCGAAACATGGTTCTGAGTCCATTGTTGCTGATTCCTTCCGGTAACTTCTTGAACTACACCCTGATCTACTTCGTCAAGAATCCCTTGTGTGCCCGAACGGTTGCCCTGGTGTGGCAAGATCGGGTCAGAGGTTTGTCTTGGGGGATATTTCGGTGGTAAACAGAATTGGGGTAGGGAAGACAGCCTACTTAGCATACTGTTGATCCTTCGTCCTTGCAATTCTACCGTTTCTTGGCACTAGTTCATCGTTTCTTGTTGCTTCTCCATGGCCGCTTGCATGGTTTCTCTCCACTTGGCCAATTCTTCTTGCGTTTAGCATAGGGTTTCCTGGGTATGGGTTGCCCCAAACTCCATTGATTCTAGCCTAATCTCCAGTTGCTTCAATCGTGTTCCCTCAGCCATTGCACCTTGATCCCCGACCTCTGAATTCCTCACCTAGGCGTTTTGTCCTTCCTACACCGAAGCACCCTGCGTCGTCCTACTCCTTTCTGTCGTGGCGTGACTTCCTTAATTCTTCCCACAGCCGAATCGTCTAGCTCTGATACCACAATTGCCAAGCCCTTGAATTAGGGCTGGCAATTTGGTAATTCTGATAGTAGAATGAGAGAGAGAGAACAGAGAGATCAAGAGGGAGGAAGTTATTCATTCAATCAATCGGTAATCCTCCTGAGTGTCGTAGGTCTCTTATTAACAGGACCTCTAGCCATACAACTATTCCTTCTAACCGCCTAATAGCCTAATCTAGCTATTACAACAGTCCTTCCCGCCTTCTAACCTCCTAACCTCTCCAACAGTCTATAAGAGGTAGTAATTACAAGATACTCCCCAGGGTCGTAACAAGTGGTAGCAGGTTCAATAGCCCACAAAGGTAATTTCTCTCATGCTTTCACTACTAAGAAAATTTATCTACTATATGGATTATTGATTCAGGAACTTCTGACCACATGACTGGGAATATCAAACTACTAACCAATGTCCAACCATGTGAGAAAGATTAGAGTAAAAATTGCATATGGATTGCTAGCAAAGGTGGCAGGAATAGGTTCTATCACTCTATCCAAGGGACTTACCCTCAAATCAGTTCTTTTGCTTAATTTGGACTGCAACTTTTTATCAATTAGTAAACTTACTGCTGACCTAGATTGTGTTGCCAAATTCTCAAAGGATGTGTGTGAATTTCAAGATCGGACTTCGGGGAAGACGATTGGCAATGTTGGGGCATGTTTGGAACTCTACATTCTTAAAGGGACTACTTCAGGGAATAATCAAGTTCATTCCAGCAATTGCTACTCCACTCAACACCCTATTTCTCTCTCTAAATTTCATTCTAACAATAATAATGCAATCATGTTATGGCACTATAGATTAGGACATCCGAACTATACTTATATTAGGAAATTGTTCCCTTCCTTGTTTAAGAATCAAGATCCACATGTGTTACAATGTGAAATTTGTCAATACTCTAAGCATGTTCGGAACAATTATCCTAGACAAATCTACACTCCATCCTATCCTTTTTCCTTGATCCATAATGACGTGTGGGGGCCTTCTAGGGTCAAAAATATTACTGGGGCTCGTTGGTTCATTTCTTCACCCGTCTTACTTGGGTCTTTCTTATAAAAGAAAAATCTAAAGCTGGTCACATTTTTTAAACTTTTCATTCAATGGTGCAAAGGCAATTTAATGCCAAAATTCAGATCTTACGAACCAATAATGTCAAAGAATACTTTAACTCAATTCTTGGTACTTATCTTTCACATCAAGGTATTATCCATCAGAGTTCTTGTGTTGATATACCACAACAAAACGAGATTGCAAAACGCAAGAATAGACACCTATTAGAAGTTACCAGATCTTTATTATTTTCCACCCATGTTCCTAAATATTTTTGGGGTGAGGCCATCCTTATGGCCACCTATCTTATAAACAAAATGCCCTCACGGATCCTCAAACATCAAACTCCAAGTCAGGTTCTCCTCACCTCTTTTCCTCACACTCGGGTCATTTCCCACATTCCTCTAAAAATCTTTGGTTGTTCCTCCTTTGTTCATGTTCACCACCAATTTCGGAGCAAGCTTGATTCTAAATTCATCAAATGCATCTTTCTTGGCTACTCTCCTCATCAAAAAGGTTACAAATGTTACTCTCCCGAGCATAAGAGGTTCTTTACCTCAATGTATGTCACCTTTTTTGAACATCAGCCAGCCCTATTATCCCAAACCTAATATTCAAGGGGAAAACACTCTAAATGATCCTCAAGAATCTCAGTTTTGGGATTTTCTATCTATTCCTAACCAGCAACCTGATTCTCCTTTTAACCAACAACAGCAGCAACCTAAGGAACAAGAGTTAAATCCTTGTATCAGTCCTAACCCTTCTCATCCTCATGAACTTCAGGTTTATTCTGGAAGAAAGTTTAAAAAAAAGGATAGTGAGGAACAAGCATGTCCCAAAACTGATCAAGAGGCTAACTTGGATCCAAATCTGTTAGTAAGGGAGAATACCACCATTAGTGAGAATTTTGACATTACAGCCATTGATGAGGATCTAAATTGGCCTATAGCATTAAGAAAGGGAGTACGATCATTCACTCAACATCCTATTCACGACTACATATCATACAAAGGTCTCTCACCTAAATTCGATACATTTATCTCAAATGTAAACAAAGTGCAGGTTCCTAGCACTATTCAAGAAGCCTTTTTAACACCCTAAGTGGAAGGAGGCAGTCCTTAAGGAAATCAAGGCCTTGGAGAAGAATGAAACTTGGGATATAATTGATTTATCTCCTGGAAAATACCCTGTGGGTTGCAAATGGGTATTTACAGTAAAGTATAAGAAAGATGGGAAGATTGACTGGTTTAAGGCTCACCTAGTCGAAAAAGGCTTCACCTAATCTTATGGCATTGATTACCAAGAAACTTTTGCCCTGATGGCAAAACTAAATACTATCAGAGTATTGGTATCCCTAGTTGCAAACTTAGATTGGCCTATCCACCAATTAGATGTGAAAAACGCATTCCTAAATGGAGACCTAGAAGAAGAAGTATACATGAAAATCCCTCAAGGATTTAAAATTAATCTCACGAGAAACAAGGTATGCAAACTAAAGAGATCACTCTATGGACTCAAACAATCCTCTAGAGCCTAGTTTGAAATATTTACAAGAGCAGTCAAGAAGCATGGATATAACCAAAGCCAAGCAGACCACACCTTATTCATCAAGCACTCCGTGGAAGGTAGAATATCTATTTTTATCATATATGTGGATGATATCATTATTACAAAAAATAATTTTCCTGAAATCGAGTCTCAAAGAAGTACTGGCAAAGGAGTTTGAAATCAAAGATCTAGGAAGCCTAAGATATTTCTTAGGCATGGAAGTAGCAAGGTCTAAAGAAGGAATTTCAGTTTCTCAATGGAAGTATATCCTAGATCTATTAAATGAATAAGGTATGTTGGGTTGCAAACCAGCAGACACACCCATGGAATCTATTTCAAAACTAGATATTGGCAAAAAAAGTGCACCGGTTGACAAAATGAGATATCAAAGATTGGCAAGAGTATATAGCGATTTCAGAGGCAGTAAAAGAAGCCTTATGGTTAAAAGGATTGACAGGTGAATTATTTGGAACTATTGTAGAAACTACACTAATGTGTGACAACCAAAGTGCCATACATTTGTTAAAAAATCAAGCACATCATGAACGGACCAAACACATTGATGTGAGGCACCATTTCATCGGAGAAATCTTGGACAGAAAGGAGATAAATCTGGTAAAGATAGCAGGGGATGAAAATGCAACCGACACGTTCACCAAGGCAGTTTCCATAGCCAAGATGAAGCACTGCTTGGAGCTACTCCAAGTAGTCCCAAAATGACTAAGCTGATGAGCTTAGTGTGTTGGAAAAGATGGGTCAGGATTCTCCTCAAGGTTGAAGTCTACACTTATGCAAATGGTGGAGAAATTGTTAAAGTTTGCACTAAGTCAAGACATCCAGCATTACACAGAAGCATAAAAGCATAAAGCAACAAGAAGTTCGGTTATTCATGTTAGTTGAATATATAAGTAACTACTTTTCTTAAACAGTACTTATTGGCTTCCGTTTATTTTTGTTTCTTGTAAAAGTCGCCCCTATCCTTTATAAATAGAGGGTTGGCTTGAGTCATTTCATTATAACATATCGTGTACAAAGTGAGAGAAAAGCCTAGAGGATTAGACTTTGTAATCTCTGAGGGATAGCTCGTGTAAAGAGCTGTGAGAGAGTGTGTTCCAATTATATTCTTGATAGTGGAATTATGTTGCCTACCTTCAATTTGGACATAGGATCATCAAGCAATTGATGATTTGAACCAGGATAACTCTCAGCCTTTTGTATCTTGTTTTCTTGTCTTTTATTTTGTTTGTGTCGTGAGTGTGAAATTGAGATTTGGGAGGGATGATCAATTGTGTAATGGTATGTAAATTAAAGAAGTCTCTCTATGGTCTCAAGCAATCACCCAGGACATGGTTCACAAGGTTTAGTGCTGCTATGACTCAGTTTTGATATCAGCAAAGACAGGTTGATCATACTCTCTTCATTAAACAGACTGAAAATGGAAAAAGATCAATTTTGATAGTGAAAGTGGATGATATGGTGATAACAGGACACTGAAAAGATAAAGGGACTTAAAATTAGACTGCAGGCTGAATTTAAGGTTAAAGATCTCGGTACACTAAAATACTTCCTTGGCATGGAGATAGCAAGGAGTAAACAAGGTATTTTCATAACCCAAAGAAAATACACACTTAATCTCTTGAATGAAACTAGAAAACTTAGTTGTAGACATGCAGGTGCTCCATTAGAACGAAATTGGAAGCAGAAAGTCATAGAAAACAACTCTACTATTGATAAGGAAAGGTATCAACGCCTACTAGGAAAGTTGATATACCTTTCCCTTAGCAAACCTGATATTACCTATAGCATAAGTATTATGAGTCAATTTAAGCATTCACTTACACAAAGACACCTAATACAATAAACCAGATTCTTCGATACTTAAAAGGGACCCCTAGAAAAGGGCTTTTGTTTCAAAAGAATGATTATAGGGGAGTTAAATGTTTTATAGATGTAGATTGGGCAAGTTCAATTGAGGATAGCAAATCCACAACTGGCTACTACACTAAACTATAGGGTAATTTGGTCACTTAGCAGAGTAAAAAGTAGACAGTCGTGGCAAGAAGCAATGCTAAGACTGAGTACATAGCAATTGCTCAAGGGATTTTGAGTTGATTCTAGGAAGATTATTACAGGACCTACGACGTTGTATAGTGACAGCAAATTAGCTATCAGAATAAGTCATAATAGATTGAGGGGGAGTGCTAGAATCCAAATATCAATCCCTGATTTAGAGGGGGTGATTGAAAAGATTAAATCCCAAAATTAGAGGAGTAATCAAAGGAATTATCTTAGGTCAACTTTTTAAAATTTTTGGTAGTTTCCCATTCTTGTATAGCCTAAGATAGAAAGATCTCTTGTATATATATATATTGTATAGTTGATTGCAAGAGGTAAGAAATCAAGTAATTTCTTCCAAAATTATTTGTTCAACCATGAGCCTTGAGAAACAAATATTAGCATCATCCGTTGCAGAGAATTAAGCTAACCCCATGGTGTTCCACTATTCAAATTAATTTTCATTAACGAACAGTTTTCTGCATTAGGAATGAAATATGTGCCATGTTATGGTTCATTCATATCCCTCATCTCCCCTAAATAAATAAATGTAAAACCTCCATGAAAGAGGATAATGCAACAATTATTTGCATAGCTGTGTTCGTCTTGAAAGCAGTCAACTATTTTTAATTTAAAAAAAAAAACACAAAATAGAAGAAAGATTAATACCTCAACACCACCCATACAGAAAAATACTATCAGCAGCCAGACAAACCATGACGACATGAACAGATAGAGTAAGACCAGAAAAGTGGATGCTGATATGACGAAAACTACAGCACTCTTTGCAGTAATATCAATGGTTTCCTTCTCGTCATCTTGGGTGGTCCCAGCAGTGGCAGAGCCCTATCAAGGGGAAAAATTAAAGCAAATCCCATTTCATTCCATAAAATATCCCAAAGTTACTGTCTCATGATAAAAATAATAGAAATTTACAAAAAAAATAAAACGAGAATAGAATTAGGACAAAAAGAAATCAAGAGAAAGAAAATGCCAAGGTTAGTACATAGATTTCATACATGTTTTTTAAGCAGATAGAGTAGCAACCATCAATCCTGAGGATGACAGAAGATGCTCAGGGCCAACCTCAGCTTGAGTTACTTTGACTAAAGTTCACAGGCATAATCTAGTATGCTAGATAGATATTTTTCACGGTTTTTATCGAAAAGTGACCCCCAGAACCAATTTCGATCAAGAACTGGTCAGCAATATGGTCAAAAAAGACAAGTGGAGATTAAAGTTGTGCTACATGGAGATCTTATTTTTGGAGAAAAAACGTGGCATGATAATGCTACATCACAAGGAACAATCACATGATGCAACTGAATGGTTTTCCGAAATATTATTTGTCAATACATTTTCACTGTGTAAATGTCATGGCTTTTCAGAAAACACTGTCAGCATTTCAATGCCTTATCAATCATAACAGCTTACACAGATCTTGGCTGAGGTTTATGGCTAACAAGAATGAATGAAATATCTCTTATTTTTCTCCAAAATGGCCAACATGTTTCTGTTTCCTAGGAGACAAAAAAGATAATGAAAATTTTTAAATTCAAATATTTCCAATAAAATTCAATGAAACTTATCAAAACTCCTGTAATTTATGAAATATTTTCAAATCAACAAATTGTTTCAACAACATCAGGAATATTTGACAAACTTTATTTCTATTTACCTATTTTATTGAAACAAAATATTGGAAACCAAATAAGTTTATTTCAAAGAAGAAATTAAGAACTAAAGAGTATATGCATAATCAAAAACAACTTATCCACAAGCTTTGGTCCTACTACCTTCGTTTCATTAATATTATAATTGGTATATGCTTTTTCTCCACTCCAATTATTAGTTATATCTAGCATTTTTTTCATGAGACCATTTCACTAAACACCACGACTACAATAACAATTCAGATCCTCAGAGGTGGAGAATTGCTTGTGAACTGTTGCCTGTGTAAAGCATCATATTTGTAGGCCGGCATCTATATTGTTATTGGCATGAGGAATGGACTGGAACCTGCATATAGATGAGGGTGAATGTGCTTCACCGATTCAGCTTAGGCAATGTGGATACACACCAAAATCCTAGACAAGGACAATCTAGAACCTCGATATTTCGATAAGGCTAGGCTGAGCCAAGGGACTTGGTTGCCACACAGGTGTGCTTCCATTGTATATCAAAAGGGATTGTTGGGAAATGAATATTCATAGTCACACAATTCCCTGCCAGTGATGTCCAGGGTACCAATTGTGAATTCGGCTACTCATATGAGATTTTCTTTCACCATTCCTCCTACATTGCAGAGCCTCATGAATGTTGACATGCTTCTTTGATTTCCCAATAATGTGTGTAACAAGTAACCAATAGCAATTCTTTCTCATGAATATTTTTTCCTTTTCAAGTCTGTTACTCATTCATCTTGAGTATTCTTCTGTACTTACAATGCAAGTCCAAAAGCGTTTCTTTGACAAAGATCTAACCTGCTTATAATTTCATAGACAATGGCAAAAAGCTAACAACATCCATGAGCAGTGAAGCCAGAAGCCACAAGGATAAGAGATCTTCCAAGGGCAAGCTACAGTTTTTGGTGGTAACATGGCCAATTGAGAGAGTGAGAAGCATAATATAGTGCTTTCACAAAGCTGAATATAGAGCAGGCCCATACAGTATGATGT
This sequence comes from Diospyros lotus, assembly GCF_014633365.1. Classification (NCBI taxonomy): domain Eukaryota; kingdom Viridiplantae; phylum Streptophyta; class Magnoliopsida; order Ericales; family Ebenaceae; genus Diospyros; species Diospyros lotus. Next base: position 7,293,601 of record NC_068341.1, read on the forward strand.
GACTTAAAGTTATTTTTCAAAAGATATGATTTATTAGTGGTAATTATGAACCTACATTACATTGAGACCTATAAAGTTCTATGCATGCTTACATAAGAACAAAGACCACTGCTTCACACAACATAAAATGACAAGAAAGAAGATTTCCATCTATATTAAATCTGATCCACTTAGTACCTTATTTCTCTCTGTCCCAATACGCCACGAAGTAGCATAAAGCAAACAAGTTCCAATGAAATGTTAAAGAATGTGAATAAAGAAAACACAATGTTAACAAGGACAATTCAGTATCAAGACAAGTAAATTTTTATGGTAATGCAAAAAGAAAATCGACATGACAGGCATGCAAGCAACAGAAATCCTTAATTGCAAAATTAAAAGGGAGGCTTCTCTTATTTAAAACCTTTGGTGAGAGTTCATTATAACGCTCATCACCCTCCTCACTTGCAGTAAACTCTGACCAAAGTGAAGCAGCAATAATCGTCCCCACAGACATCATCCATAAGAATACCACCGAGAAGTCAATAATTGGACGATTTGGTGAATATAGCAAAAGTTCCACTACATTGAAGAATACACAGTTAGTCCTGGTATATCAAGAGGGAAGAAACTAAAAATCAAATAAGAATAGAAAGAAGTTATATTAAAATACTGACAATGCACAAGGCTGAAGCCACTACGTATATATACTACGTCATAAACAGTAAGGAAAAAAACAAAAGAAAATAACAGCCCAACAAATCACAAATAACTCCAATTATGGACTACATACCTATTGCTGCCAACGGCATATAAAAGAATCCAAGGTAGGTCAATTCATGCAATGCTTTGTTGCATTTTCCTTTTGAGTTACCATGCAAATAAAAAAATTACATATACCACCATTGAGGTTTCAAAATTACAAATTCAACCCCGCTCCTGATTGTTGTGTGGCAGGAGGGGGAGACTGGCATCTTGAGTATTACTTTAATCTACCAATATACTTGACCTTTCCCTCTGAATTCTCCTCAAATACTAACATTTTTGGATAGCTTTTCTCCCTACCACTGATAACTATAAAACAAAGACAGACTTTTTTTTTTTTGGATAAGTGCGCCCCAGGAATTTTCAATCAAGTTTTTGTTAGTATTTCTCTACCTCTTTTGCTACAAAATTCTTTCAATCTATCCACTCTTCTCATTGGTGCATCCCTATAAGAACATAAATAAAAGGATAAATATCTTATGCACTGTGCACTGTGCAAGGTTCTTTTGGAGCTACCTTAAAAAGAGCAGATTACATTTTACTGTATCAATCAATAAGCCATATCCAAAATCCAAATTATGCATATGCAATAAGCCTCAGATGAGGAAGAGAAAAGCTCCCACAGCTCCAGACTCTACTTGAATCTCAGTCAACATTCATGTCACCACCTTTTTTAATCTGTTTCTCTATCTCCAATTACATCATCAATCATCTGCACTATAAATTTCCATCTTTATAGGTTTCAACAGGCTAAATCAGAAACCCATATCAATAATTTCAACACAACAAAACTTCAATGAAATTTTATAGAAATGTAAGGGATCACCTCTTCCTCCACTTGCCAAGGATTTGTCCATAATCTCTCCTCCTGACTTTGAAATCATCACAACAGGAATTGTGATTTTTGAAACATTATCCTCACCACAAGACATCTCCATAAGATCTGTTGTCAATAGGCAAAGAATAAGAGAAGCGGGGAAAGATGACCAAATTCAGAGATGAGGTGAGAACTATATATTCCAACATTTGTACTTCACAAAGAACAATTGAATGTTAGAAATATGAGTTCAAATTCTGAAATGATAAGAACATGCATAACTGCACCACGTATCACAACCTTCATTTTCATTGATGACTAACAAGCCTGCTGCACCTCCTGATTGTGCAACATCGGCCTTAGTCATGAAATCACAATCACCACGCTTAGACAAAGCAATAGATCCGGATAACTGGAAAAAAAGTAAAGGAGATGGATTTACAACAGGCTTGAGATATATACAGCACACAACTATTGAACATAGATAAAAATAGTCCTCCACCAGGATTTATTTTCATTGACAAATAAATCAAGGAACAGAGTCTCCCAACTGGCATTCTATCTTGCAAAAATGCAAAGTAGCTTCACATATATAAATTCAAAACAACACGAAGGATCCAACAGTAAGCTTGGTTTCTATTGTGTTTATTTACTAGGCATATTTACTGTAGCTGTTTTTGGAGCAAAAAAAAAAAAATGAAGTTTATGGCTTTGGCTCTATTTGATTTTATCCGTTCATGTTTCCTTGGCAACAAAAACAGTGAGGGAGTAAATACACAGAACCATGCAGAGGACCATGAACACATGAAGAATAGATGAAACGGGTTCAATCAAGAAAACACGGAAACCTTTGATGAAGAGCTGGAACAGCCGTTTAAGGGATTTGTAAAAACAGCAGGCAACCTGAGGTTGTCTTTAGCTTCAGTGGGCAAAACACCACCAAACCTTGCAGTTAATCCACCTAAAACTTCACCTTCAGCACCATTAACCCACATCTTAACCTTGACCTGATAAATAAATTGAGGAAACAAGCAACATTAGTCAATTTGTAACATCATGGCCTTGCAATGTTAGAATACAAAAGATCCACATGCAATAGTTAATTGCTCACACAGTAATTTGTCACTCTGAAATGCACAGATTGCACCCAATCCAATGAATCATAAACTTATGCTTTTTTTTTTTTTTTTATCTTGTTTGCCTCCAAACTACAATCAAGTATGTACACATCCTATATGTACCTTCACCATGCAATTCATCCATTATGGTATCATTTCACAGCATGGTAAATCAACTGAATACATCCAATGAGATGAGTGACTAATAATCCTACTACATTAAAAGAAAAAAAAATGGTTATCATGGCTTTTTCTGACAAATTATATAGCTGTACAACTTCATTGCTAAGAAGGACATTAAATGAATTGCATTCCAGATCATGCTCCTTCTTTAATTGTATACCTCCTAAGTCCTAAATATTCCATTTCTTAAGTAGATGCATTCTCATGTAGCCATTTTGCTAATCACACGCACAAACAATGATTGTTTTCCATAGCTTTGCTTTTGTATGGTTATAAGAATAAAAACTTGAAGATCCTTAGATCATGAGTAAATGCAACAATAAGGCACTCTTGGGCTTTTGAATTTCTTTATACAACAACTGTTGTGTGGATTTGCCTCTCGTAATGAATATAGAAAAACTCATGAAATAGCATACACAACAGCTACTTTGTTCACCATGACATTTGTGACTCTCCAACAATGAGAAAATCTGCATAGCCAGCCAATGAATATAGAAAAACTCATGAAATAGCATACACAACAGCTACTTAGTTCACCATGACATTTGTGACTCTCCAACAATGAGAAAATCTGCATAGCCGGCCAAATAATAATGCAAAGATTCAAACCAAATAAGCAAGGATTCTTCTGTAACGGTGCAATATCCTGTCAGACATTGACACTCATTGGCCACCTTCAAATGAGTGTCAACCACTTGTCTAAATGTGCTTGATTATTTTTTGAACTCTTTATTTACCCTTATCTTTAGCAGGATCTACCTTGTCCATCACAAAAACACCTTAGAATTCCATTAAAAGTTTTAATTATGAAAACTTTTTAATTATAAAAACACATTTAAGTAGAGAGTCAATTAGAAATAAAAATGTAAATTTATTTTTATTAGTCCTCAAGCTTTTAGAGTTTAAGAATCTTAAATTCCAAAACTTACTATGATAAAGAGTTACAGATGATGGTTATAGTCATGGATCTGTTATCTTCCTGTTTTGTGCAACAGCTGGTGGAGGAAAGTTGGGAGCATGTGCAAAGTCATTTGTTTATGCATGATATGGACATCAAGGAGAGAAATAAACAAAAGAGCTTTTGAAGACATTGAAAGCCTGTTTTACTTTCTTAAGAGACACTCCTTTCCCTCATATTCTCAAATATTGCAGTGTTGAAATGTAAGTGTCATATTTTATCCATGCATTGTATGACATGTGTCCATATTTGTGCTTCTTAGGCTCAAATGCATATGCTCATAGAATGTTGATCTGCACTCCTAAACATTCTCTAATTTGCAACCATTCTCCTTCCCCACAGGGAACTCATGATTGTGTAGATACCTAGGGCAAGCACAAGGTAGAAGAGTGTTGGAGTTTAGTACAGCTTTCAAGTTATCCTAATAAGCATACACAGTTCTCCATGTCACACGAATGATCAATTACTACAGCCTAAATATTTCCTATTATTTTACTTTTGGTACTTCATTGACCATACAACTCTACTGTAGTGATGATACTGTAGGGGAGATCTTGTAGAAAAATAGCTCAGACCATGGAGGAAACTGAGATTCAAGGATTTTGCCAACCTCCAAATGTAGGTCCGCCAGAAGGGTTCAAGATACCCAAGTTCAATAAATACAATGGGGTCGATGACCCATATCATCACTTGTTGTCCTTTTATGGGGATTGCCAAGGACTTAATGCCCAACCTAGGTTCTTGATCCACCCTTTATCAGAAGTGATTAGAAATGGGAAGCACTCAAATGAGGACAGGATGTTAGTCAAAAGAGAGAAGGGATTGGATTAACCAATGAGAAGATCTTTAAAGTAGATGAGCATTACAAAAGATAAGGCAACGGATAGAAATGAATAGAAATTTAGAATTCATGTACTAACCCCACATAATGGGATAAAGACCTGATATGTTGTTGTTGTTTTGTACTTTAATGACCATTGTTGAAGGTTTGCCTTGAGTAGAGAGTCTAATGATCGATGGAAACAACAAGTGTCAAGTGTCTTCATTAGATAAGCGATTTTTGTGACTCAATTGTAATTTGTTATTAAGCTGAGGGGTAAACCGATAATATCTATCCTGATTAGTTATATAGGGATGTCCGCCACTTATTCTATAAATAAGGGGCAACGGGTAGATGCTTGGGCATTCTATTCTTACTATGACTACATTTTATGCGGTAGTGTAATATCCCAAGAGCCCAAAGAAGCGTAGTATTTGTCGAGGATAAGTAAGGAAGGAAACAACACCAGCTGGATACATTTTGGACTGAATGTAGGCAAAGAACTCTCGGATTAAACGTGCTTGCGCTAGGGAAGTTCAAGATGGGTGACCCCCTGGGAAGTTCGCGTAGGCCCATCAAGGTAAGTTGTTTCGGTCATTCCTATCGCTTGATGCGGGATGTTACAAATGGTATCAAAGCTGACCCCCGAGCCTCTGAGCGCGGTGGTGGGGCAAACCTCAGCCAGAATGCTGAGTCCCTAAGGAGGGGTACGTGTAGGCACCTTAGGCGAATTTCACATCGGCCATGCAAATGGGAAGATTTAGGACCATTTGTAAAGTCGCAAGACAAGGACGTCATGTGCTCAAGGAAGGAGAATGTAATACCCCAAGAACCCAAAGAATGGTAGTATATATCGAGCATAAGTAAGAAAAGAAACAACACCAGCTGGATACCTTTTGGGCTGAATGTAGGCAAAAAACTCCCGAGTTAAGCGTGCTTGAGCTGAGGAAGTTCAAGAATGGGTGACCCACTGGGAAGTTCGCGTAAGCCCATCAGAGTAAGTTGTTCCGATCCTTCTTATCGCTCGATGCGGGATGTTACAGGTAGAGAGAAAAGGCTAGAGACTATAAATTCTGTGGTAGTCTTTGTAATCTCGGGTGAGGCAAAAGATTGTACTTGGGGTAAGGCTGTACTGATCACTCTCAATAAGAAGAACTACTCTCGGTGGGAGGTAATAAGGCTGGACGTAGGATCGTTCCAAGAATGATCTGAACCAGGATAAAATATGGTGTTCTTGTTGGTTTACATCTCTAATTTTGTCTCTTTTTAATTCTATATTTTGTTGTTTATGTTTCAATTTTTATTGGAAATCAATCCGTGAGTGTGTGCAGTTGTGAGAAGTTTTAATTTTGTCTAAAGATTCAATTCAATGATCCCTAGGTTGACAACCATATAGTAATGAATGCATGACAAAACTGTCATCGGTTAGTTAGAGAAACATAAAACATATTGCAAGTCCAGGAAAAAATAAAAACTTAAAGCCAATATTTAACATCAAAACAATACAATATATACCTATAAATTCTTAACTGACTAAAATACAGAAGTAAATGGTTCGAGCCAACAACATAGCATTTGCTGACTACGTATACGTCCCTATGGCTCTAGGAACCCCAAGAGGTTAACATATGGTGTCTATCTTTTGTCATATAAGTTAGTATTGGTTCTAAAAACTAGGTAAACACATTTAGTGCCTCACACTTAAAGCTGAGTGTTATGGTCCACTGCAGAGTATGGGACTTGTCCCACATTGAAAGTTCAGACTCCTAGTGTGGGGTTTATAACCTCTTGGGCACCCTTCCCTTAAGAGCTAACTTTTGAGGGTGAATTCTACCTGAGGGTTGTAACATTTGGTATCAGAGCTGGTCGTCCTCGGTTGTGATTCCAATGTCAAGTGGTGTTGATCGATATAATTGAAGCGCGCCGGAAGATGTTCGGAATGGTGGAAGGCAATCGTTGAATCACTTCAATTCTGGTGACGATTCAAAATTGAATGTTGTTGTTTGGACGATATGGAAATTGAAGCGTACTGGAGGCAGGGGCGGATGTAGGGGGGGCTGGCACGGGCTTCAGCCCGTGCCAGCCCCAGCTAAATAGTAGTAATATATATATATATATAAATATATAAAAGCTCATGCACAGCCCAGCCCCATGCCCTCCTCTGCATCCGCCCCTGACTGGAGGGACGCTTGACAATAAGGAAGGTTGTTGATTATAGATCAATCGCAAGTGGCGAAACTGAGCAAAGCAATTTCGGCTCGAATTGAGGACGAGCAAGCCAAGCGATTCAAGGAGCAACGAATTTCAAAGAATTGAAGCAGAGCATTGAGCGAATCAAGAATTGAGGAGAATTCCAATCAAAGGTCGGTGATTGGGTAAGTGGACGCAGGCTTGGGGCGATTACCATAAGAATCCAAGCGAGCTAGAATCTGTAACGAATCTAATACATAACGGGAGGATTGTGATCTACATGCGTGACCATCGACAGTTGCTTCCAGTGACGAACTTAGATCGGGTAGGAAGAGGAGTTGCGCAACGGAAGTAACTTCAAAAGCGAGACATTAGACAGTGATTGGGGGGCGACTCCACTGGAGTTATTGAATTCATGTGAATTCTGATGATCATTGGACGATGATTGGGTGGAGAAGAAGGCGTTGGCTGGGGCAATCATGGAACTTGCTTGACCGTGGGTAGATAGCGATCAATTGTAAGCAAGTCCGATAGTTAGCAATTCAATTGCAGATTAAAGGAATTGAATAAGTGAGACTAGGAAGCATAACCTTGAGCGAGGCGAGAAGGAAGGTGCGGCCGCTGCATGTGACTTCGGCTGTTGTTCCAAAGCAATTGGATATTGGTCAATGCATATGACCGAGCTGTGAAGGAAGGCACGATCGGAAATGGTCCATAAGGGAATTCCGAGTAGCTGGATCAGGGTGATTCTCCCAGGCGACTACTGTGAGGTGATTATTGGAGGCTGTTCAGCAACAACTTTACTTTGGAGGTTGTTCCTAAATCAAAGATTCAGGAAGATTGTACAGAACGATTGATGGAAGATTTATTTCCGAGGCTGTTGATCATTCAAAAAAAATAGGAACTATCGGCCTTAAAAGTAGCTAAGGCGGAGGTTTCTGGTATACTTGGAAGCTCACATGGTCACTCAAGCATGACAAATAAAGGTGGAATTGGTGTTGTTGGAAGCTCTGGATTTAGTAGCAGCAATAATGGAGTTGGTGGTTCTACCCCTAGCATTTTGCCAACTATTGCAGCGATAGGTAACCGTAGTGTTGTTCCAAGACTTGGAGTGTCTCCAATTCTAGGAAATGCTAGTCCTCGAATAACCAGTTCAATGGGAAATATGGTAAGTGGGGGAAGCATCGGGAGAAGCATGAGTTCTGGTGGAGGATTATCTATGCCTGGTCTTGCTTCTCGCCTAAATTTAGCTGCCAATAGTGGCTCTGGAAATTTAAGTGTTCAAGACCCTAACAAACTAATCAGTGGTGTACTTTAACAAGCTTCTCCGCAGGTGATTTCTATGCTAGGAAACTCCTATCCAACTGCTGGTGGGCCATTATCTCAAAGCTTTGTCCAGGCAGTGAACAATCTTAGCTCTATTGGGATGTTAAATGATGTAAATTCAAATGATGGTTCGCCCTTTGATAAAAATGATTTTCCTCAGCTAACCAACCATCCCAGTTCTGCCGAAGGGTCTCAAGGACAATTGGGTTCACTTCGTAAACAAGGCCTTGGAGTTAGTCCCAGCAAAACCAAGAGTTCAGCATCCAAACTAAAGATTTTCCAGCTTTACCAAGATTCGAAGGTGGCAATGCTGATTATGCCATGGACTTGTACCAAATAGAATAGCTTCATAATAATAGTATGTCTATGATGCAGTCTCAGCATTTCTCTATGGAAGATCTGTTGGATTCAACTCAAGAGAAACTAAGGAAACTAGCGAAAGTGTTGTGCAATCGTGGGAGAAAAGTTGCGCTAACTTCAAGCAAAAGCTAGATCGAATGGATGAATTGCTGGTTCAGCATGCTAGGATGCATCTGGTCAATATTCTGACTGAAATGGAGGTTAATCGAACTGAGTTTGTGGAGGATCGAGGTGACTAATTTGAAGAAAAGTTAATGACTGAAGCAATTGATGAATTTCACAAACTTAAATAGGTCGGATCGGTGATGGAGTACCAGGACAAGTTTGAAGAATTAAGGTCTTTGATGTTGACCTTGCAACCTGCCTTAATGGAGAGATACTGTCTCCAATTTTATTAGAGGTCTGAAGGACGAATTGAGATCATTGGTTAAGATGATGATGCCTGCAACTGTGAAACTAGCAGCTAAGAAAGCAAGGGATCAAGAATGTGCCTTGGAAGCCATATTTAGAAAGAATGAGCTACAGCCTAACAAATCTACTAAGAGCAACCAACAGATTGAAGGAGCCTCTATGGTTGCAAATTAGGTCGAACACGAATCTGAGGAAAACTTGGAGTTGGACCAGCCAATTGTAACAAAAAATTCCAACAAGGAGGAAAGAACAAGCAAGGATGTCAGTGGGAATCACAGTTTATATGTGCAAGAAGTAAGAGATAGTCCAATAGAGACCCCTACTGAAGATGAGGAAGGAACAGATGCTAGGAAGACAGTGAAGGAATTGGTTGTGGAGGAAAACGAGACTCTTGCTATTGTGCTTGTTCAAATTTCCGTTGGAGAGCAACTGCATAAATTCTGGTTTTGGCTTGTAGAGCAGTTTGAATATCTCTCTACTATTGGAGATGAGATGGTGGAAGGTACGACAAGTCAATTGGAATTAATTCTGATAGCTACAGGGAAGGGGTGGATGGCCAAACTGGGTGTTGCAACAAATCCTAGTACTACTGTTTTTGGAGAAAAATACGTGAAAAGGCAAAAGAAAAGGAGAATACAAGATAAGCACAAGAAAAGGCAAAAAAGAAACCAAATGGTTAAGGCTAGAATCGGCTGAAGAATGGGGGTCAACAGCTGTCAATTCTTGGGGACAAGAATTGTTTAAAAGGGTGGGGATTATCATGACCCCAAGGAACCCCAAGGATATATTAGTAAAACATGTCATCTATTTTCTTTATTAGTTGCATTTTTTGTTGTTGGTATTAGCATCTTCAATTGCAAGCCTATAAATAGGCTTGAGTAGTTAGAAGAAGTTAGCTTAATGAATGATTTGAATTCTCTCGTTTTCCCTCTCTCAATTCTCCTAGTTCTCTATCCCATCTTTCTCTCTTCTTCCTCAATTATGTCCATTATGTTCTTTTCCTCCTTTTCTGCCCTATCTTCCTTTAATTCTTACCAAATTCCATCCTAGACCCTAAGCAAATCCTAGAGTTATAACATTTGGTATCAGAGCCGACCCCATGACTCCTAGTGCAAGCAAGTGGCGACGAAGATAACGCAGGCATTGCAGTGTTCGCCCAGGACTAGCAGTGGCTAGTGCACAGCCTGCCGTCATGGGCGCCAAGCTACGAAGCGTAGTGGTATGTTATAATTCACTGTAGGGTATGGGACTTGTCCCACATTGAAAGTTCAAACTCCTGGTGTGGGGTTTATAACCTCTTGGGCACCCTCCCCTTAATAACTAGCTTTTGAGGGTAAGTTCTACCCGAGGGTTGTAACACTAAGCACAAAGAGACATTTCCCTAAGGTGGTTCCCCCTAAAACACCACCACCATCTAGGAGGTATGGTTCCCATTATCTACTCCTCCAAATCCAGTTGCTCTCCTTGGATCACACCACTACCATTCTCTAAAAAGCCTTTCATATATTTATAAACACTGTACATAAATTCATGCCAAAAACAATACTCAGCGTTTTAATTGGTCTGCGTAAGCATGCAAGTGTACAATGAAATACAGTAGAGTTATCCCAAAATATGAACATAAAAGATTTAAAACCTCAAACATTTCCCACAATGGACAAAGTAGACTTACTTACAAACCAAGAGGAAACTATCTACATTGTTGTGCAAAAAGGGTATATATTTTGTCTATGAGATGGAAAAATAGTGTTGTTCTAATATAGCTTTCCTTAACCATAATGTTGCTCTAACTTTACTGTGGAGAGAAAATAAAATCCCCAAGTCCCCATACCTAAGTGTCAGATTCTGATTATAACAGGCGATAATTCCCCTCAATCCGAGAAGAATTGAGACAGATTTAGGAAGAGCAAGAAAGAACCGAAGGGAGAGAGAAAGAGAGAAATGAAAGAGAGAGAGAGAGAGAGAGAGTGAATGTATTGATAATTCTCTAGATGTCTTGGGAGAGTGGCATTAGAGCTATATATACTACTCCCGCTCACCCTTAGGCGCCAAAGGCCACTTGCCCAATTTACAAATGTTTGAATTCAACTTGCCTAACTACCTAACCAACATTCCCGCTTATCCTAACAATCAACTAATTACAATTGAGCCCCCTTATTTCAATCATTCCCATGACAACTACCCTCCCATTCAGCAACTTCTTGTCCTCAAGAAGTTCACAGTAGGTCAGCCACATTTGGAAACTGATTAAGTAAATTGGGAAGGTACTCCCAAGTGTTATTCTCTGGATGGAGATTGGACCACCGGACCAGGACTTGCATCAAAGGGGCCCCGTGTCGATGTACAATTTGCCTATCCACAATAGCCACGAGTTCCGAAGCTTCTGTAGGATCGATTAGGAGGATTGGTAGGATTGTACTGGCTGCCTAAGCTCCTGTAGACCTTTTCAGTAGAGAGACATGGAACATGGGATGTACTTGGGACTCTGAAGGTAGTTGTAGTTTGTATGCTACCTTGCCACAATAGGATAAGAGCCAAAGTATTTTGGACTCAATTTGGAGTGCTAACCTGGAGCCAAGGTTTGCATGTGGGCCTTTCTAAACTTTAGATAGAACAGATCCCCTACTTCAAATTCTCGATCAGCCCTCTTTCAATCAGCAAACTGCTTTGTGTGATTCTGAGCATTGGCCAATTCCTTATGCAACACACGCAACACTTGTTGCCTTAGCTCTAAATAGGATTCCACTTATACCCATATAAGGCCTCGAATGGGGTCATCTTGATGGCACTATGGTGGCAAGAATGTACCACCGCTGGGCCAAGGATAGCCAACGATGCCACCCCTTAGGCTATAGGAAACATAAGCATCTCAAGTACGTCCCTAGGTATTGGTTCACTCTTTCAGTCTGGCAATCTGATTTTGGGTGATATGCTGAGGATGTGTAACTTCGCTCCCAAACTCTTAAACAGCTCTTTCCAGAAAAGGCTAATAAAGACTTTATCCCTATCCGAGACTTTGGATTGGTGAATGCCATGTAGTTGCACCACTCTATTAAGGAAGAGGCAGGCCACCTCCTGAGGTGTGAAAAGATGAGTTAAGCCAATGAAATGGAAAAATTTTGTGAATCTATCAACTACCACTAAGATGCAATCCTGACCTTCGGACTTTGGTAATCCCTCCACAAAGTCCATGGATATATTGGTCCATGCTTGGGTGAGAATGGGAAGCGGTTGGAGTAGCCCGAGTTTGGCTACTGTTTTGTGCTTGCACCTCCTGCATGTATCACACTTCAACACAAACTCCATAACGTACTTCTTCAACTTAGGCAAGAAGAACATCTGTCTTACCCTCTGATAAGTGCCCTGCACCTCGAAATGGCCTCCAATTGGAGAGCTATGCAATGTATCTTGCCTTTTAACTCCTCATGATCTCCCACTACCAGCCTTCCTTGATATCTCAATACTCCATTCTTCAAAGTGAACCCAAGTCTTGAGGTAGGGCATAAGGTAAGCTGCTCCATTATTCCCTTAGCCCATGCATCCCGTTCATAGCTAGCACTGACCTCCTAATACTAGTCAGGTACAACTGTTGTGATAGAGGTTACTACTGCTTCTTCGGTGCATCTGGACAGTGCATCTACTGCCTTGTTCTCCTTTCCCTTTCGATATTGGAAAATGTAGTCCAGCCCCATTAATCTCACCATCCCTTTTTCTTGGAGATGCGTGTGCAACCTCTGTTGTAAGAGAAATCTGAGGCTATCATGGTCTGTTTTGATGATGAATTGTCCACCCTCCAAGTAGTGACGCCATTTATCAACTGCAATTAATACCGCCATCAACTCCTTGTCATAAACACTAAGCCCTTGATGCCTAGGGCTCAAAGCTTGGCTAATAAAAGACAGGGTCTCCCCTCTTGGGATAACACTGCTCTTGTCCCAGGGCTACTAGCGTCAGTCTCCAGAGTGAAAGGTTTGAAAAAGTCAGGGAGCCCCATGGTCAGGACTTCACTCATCACCTTCTTGAGCCTTCCAAATGCCTCTTTTGCCTTCTCATCCCATCGGAACCTTTCCTTCTTCAGCAAATTGGTGAAGGGCCTGTTGATTGCTCCATAATCCCTTAAAAACCTCTTGTAGTAGCCTATGAGGCCCAAGAACCCTCTCAAGTCCTTTACTGATGTAGGCCTCGACCATGATAACATTTAGCTACCTTTTTGGAATCAGTGCTAACTCCTGTACTAGATATAACATATCCCAAATATTCCACCCTTTGTTGGGCAAAAGAACACTTAGACTTCTTAATAAATAGTTGATTGAATCTCAGGACCTCTAGGGCAATTTTCAGATGGTTTAGGTGTTGTGAGAATGAAAGGTTGTAGATAAGAATGTCATCAAAAAAGACTAACACAAATTTACAGAGGTAGGGTTCAAAGATGTGATTCATTAAGGCCTGGAATGTAGGAAAGGCATTGGTTAGGCCGAATGGCAATACTAAAAATTTGTAGTGTCCTTGATGAGTAGAGAAGGTTGTTTTGGAGACATCATCAGGGTTCATCCAAATTTGATGATACCCTAATCTTAGGTCCAATTTGGTGAATACCTTGGCATGTTTTAGCTCAGGAGGCCTTCGATTATAGGAATAGGGAATTTATTTTTTACGGTTTGGGAATTGAGCTGGCACTAATCTATGCAAAAGCGCCAGCTCCCGTCTTCTTTCTTGACTAATACTATGGGTGAGGAGTAGGGACTTTGACTTGGCCAAACAATTGACCTTGCCAACGTATCTTTGATCAAGTTCTTGATCTCTGCTTTCTGTTTAGGGGAATATCTATAGGCTCGGACATTGATAGGTTCGATGTTTGGTTTTAGAACAATAGAATGATTAAAATGTTAGTAAGGTGGCAGTGATTGGGGTTCATCAAAAAGGTCCTTAAATTCAAGCAATAGTTTATTAAGGGAGTCTACTTCGCGTACCTGCCATTGTTATGGTTGGGTGGTATTCTCTGCTTCTACATGCTCTATATCCCCTTCTCCATGTTCCATTGCCTCAATTGAAAACAATTGGGCCACCTGAGTCCATTTGGACTTTAAGACTTTCTGTAACTTCCTCCCAGTGATCATCTTGCAAACTCCCGTTTCAATACTCCCTGTAAAGGTCATTCTCCTACCATCCTTTTCAAATGTAATTTCCATTGTATTGAAGTCAAAGCTAATAGGGTTCACACCCTTCATCCAGTCCACTCCTAGGACCATATCATAGCCCCCTAACTTTAGCAATCTCAAGTTAGCTTCAAATGGCTCCCCATGCATCTCCCAACAAAACCCTTCACACACAAATCGGCACATCACCTTGTTGTCGTTTGCTACCGTTACTCCCAGGGGGTGAGTCCCTGTCAATTCACACGTTAACCTCTTGGTCATTCCCTCATCGAGGAAGCTATGAGTGCTTCCACTATCTATTAAGACCATTAGTGGATGATCCTTGGATTTCCCTTCCACTCATATGATTTTGCTGTTAGCAAGTCCTCGAAGGGCATGGAGGGATATCTCTATGCTTTCTTCCCCCTCTTCACTACCTTAAGGAAGTGTTCCTTCCTCTTGTTCCTCCATCTCTTCATCTCCTTCTATGAGTAGGAGTTTCCTTCTACACTGGTGTCTAGGGGTGTACCAATCCCCGCAACGGAAGCAAAGCCCTGCTCTCCTCCTTTATTCCACAAACCTTCCGCTATTTAGGGGCACGAGGGTTAAGGAAGTGTTCCCACATTCAAGGCCCTCATCTGCCCCTTTTGTTTCCTCATCAATGCCTCTACCGTCAACTCTTGCAGCCTTGCACACTCCACGGCTTGCTTAACTATTCTAAGCTGCTGCATTTTGACAGTGGGCCTCAATTCTTCGCCTAACCCACTCACAAAACTGGATACGAAATATCCCTCAGTCAGGTGGGGGTATAGAATGAGCATGAGGGACTTAAGCTCCTCAAATTTCAATTGGCATGCCTGCACCGTTCCTGTCGGAGCTAGTTGAACTCGTCAACCACATCCAGCATATTCAGGTCCCTAAACCTCTTGTAGAGGTCCCCCACAAATTCCGCCCATCGGCAACCTTCACTAGTCCCGATCCCTAAAACAATGCATCCCCTGCATCATTCAAGTAAGTAGCTGCAAGAGTTACACGTTGCTGCTCTAGCACCCCATAAAAACTTAACATCCTTTCGCACCTATGCACCCACCACCTAGGTTCGTCCCATAGAACATTGGTATTTCCAATTTAGGAGTTGGAAATCCATGCGGATGGGGAGCAACCTAATTACCCTACCACCTCTCTACGTGATTCCCCTCTACAATTGTCGGATCACTCCCAAATTCAAAGGCTCCTTTGGCGCGGGAAGCCAGAATATGACCAGGTAAGATGGGAACCGATCTCTCTCGAGAAGGGAAATCTAGTGAGAGTCTCACCTGATTCTGACTCATGACCCATGCGGATAAACATCTGCATCTGATCGTGCAATTGGTTATGTTGCTCCCAATTTTCATCCCTCCATTGCTCCATGGCGCCTTTAATCCTTCTTTCCACCACTGCCTCCATGGACGATTCCAGACCACCCATCCATATTTGCATGTCGGGCACTGCAGCGGTGACTTGCTGCAATTGAGCTTCCATTTGCTTCATACATGTGCCGTCGGCCATGGTGAATTCCAGTGAGATCACAGCCCGAGATTTGCTCTGATACCATAATGCAATATTCTAATTCTGAGAGGCAATAATTCCCCTCAATCAGAGAAGAATTGAGAGATATTTAGGAAGAACAAGAAAGAACTGAAGGGAGAGAGAAATGAAAGAGAGAGAGAGAGAGAGAGAATTGGCGGGAGAGAGAGAGTGAATGTATTGATAATTCTCTAGATGTCATGGGAGGGTGGCATTAGAGCTATATATACTACTCCCGCTCACCCTTAGGTGCCAAAGGCCACTTGCCCAATTTACAAATGTTTGAATTCAACTTGCCTAACTACCTAACCAACATTCCCGCTTATTCTAACAATCAGCTAATTACAACTGAGCCCCCTTATTTCAATCATTCCCGTGACACTAAGCAATTTTAATGTGGTGAGAGAAAATAAATGCACAAGTTTGGGCGGGCATGAAGATGGATTTAAAGTCTAATTACCACCTCTGGAAATAAAAGCCTTAACCAAAGCACCAGTTGTCAAAAAAATACAATAAAATAAAACAAGATGTCACAATCTTACAGAATTGGTAGGGAAACTATTTCACTATTCTATCTATTATCCTTAGAACCTCCATTATCCTTGTGTTCATAAGGTTTCCAATGTGCTAGTTTCCCACAAATGCAGGCACACACACAGATTAGACAGTCTGACAAAATCAGGGAAGCGAGATTCATCTTTATCCGAATTCGTGCACACAAACATGAAAATAGAAACGGATTCGCAAGAAAACCCAAACCAGGAAACCTTAAGGAACAACCATTCCAAAACAAAGAGAGCACGCAATTCGCGGTTGAGATGTACCAATCTGAGTGTATTGTTGCAAGAGGGAGATTTGGGGGAGGAACCATCATGCGAAATATCATCGGCAGACGCAGTTGGCGATAGGAGAATGGCGAAAATCACCGCGATTGTAAGACGCCGGAGCGGAAGGAAGCGGTGAGAGTATTGCGTTGCCATCGCCGATCTTCTTCTTGGCCCGCACGAACTGACCCTGCCCCAATTTACCTCAGGAACAATACACGCATAGAGAGATTTAGAGAGAAGCTTGGACCGTTGGGAGGGAGGAAGATGACGAAACCTGGGATGAGATTTCTCGGCGAACAGAAATTGCCAAAATTTGCGTCGGTCAGTCAAAACAAGGGTCCTCTCCCTCTACCTTTTTATTTCAGCCAAATTCCACCGACTACCGATCAACTTCAACTTTAATACGCTAATTACCCCCCCAATTTCCTTCAAATTACTAACCGTACCGTTTATTGTTAAAAAATTGCTCCTTTTTTGCTTGTTATTTTGATCTGAAAAATGATTATAATATTCTTATAAATAATATAATTATTACCATATCTCTTTCATTTGAATGAAAAATAAAAAACATTAACTTTTATTTTTTAAGTTTTTTGGGTACTCTTTGGTACAATTATTTAAATAAAATAAAAAAAAATCATATTCCCCAACATCTTTAATTTTTTTAAATAAAAAAATTAAAGATAATTGAGAAATAATCGACGATAAATAAAACATTAATTATATATATAACTGTTAAAACTTATAAGATATTTTTTTAAACTCATAAAATATACATCAAAATTTGCTTATTAAAACATCAGTTAATTTTTATTTATTTATTTATTTTTAAATATTATAAAATATAATAATAATTAAATTTTAAAAAAGTTGATCTCTCATAAAATATACATCAAAATTTGCTTATTGAAACATCGGTTAATTTTTTTATTTATTTATTTTTAAATATTATAAAATATAATAATAATTTTAGAAATTTAAAGAGAGTTGATATCCCCTTTTCAAACTTGATAATGCCCTTTTCTAATTTGATATCCTAATATCATTTTTAAGACATTGCTAATGCCCTTTGTTAAAGAGAGATTTTGTAATTTTGTAATGAAATGAATAGAAATTAATAAAATAAACTATAAAATATTTCTTCTAGATTTGGAAGGGAAAAGGATAGAAAACATTTAAAATTATTTCTCCTTTAATGAGAGAGTAATAAAAGGATATTACATAATAAACATTTATTAAAACACAGTGTAATTAAATTTAGGCAAAATTGAATTTATAAAAAAAATTATTACGGTTAATGTTTTTTCTAATTAAAGATTAATATTGTTAAAACACAAATTTATTTTCCATCCACTATCATTCTATTTATTCTTCCCTAATTCAAGGAGACAAGGAGAAAGGGTTTGCATGGAAATGGACGGTACCATCCCATAGTTCCATCCATTCTATTACTCATTTCCATCACATCCACTACCAAAAGCACTACCATTTATAATAACTTTTACTCTCCATGACTTTCATCAAGCAATCTTCGCAATATTATACAGAATTACAAACAATGTCATTGGAATCAGCTCTGCTGAAATGACATCAAATTAATCCTATAAGCAAGCACATTTAATCATACAAATCAAGATTGCTCCTTTGGGATGAAGGGGACACTATTCACACTAACCTACCTACCAATGAAGCCTAAAACTAGCGGCCTGCATAAGTGGATGAGCAAAGTATGCACCTAGGGTCAGCGCAGTGATTGATAAATATGGCAATCTAATGAACTCTTTGTAGTAATCATTCGGCAACTTCTGACGACCGTCAAGGATAGCTGCAAATGGAACAACACTTGTTCGGCTCTTAACAGACTCGAAAGCCTTGCCATATCGGGTAGCCAGCCTCCTGTCTCCATTCCAAACCCCAAATAGATGGTGACCGATCAGGCCAATTGAGGCTGCCACTGCAACAGAGTTCCCAATCCAAACTGTGTGCGCCAAGCACCACATCACCTGCCCGACCATCTGTAGACAAAAAAACCAATCCACTATGTAGAGAGATGACTATTGAACTTGATTGAGGTTTGGTTTTATAGATCCCATAATGCTTCCTGTAACAACTGAATTTATTTATTTTTCCCGTGATTTATTGAACTTGATTGAGGTTGGTGACACATTTGAAGAGAACAGGGCAGAGAAGAGAACAGAGATTTAAATTGTACCTCCCTGCCTTTAGTCAATTTAGCTCTTTAGCTGTTTAAAATAATAAAATTTACGGCTCTAGTTGCCGCTGTTATTATTCACGTATTTGGTTCAATGACTTAATTTCAACTCAATCTACACCCAGTGTAAGGTGACTATTTCAGCCAAGAGAACAAAAATAACGAGAAAATCAATATATTAAGTGAAACATAGAATGAGAACTGGATCAGGCAAAATGGGGATTCTACAATCCCATAAGATATTCTGCCACCAAAGTAGTCCCAATCTTCAAGGAATTTGCTAAAAGATCTAGATTACATTAGCAGATTCCTCCAGGAAATTGGTCAGAATAAACAAAAGCTTCGACATTATAGTTTCAAGCACAATTCAATCAAAATGAAAGATTTTACTTCCACCAGCATATACAAAAAGTGGCAAGGATTACCATTGATCAAGCTGTCCAACTTAACTTCATTACTTTTTTTTTTTTTTTTTTTTTTTGGGGGGGGGGGGGGGGGGGGGGGGGGGGGCGCGCTTTGCTTTAACCTCAGAAACTATATATCAGAATTATAGCCGAGATAAGAGATGAGAAGGATTTTGAAAAAAAGAAAAGAAACATAAGAGAAAACTACCAACAAAACAAGAAAATTAATATCAAGAATCATATTATTTCTATATCTTTCATCCAATAAAAAAAAAGAACACAGAGAAAATAACTTCCATTTATCATTCAGATTGTATAGCCAAAAGATATTTGCCGACAAAAAAATTAATGCAACAGAACCAAATGAGTCGAGTATAGTTTATTAAAGATTCCCATAACCAACAGCACCAGCAGTTGGAGGAGGATAAAATCCCAAGTTATCAATGTTATCCAAGATAAAACTGATGTATAAAATCTCATGTTCCTTAAATGCTCAAATATAACTACTCAGGTAACAACACATCTATTAGAGTAGAGATGGATTGTTGTATACCTGTGGGTGTCGGGTTATTCTCATGATACCAGTTTCCCAAAGATGCATTTTAGGCTTCTCAACTGCTGCTACCTCTAATAAATTAAAGGTTGAAGGATAGAGGAAGAAGAAGGAAATGAAAGAAGATAGCCAAACCAGTTGATGAATCCCAGGAACACTTTGCAGCTGCCACAATTGCAGTCCATCATACCTGTGGTTAATGAAGTATACCTGAATTACAAGGAAGAAAAACTTCAGTCATGTTTGGTTTCAAATTAAAATAAAAAAAAAGGCAGGTTTATTGAGGCCACAAATCAATGAAAGTACAAAATCTTGAAGAATAAAATGTAAAACACAAAAACAGGATATTCCTGCCCATAATAGAGGGTTGAGAACTCACAACAGTACTAACAGCCAATGGAAGAGATACCCCTGCAAATAAAACACGATATGCTCGTTCTCCAACGAGTTTCTCACCTGCATCTCTGAAGCTTGCCAAGCCACTATGTACAATGGCAAAAATGAATGTTAGAGAAAGCATCACAACCTGCACAAAAATGTTTACAGGCTCAGCTTTCAGCATCAAAACCCCACAACAATACAGGGATGGAATACCAAACAACCCCCTCCAGTAAAACATACAAAAAGTTTAAAGAGAAACCCAGCTGCCCTATCCTCATATGTCACAATACAGCATGGGGAATTAATAGGCCCTTATGAATATATAAATAGAGTAGAAGTGGTTTCCATTGTGAATATTCATCATAAGCATCAGAGGTAACACTATCAAAAATTTCATTTCATAGTTCAGTACAGAATCACAAAAAAAGAACCAGATTCCAGATCACATTATCATAAATGAATAAGAACTATGATACCAGTCAGGAGACCAGTATATCAGTAACCTCCACAAGGTGCCAAACAAGCATGTAAGATTCAATTCAGTTCAATTTACAACAATTGTTCATAGCAAAATGCTTATGAAGACATCTCTATAGGAAACTTAGCCTGGGGCAGTATCTAGTAGAAAGCTAGGTTAAAGGCAGCAGGATCTAAAATGATGAGTAGATATTGCAAAACTGTTGCTTGATTTCTTTTTCTTTTTTTTCCAGTAACTAACTGTTGTGGGTCAAAGCCCCTAGTGTGGAGGAATAATACCCCTACCAACCTTCAAGTTTGACCTCCAAACTCTAAAAGCCTGAGTGGGAAATTCCACAGGCTTCTAGTGGCAATGTTCTCAAACTGTTTTAAAACCTTCTCAGCAGGCTTATCAATTGCTTCTTATTGGTTCCTCTCAACCCCCCCCCCCCCCCCCCCCTCCCAAAAAAAAAAAAGAAAAACAGCCCCTCTTCTGCACTTCATTGAAGTGTGAGTGGATGACAAATGACATGTGATATGATGGGCCCACCACCCGATGCATGGGCAGGAATGATGAGCCCTGATGCGCCACTCCCATCAGTAATCCTCTACATGTTACTGACCCATTGAGCTTCACATACGAAGGCATAGGCAAAAGTAAAGCCCTAACCCACTCTCATAATAACTAATTATCTCAACAGAGTCTTGGCATGCAGGATACATAACCAGAAATCCAGGACGGTGAGCAAAGTATGGCATTACGGGCAGGGGCCATGACGGATAAAACGAGTATAAAAGGGCATAAACTTGATTTTTCCAGAGGTTTACCGTGTGTATTTTTCTCTCCTTCCCCAACAATTATATGCTCCCCAATTTTCTTAAGGTTCCCTCTAGCCTGAAATCCATCATAACTTAACCATCAAAGAGTCTATCCCGGAGGGCCCCGGGGCAGTTTTCTGCTGTGGTGTCTTGAAGGAGCACCTTAGCAAGTCACACAGCTGAGCTTGAGGTGTCTCCACACAGGCCCAGGCTATTGATTTCTTGAGGGTGTTCGCAAGGGTGCCATCAATGAGGAATTGCATTGTCGACGCATCATCATCTAACAAAACTAGCATACAGCTACCCATAAAAATACCCAGAAACCAAATTTATATATGGAAAAAAGTTAATTAGCTTATAATTTGGCCTAACCTTCCTTTTGATCAGCCAGAAGGAGAATATAACCATACCATTGGATGAAGGGAGAACACCGGTTGGTGTTTTTCCACTTGAAGCTGTGCCACAGTTTTTTGTGGCAGTTTTATCCTTAAATGATACAGATATGCAATAGACATGACGGCAAACTCTTCGTATACCAAAATATGAATGTGTACGGTTTTATTACCATTCTCCTTAGCCTCTTCTCCTTCTCTATATCTTAAAAAGAAGGGTACGATGATGACAACATTATTGCAATTCGAATAATTGGAAAGCTATATATATATATATATATATATCAAGGTTGAGATTAATAGATGAACAAAAGTGCGTGTCCTCGCCTTTAAATACGTAGAGACGCGTAGATGATAGATAAGGTTGAGATTAATAGATGAGATTATCGACTGGCAGCTTAATCAATCATCATCAACCAGGAGACAGCAATTGGAGAGTAGAACTAACCTCGTGGCTCTGAGAAATACTGGAAACAGAATCAATGAAGGGCTTGCCAAAGCCAGTGGAGTTATCAATCCAGGCCGCGTCAAGTATACAGAGCACAACCCCCAAGATTCCAGTGAAGTAAATCCAAGACGAAATCTTCTGCTTGGCGAGATCGAATTCCGCAGAATCCTCCCCGACAAGAAGGCGAACGTTCAGCTCATCCTCCTCCTCGCCCGGACTCCTGTCCGTTTCTCCGATCTCGAAGTGCCTGTCTTCCGGCGGCAGGTTGCGAGGCGATACGACAATGGAAATTGAGAGATGGCGTGAATATTCCTCTTCTCCTCCTTCGGGAAAAACAATGGAGCATTGAATTTGTAAGCTGATTTGTTTTTAGTGTTGGAATTGGTGAGGGAGCGAGAGAAGGAAGAGAAAGGGTTTGTAGGGAGATGAGACGTTGCCATGTCTCTGTGTGAGAGAGAGGGAGAGAGTATCAATCAACTTATAGCTAAAGGCTCAAGTTGTATTGTTTCGAACGGAATCGAAAAGGATTGATTCCTCTGGGGCGTGGGTGGGCTGGTATGGTTTGGTTGTCAACTTGCCATTTGCTCCGTAGAAAGTGGTATTTTTCCAGCTTAGTGAATATAGATATAATTTCAGTTTTCCCCTTAAAGTTTGATCCCACCACACATAACCCCTCTTATAATAGTACATAAATTTGCCACCACGCAAATAGATACGTAGCACCGCTTAGTTTTAATTATTTTTATTTTTTACAATTAACAAAGAGTTAGGTTGGTGTCGGGAGTTATTTTTGTGTAAAATTAGTCTCCCTTAGTGTTTAAAAATAATAATCTCCTTTTAACCTTTGTGGCATTTATGAAAATAAATTTCATGAAAGTTAAACTAGTTTCACATTTTATTATTCTTGGTATCTCTAATAGCTTTTTAAATAATTCTTAATAAATTATTAATGATAATATTATTAATCAACTTATATTTAAATTTTACTAAAATATGGTGGAAGATCACTTTAACCTCGTTTTCCACATAAACAAGTTAAAAAGGCATGAAATCATTGGATAACCAAGAAAAATTAGTCAAATGACCGAAATTAAATGATTGAAATTAAGAAATAATTAAGTGACCTTACTTGATGATCTATCTCGAGGTTTTCGAAATACCTTATCAAGAATACACACGTTACTTAACCACTATTATTTGACAAACTCTTATAGGCCACTCAGACCCAAGAGTCTCTCTCCATTTACTTGAGAAACTTTTTCAAGAGACTACAAATTCTAAGAGACCTGATTTCCAAGCACTATTCAAGCAAAATTATGAAGAATATAGTCAATCATACCTCCAATATCCCTACATACAAATTCAAAATAGAGCTCAAAATGTCTATTAAAGATTGTGATTTTTCTTAATCTTATCCCCCTATAAATGGAATAATTCTACTATAACAAATGTAAACTAATAAGCTTGCTCAAACTACCACTTTACTTGTTCTCTGCAGTCTATACATTCATTCGAAAATTAATTTAAACATCCAAAGACCTGTGCAGGATAGTCACTGGTACTCCTAACTGATTTCTTCTTCACAAATCACTCACTCCTTGTAGGTCGCTCACAAATTTTGATCAAAATTCGAGATAGAGTCTTTTGTCTAAATAAATTTATTATTATATTTAACCAATAAATATATAATGTATTACTCTTTATGTTAAATAAGAAGTGATACAACAGCCAATAAAAACACCATCACATGGGTTGGAAGAACGTGTGAATCACGTATAAAATGTGCATTCAGTAGTGTTTTCCAAAACGGTAGAGCATTACAATCTAATATAAAAATAATTCCATTTAATTTTGTAAAACCTTTAGGGTATACGTATAATGTAAATCTAACATCATTAAGTAATTTAATACAATTTTAAAACAGTGTGAGTAGTTATTGTAATTTAAAAAAAATGAGTACTTTTTTTTTAATATATTTTTACCAAAATGTCTGCTTATTCTATTCCACAAGTGAATAGATTATGACAAGTAATATAGTGATAAGTAGAATGTCATACCCACAAGAATTGACTAATAATTTTTATTTTAACCACACTTAACTTTAACAAGACACGCAATTAGATGTTATAAATTGTTGGTTTTATAATAATGATAACTAAATCACTAATTGAAAAAATGCAAAAATAACTACTTTGATTTTGAAACTCATAAGTCAAATGCACTAGGGTTCATGAATCTACCAACGCTCTTGATATGGTTTAATCTTACAGTACTCGAGTTTGCTAATTCTTCCATTGAGTTGAAAATCGATGATCCTATAACAACCAAAAGACTCTCTTGATAGTCAATCGATTCTATGCATATATATGAGATTAATGATCTCTAATCAATATATGAATATATAAACATGTACTTATCCTTAGTGTTATCTCCATATGATTTCACAAAACATAATGATATCTTTACCTGTTATCGAACATTATGTTATTTATTACCATGGCTTAATTCGTATTGAATATTTCGAAAGCAATATGAATCACAAATACGTTTTAATGATAATCAAGCATCAAACGGAATAAGAGTATAATAAATAATCAACCCAAAAGACAATAATACAGCAAAATCAAATACTTTGAATTAAACTGACAATGAATGAGATTTCATCATTTAGCCTAGTTACAAAACACCTAACCCAACATGGTTTCAATCATGAAAGAACAATAAAAACGGAAATCATGATCTCGAATAGAAGAGGGAATAGAAAAATACAACCAAATAGTTGAGTTATTTAAAGTCTCATATTTTCTTCTTCAACTTTTCTTCTTCTTTGTCCAAAAACGTCCACAACTCCTATAAGAATCTGTCTTTATATAGTATTTTTTAAGTTTTTAGAGTCATGCACCTTGAAAGAGTTCATTCCCATTTGATTTGGAAGGAAGCAAGTTCGAAACAGCCTTTTCGTGAAGCTTTGAACCCCATCACAATTGTTCACGTATTCTTTCCCGCAAGTGAACGAATCGTAACAAGTAATATAATGATGAATAGAGTATCGTTCCCACGAGGATTAGCTTTCAATCCCTACTTTAACCACTATTAACTTTAATAAGCCACACACAATTAAAAGAATATTTAATGAAAGTTCTATATTAACTAAAACCAACTCACTAAATGGAAAACACAAAATAATTCTTTAGGTTTTAAATGTAGAAATCTAATGCACTAGGGTTTATGAATCCACCGTAATTCTTTAATTGGTTTACTCTTTCAGTGATCGGATTTTATAATTCTTGCTTGGAGCTGAAAATCAATGATCCTAAGTTAATCAAAAGCCTCTCTCGATGGTCGATTGAATCTATGCTTACATATGAGATTAATTATCTCTAATTAATCTGCAAATATACAAACATGCATTTATCCACAATAATCATCAAAATAGGATTTCACAAGGCATAACGGTATCTCTACCTATTATTGAATCTTACGTCATTTATTATCAAGTGCTAATCTATATTGAATCTCTCGAAAGCAATATAAGTCACAAACACGTTCTAATGGCGGTCAAGCATCAAAACGGAATTAGGGCATAACAAACGATCGACCCTGAAAGACAAGAATATAATAAAACCTAAATACTTTTAATTAAACCATCATTGAACTAGGTTTCATCAATCACCCTAGCAACAAAGTACTTAGCCTAACATAGTTTCAACTAATGAAAGAATAATAAAAACAAAGTTCATGATGTTGGAGAGAAGAAAGAACAGAAAAATACAACCAAAATCGAAGATCTTCAAGACAATCTCCTTCCTCCTCCTTGACTTCCGTCTTCTCCTCTTCCAAAAAGCTCTTTAGTCTCTCAATAATCCTTCTTTTTACAATGCTTTTTAAGTCTTCAAAGTCGTGCCCCTTGAGAGAGCACATCTCCACTTGATTTGAAAGGAAACGGGCTCAAAACGGCCTTTTTACGAAGCTTAGAGCCTTACCGCGGTCTTACCACGGAATGCTTTTCGCGGTAAGGTTGTGAGCCACAAAATGAAAATCTTGTCACGGGCTTACCACAGAATGCTTTCTGCGACAAGGTCGTGAGCCACAGAATAAAAATCTTATCACGGGCTTACCACAGAATGCTTTACGCGGTAAGGTCGTGAGCCACAGAATACTTCTTCAACCACAGCTTTATCACGGAATGCTTTCCGCGATAAGGCCGTGAGCCACAGAAAACAATTATTACCACGACCCTACCACGCAATACTTTGCGTGACAGCATCGTGAGCCGTTTCTCTTTGATTTCCAACACTTCACCAATGACGTCATTCTTTCAGCGCTTTGCGACATCATCATCCTCGACCCCGAATAGACCTTTGACCTTGCTTTTACTGCCATTTTAGCTCCAAAAATGCGACATCATCATCACTTTGTGCTCCAATTGTCTTCAACACATGCTCCACATCTACATAACCATATATTGAACCAAATCAAGTAGAAATCATGCTCATTGAATGTATAAATACTAAGTTTATAGACCAAAATAAGTGTATAAAAGACACTTATCAGCAATCCTACTGCGATACGCTTACCACGACAGAACCACGAGCTTCAGCAAAGATGTCCAATTGCGGTCTTACTGAATACATTCCGAGTTAGGATCGTGAGCTCCAACAACTTCCTTCCACAGCGGTCCTACGGCAAAATGTATTTTGTTTTAAGACTGTGAGCTACAACAACTTGACCTCTCAACTCTTCAACTTTTATATTTTCATCTCACCTCTTTGTGACTTCCTCAACATCGATCCCAAATAAATGTCTATCCATGCCTTCCATGTTAGGTTCAACTCCAATCATGCACCAAAATAATCATTTTCGTTTCAAATATTTTCAAATGAGTTTATCACCTACATAACTACATATAGAACCAAGTTAAATAGAAATCATGTCCATTAAATAAATAAATGCTAAGTTTATAGGCCAAAATAAGTGTATAAAAGATACTTATCACACATATCGAAGGTATCAAATGCAATTTACTTATAAGATTCGATTAAAATTCATACAAATAATGGTAGTTGCCCTTGCTTCATGGTGACAGTGAGTACGAGTTTACCTATTTTATCCGATTACTTTGTTTTGCTTCTTTCTTCTTAATTAAGTAATGAAAATATGTCATATTAAATTATAAATGTATAAAATTAAACTTAAATCTAGATGTTTAATATCATTAGACAATTTATCTAACTTATGTCTATCAATAAACTAAATGCAAACTTGAATCCTATCTATTTAATTGAGTTTAGTATTAAACATAGATGTAATTATTAAAATAATCTAAATTTGAATTCAATTACAGATCTAGATACAGATGATACATTAAATAATTTTTATATTTAATATTACTTGAGTAAGAAACAAAATTTAATTAAAAAATCGAGCCAAGAACCCAATTTAGTTTGGATTGCATCGATTTGAAATTGCAATCCAATATTAAAAGTACAAGATTCGAAACGTATGTTTTGCATGAGACAAGATGGGCCTCAAGAGCTTGTTAGGACACTTATTTAAAGTTTATCCCTTGCTTACTCTCGCTCTATATTTAAAAATTAGGAGAATTACATAAATTTTCTTAAAATTTTTTATAAAATATATTTTTTTATTAAATTCTATCAACATTTTCATTTATTTTTAGAAGTGTATGGATTATTTTTGTAGTATTTTTATTCGTAAAAACTAGATCTTAGGTAGATTTTTATTAGATTAAAAAAGTTTAGATATTTTTTTGTAAGATTAACAAAAAATTAAATAAGCAATGTATATTATAACAAATTTTAATTATGTTTACATAATTATCCCTTAAAAAGTAAACATAAATAAATCATTACTATATATATTTAGTCTTTGACCAAAAATACAAATACAGCGAGTGTGTGTTTTAAGTTATTATTGGGTGAGCAGCTGGGTTTTTGGTCATTTTAGCTTGTGCAAAATCATTTTCGAATGGGGCATCGCCTGAGCGAGTACTGGTTATTTATGAACACTAGCGAGTGCCAGTGCCAGTGCGACTACTACTTGTTCGTCAGTCGTCACCTTTCGAGCTGGCGATCGGTTCGAATCAGACGGACAGGGAGAGAGATAGGGAGAGCGCGAGGAAAAGGCGCAGGAAAAAAGCAGGGATGAAGGATGTAACCGTCTCCTTTTGGAAGCATGTGAAGAGAGAGAGAGAGAGAGAGAGAGAGAGCCAAATTAAGAGTCACGCCTTTGGCACCAGCTGCCATCCCTGCTAACGCGACGACCTATCTGCAGATTTTCACAGAGAGAGAGAGAGAGAGAGGGAGAGAACGAGAGTATTTTGAGTACGGAACGAATATCTCAATCTTCTGCAACATATCTGCAGCAGCAGCTTTCTGGCGAAGAACTTGAATAAAGCTTTCATAGTCTCTCTGTGGATCATTGTACATGCAGATTCCGAAGGTAGCATATGTACAGCCTTTCTTCACTTCCAATTTCTTTTGCCGTAGCTGCGTTTCTTACTTTAATTTCCTCTCTATACAAGGGATACAATTGGAGGGAATTGTTTACGCTGATCGATCCCAAGAACTCTTCGTTTTATTCAGGTTTGTTCATCTCTTTTTTTCCTTTTTTCCTCATTTTCATGCACAATCTCTCTCTCTCTCTCTCTCTCTCTCTCTCTCTCTCTCGCGTCGATCGAGTTTTCATCTCAACCTTCAAGCGCTTGCGCGCTAAACTGCTAGCCTCTCGCGATTGCTTTTAGACTGAATCTTGTAAGTAGAAAGTAACACATTCTCAAGCTTCATAGACGATAGAACTCTTCCTCTCAAAGATAGAAGTGAAAATGCACTTTCGCGAGTATTTTTTTTCTTTTGTTATGGAAATGCTACTTTTGCGAGTGATTTATTGGAGGAGGAGGATGAGAAGAAGAACAGAAACACGGAATGATGAATATTAAATTGATTTGGTGTTTATATTTATATATACGTGTGTGGTTGTGAGTGATACTTTTATTATTTTTTGAACTACCTTTACAATTATAATTTTTTTTGTGGTTATTATTCTGGTATATTAATAAGCTTCTGTTTTTTATATCTGTCTCTGGTTTTCTCTCTACATATGGATATAGAGGAGGAGGTCTAGCATTTGTCTGCTTCTAATCTTCCTAGCTTGTTCTCCCGGCTAATCCCTCCTCTTTTTACTATTACATGTACATGTGCTGCGTGCTTGTTTGTGGAAAGAAGAGATTAACGGGTTGATCATAGAACATGTGTGAGAATTCGACATGTAGCTTTATATACCTATTAATTAGCTATCTCTGCCAGTTACTTTCTCGAGCCCAATCCCCGCCCTCTGTGTAAACTGCAAAGTGACGAGCTTGCCCGGAAGGACAATGCTATTCACTTGCTGGTTGCTAGTTAGCTACCCTTTTTAATCTTCATTTTCTTTAAATTTCTTTTCTTCTTCGGTTTTTTTATTTATGTACGATGGTATGTATTCAAGGGTACCTATAGCCTCAAAAGGCCGCTACTATTATGCCAAATATGATATATCGTTGAGTTCAAGCTCCGAACTACCTCTGGCGATAACGTGGAGTTGCAACATTCTAGGTTTATATATTTCCTAAGAAGTGGTTGATTCATATAATTTTGCTAGGAGAGGTTAAGTGGTTGATACATTTTGTTTTTTTTTTTTTTTTGCTAGGTAGCGGTTGATTCATGTGGTGGGTGCATGTTACCTCTTTTTCTCTCAATATCGTCACTATTCCTACTGGCTACTGCTATTATGGTGGCTTCTTAAGTGCAATTGCAGTTTCTATTACTTCTAGTAGGTCCTGTGGTTGGGTATGTTGACTATGTTCTATTACCATGAATAACAAAATGATCTTAATTATGCCCCGGCCCTTTCTATCTTTTGCAATCAACAAACACCGTTTTTTATTATTTTTTCTGCCTTTTACTTTTCTTTTTGGGTTGCAGAGTTCAGAACTTAGTGTTGGGCTCTTTCTTTCCAATTTAAGGCAACCAAAATAAAATTCCCTTCTGTTTTCATCTTTATTTCAAAGTCGTCGATTCCCAACCTGTTAGTTCTCTGTCCGATACTGTACCAAGTTCGTTTCATGACACCTGTTAATTCTCTGTCCGATGCAGTCTTGTACACCTTGAATGTTTAACGGTGGTTTTTTAGGTTTCAGACATTCTTCTCCAGCCTCCTGCAATTTACTGATTCAAATGGCCTAAGTTGATTTAAGGATTTTGACTTCATTATTCTGTTTAGTTGTCTATCGTAGCAATGCTTTATTGAAGAAAATGGGAAGCAACAACGTATATTTCATTTAACTTGGTTTAAATCAGCACAATTTATAATTTGAAGTTATTTCTTTCTTTTCTTCTTTCTTCAATTATCGTCATCGTGTCTTTCTCTTTGGTTAGTATCTGAAGAGACCACCTTCTTTCAAATCAAATGTATACAAGAGTGGAAGCTTTTTTTTATTCACTTTAGAAATGGCTTGGACTTCACCTATGTATTCCATAATTGATACATATAGTACGTAAATAAAATTTATAAGTTTTCATAGATTTGGAGATTATTATCATGACTTAGAGGTGAACTGGATCTAGAATCTCGTAACTCTTGACATATTCTCTATTCTCCTTGCAGAATCCTTCGCCTGAGGTTCAAAGGTGAAATTCTGTTGAACAAAGAAGTGTATCATTCGGTAACTTGGTGCGCAGAATAAACATGTCATCTTCAAAATGGAAGTATTCTCACCTTCATGCCAGCATCTTCTTGTGCTTCTTGCAACTTTCTTGCTCAGACACAATTTATTCTGGTGACATTAAGTCATTAGTTGCTCTTAGAGACTCTCTTGTGCGAAAAAAAGATATTATTCCAAGTTGGTTTGATGCAAATATTTCCCCATGCAACTGGACTGGCATAAAATGTGAGGGGCCCATAGTTCACCAAATACATGTACCTTGTACATCATTCCCCTTGGATGTTCCCTTTGCTAACCAATTTGGAGAGTTTAGGCATCTGAAGCATCTTAATCTCAGCTATTGTGCCCTCAGTGGCCATGTTTCTGCAAATCTTTGGAGCCTCCATGATTTAGAGACCCTTGACTTGAGCCATAACAGATTGTCTGGACTGCTGCCCCCAACAGTGTCTAACCTTAGAAATCTAAGACAACTTGTGCTTGATGATAATAGTTTCTCTGGTAGTTTACCACCAACAATTGGTCAACTCAAAGAACTCTTTGAACTCTCAGTCCATGCAAACTCATTTTCCGGAGATCTTCCAGCTGAAATAGGAAATCTACAACACTTGCAGTCCCTTGACCTTAGTGCAAATTTCTTCTCTGGGTACCTGCCTTCAAGTGTTGGTAATCTTACTGGGCTGCTCTACATTGATGCAAGTGAGAACAGATTTACAGGACCACTATTGCCTGAAATTGGAAATTTGGGTATGCTTAGAGTTCTTGATTTGTCATGGAACTCATTGACTGGAAACATGCCCGAGGAAGTAGGAAATTTGACCAGCTTAACTACATTGAATGTGGGAAACAATAACCTCAATGGAGCAATACCAGTAACAATTGGCAGGCTGAGAGACCTAAATATCCTTAATATCCAGGGTTGCAGATTTACTGGAAACCTGCCAGAAGAGATCTCCAAGCTTACCGGCTTGACTTACTTGAATATAGCACAGAATAATTTTGAGGGAGAACTTCCATTGAGCTTCGGCAAGCTGTCAAATTTAGTTAACCTACTAGCTGCTAATTCGGGTCTGAGTGGACCAATTCCAGAGGAACTAGGAAACTGCAAGAAACTCAAGATTCTGAATCTGTCCTTCAATTCATTATATGGTCTATTACCTGATACTCTTGCTGGCCTTGAATCCATGCACTCACTTATACTCGACTCCAATAACCTAGCGGGTCCAGTGCCTGATTGGCTTTCCAACTGGAAGCAGGTAGAGGCCATACTGTTATCAAAGAACCACTTCAATGGGTCTCTACCTCCTCTTAATCTGCCGTTGTTGGCTGTACTTGATATCAACTCCAACATGCTGTCTGGTGAATTGCCTGCAGAAATATGCAGTGCCAGGTCATTGGCCATTTTGTTTCTCTCAGGTAACCGCTTTACTGGTACCATAGACAACACATTCCAGAATTGTTTGAATCTTACAGATCTGGTGTTGTCCGGAAATGATCTGTTTGGTGAGATACCACCCTATCTTGGGGAGCTTCAGCTGGTTACTTTGGAACTGTCAAAAAACAAATTCTCTGGGAGAATTCCTGATCAACTATGGCATTCAAAAACACTTATGGAGATTTCACTCAGTGACAATCTACTTGAAGGTCAGATACCTGGTGATATTGCTAAAGTTTCTTCACTGCGGAGGTTGCAATTGGAAAATAATCTATTTGATGGAAACATTCCAAGTTCCATTGGTGAACTGAAAAATCTGACAAATCTGTCCCTACATGGTAACAAGTTGACAGGAAGGATCCCCCTCCAACTGTTTGAGTGTACAAAATTGGTGTCTCTGGACATTGGTGGAAACAAGCTTACTGGTCCTATTCCAAGATCCATATCCCAGTTGAAACTTCTTGACAACCTTGTGTTATCAAACAACCACTTCTCCGGTCCAATACCTGAGGAGATCTGCTCCGCATTTCAGAAAGTGCCCCTACCGGACTCTGAGTTTACCCAGCACTACGGCATGCTTGATTTGTCCAATAATGAGTTTGTTGGGCCTATTCCAGCGTCAATTAAGCAGTGTATTGTTGTGACAGAACTATTACTACAGCAAAACAAGCTCAATGGGAGCATTCCTGACGAGATCTCAGGTCTGGCTAACTTGACATTGCTTGATCTGTCTTTCAATGATTTAACAGGGCCAGCTATTCCCCAGTTATACTCAATGAGAAACCTTCAGGGGCTCATACTTTCACACAATCGGCTAACTGGCTTGATTCCTGATAATCTAGTTGCTCTAATCCCAAGCTTAGCCAAGCTTGACCTGTCAAATAATTGGTTGACAGGTCCATTGCCTTCTTCAGTTTTTGGTATCAAGAGTCTTTCCTACCTAGACATCAGTTCAAATTCATTCTCGGGACCCATCTCCTTTGATTTTGGAAGCACAAGCTCTCTTTTGGTCCTTAATGCAAGTAACAACCTTTTTTCTGGTATGCTTGGCGACTCTCTGTCTAATCTGACCACCCTGTCCATATTAGACATTCACAACAATTCAATCACTGGCATGGTGCCTCCTTCACTCTCTAATCTTGATGCCTTGACATATATAGACTTCTCCAGCAACAATTTTCGAGGATCTGTGCCTTGCAATATATGTGATATAGCAGGCCTCGCTTTTATCAATTTCAATGGCAACAGATTCACCGGCTATGTGCCGGAGAGTTGCACCGAGGTCAAACACTGCATACCAAACCAACCGAATTTGTCTTCCACTCAGGGATACCCGCCTCCATCCTTTCTTAGCCGTGCTTCTGTTTGGGGTATTGCTCTTAGTGCCATATTCATTTCCCTGCTGCTGCTTCTTGTTTGTCTTCTCAGATGGAGTAAATTGAGACAAGAAGTTTTAATCCTTGACAAGGGAAAGGGTAAGCTTGTTGCAGAAATTGAGCTAGAGTCCACTGACGAACTTCTTGGTAAAAAACTCAAGGAGCCACTAAGCATCAATATTGCAACTTTTGAGCAATCCCTACTGCGGATAGACCCTGCAGATATCGTGTCAGCAACAGAAAATTTCAGCAAGACATACATCATTGGCGATGGCGGGTTTGGCACAGTGTATAAAGCCTCACTCCCAGGAGGTAGATCCATAGCAGTCAAAAGGCTCAATGGAGAACACTTGCATGCTGACCGTGAATTCTTGGCCGAGATGGAGACGCTTGGAAAGGTCAGGCACGAAAATTTGGTTTCACTTCTTGGCTATTGTGTCTTTGCAGAGGACAGGTTTTTGATATATGAATACATGGAGAATGGCAGCCTCGATATGTGGTTGAGGAACCGGGCAGACGCAGTCGAGACACTTGACTGGCCGACAAGGTTCGAGATCTGTCTAGGTTCAGCCCGGGGGCTCGCCTTTCTGCATCATGGCTTCGTTCCCCACATCATTCACCGAGACATCAAGTCCAGCAACATACTGCTGAGTAGCAAGTTTGAACCCCGAGTATCAGACTTTGGCCTCGCAAGGATCATCAGCGCATGTGAGAGCCATGTTAGTACTCTGCTGGCAGGCACCTTTGGCTACATTCCTCCCGAGTATGGCCAGACCATGGTGGCGACAACCAAGGGCGATGTCTACAGCTTCGGAGTGGTGATGCTCGAGCTCGTGACAGGGAGGCCGCCAACCGGCCAGGCTGATGGTGAAGGCGGCAATCTTGTTGGATGGGTGAGGTGGATGACTGCAAAGGGCCGGGAGGAAGAGTTGGTGGATTCATGCCTCTCTGGTTTCAAAATGTGGAAAGATCAAATGCTGGGTGTTCTTGAAGTTGCGAGAGTGTGCACTCGTGATGAGCCATGGGTGCGGCCTACTATGGTTGAAGTGGTCAATCTGTTGGTGGATCTTGAGATGAAATCTGCCTGTTGTGGTAAGTGTTAAAAATTGAGGTAATCTAACCAATATATTGGCATGTTTGACCTTTAAGATGATAGCATGTAAATGTGAAATGTAGTGCTGAAGCAAGAAATTAGTGTGAAATTAGTGATGTCTCAATTTTAACCGTACGCAAGAGAGGAACGGGTTTTATTTCTAAGGGGAAAAAACTGACTTTTTAGATTGAATAGCTTTTAAATAAATAACTCGTAACAGGGAAATTCACCTGTTAATATAAACAATTAATTTCGAAATCGTAATAGACTTGCGGAAAATGGAGACGTAAAAAAGCAAGTGGTTCGTTCGTCAAAATCAGATTAGACTCTCAAGACTAATTCACACCACAATTTTAGAAACCTGAGAAGTTACTGAAATTTTCAGGGATTTTAATTCTAAGAACAGAAGGCGCTTCCCCTGTAGTAAGAAGTAAAGCCTTACGAAGGATACTGTGGAGAGATTTGGCAAACAAATAAAAGGGACGGATTACAACGGCCAACCAGCCAAATGCCGCCTCTATTTCTGAAAACACAGCCAAACAAAAAGGGACCAAAAAAAAAAAAAAACAAAAAACAAACAAATGTCTCTAAAGGAAAAAAATTTAACTTCCATGAAAAATAAAAACCCAAACCACACCCCCCCCCCCCCCCCCCCCAAGAATTGTTTTTCTTTAATTTTGTAAAAAAATATGATATCTTAGTACTTGCGTGAAAAACGAATTGCATAAAAAAAGTTGGCAATCAAACACCTAAAGTTCAAATTTAGCTAGAAAATATTTTTTTTTTTATATTTTTCATGCCAATCAAACCCACCCTAATTATATTTCGGAGGAAAAGAGAGAACTCTACAGGTCCAGCCCGACCCGACCCAAACTACCAATCCAAAGAACAGATGCAAAAGCTAATCTCATGAGAACTCATATTGAGACAGAAAAGAGAGAGATTCAATAAGCTGAAAGGAAATGGAAATGATCAGTTAAAATTTATCTAAGCATCAGCCGGATACAATAAACTCAACAGGGGTCATTTTTAAGGCACCTCGCCTGAGCAGCAAGCAACTTTCAATGGCTTTCAGCCAACAATAAGTATCACCCCCTCCAATCAAAACAGGGAACATTCCCAAAACAGAACTCCGGCTGCTAGAGTAGAAAACCATAGAACAATGTTGTGTTCTTTCAACCTCAATTATCTATCACTCCTATAGCATAGCTGTTCCAACTCTTTCAAAAATATTCAATCAACTACCTTGGTCCCAAAAAAAGATGATACAGTTAGCTACGCTCTGTACCAGCTATTCATTTAGACACGTTTCTTCTCTTGGCTAGCCACAGCCACATGTTGCCGCCTCTTCCAAGCTGGAACTCTACCAGGGAAAGCCCATCTCAGTAGCCTCTCCCACAGGTAACAGCCCGAGAACATCAGGAGGGCCCAAACCATGAGCTTATTCCTCAGAGGGATTGGCATGGGCCACAATTTCAACCAGTCATTCAAGTCCCTGAACATATCCGAGGTGATAACTGTAAAAAAGCCAACTGCAGCCCAAAGTGCATACAGAAACGGTTTGTTTTCCGTGATGCTCTGATTGAAAGGATGGCCCATGTAATTCACAGCAAAAGTGGCCACCTGGATCATCATGCCTACTATGTATGAAACCGTATTCACAAGGTTTGGGTGGAAGTTTGAATCGGGTTCAATACATTCATCAGGCATGTACTTCTCAGCTTCTTTCACAGATGAAATCAAGAAATACAGGTGGATTGCAAACTGTCCTAGGAGAGAGAGGAAGACATAGGAACAGAATACATTGGGATGGGGCCTTTCAGCTGAGAGGCCGGAAAGTGGACGAGCATGTGAGATAAACAGAAAGAAGGCAGCTGTAAA
Source organism: Diospyros lotus (assembly GCF_014633365.1). Classification (NCBI taxonomy): domain Eukaryota; kingdom Viridiplantae; phylum Streptophyta; class Magnoliopsida; order Ericales; family Ebenaceae; genus Diospyros; species Diospyros lotus. The sequence goes on from NC_068341.1 coordinate 7,330,222, forward strand.
TATTCCACTGATTGTAGCCTGAACATCACCCAATTTAACACCATCCAGGTACATGACACTCAGCACATATGCAGTTGCAAGGCAATTAAGACCAAGAATCTTGAACATCTGGAGTGTAGTCACTAGGGTACTACGACCCTGACGGATTATGTCTGTGGTGGGGGCAACTGATGCATGTTTTGCTGTAAATGGTGAAGCCATTGAGGCATCACCAAGTTTGACTATGGGAGCTGATCGACCATCACCCTCCTCATTTAGCTCATCCATGAGCTTCTTCAGCTTCTCTCTTTGCATCTCTGCAGGTGTCAGACGGCGGTTACTGGCAGCATTACTGGTAGATTGCAACTTTGAAACAGATTTGTTCTTTGAAGGCCCTTCACCATTTTCAATGGACTTCCCAGATACTGTGGACTTAGGTTTCTTTGATTTTAGGGACAATGTAGTTTCTTTCTTAGTAGAAGCATCCAATTTCTTTTCACTTTGAGCTGGGGGCATTGCATTCAACAGAGCGACTCCTACGTGTGCCTAAGAAAGTAAAGAGTAGAAAATTAGAAAACAAAAAAACAATGGCAAAAGACAAAAGTAGAGGTGCACACAGGTTTGGTTGGACCAGGTTGATGCTCAATCCATAATGGACTTTATCAGTATCAGTTATGCAAAAAATGGAACCCAAACTGATAGCATTTTGGGTCGTGGGCAGGGATGGCAATTTTTACCCAACCCAACAGATTTCAACAAATCTGGTCCACTTGAGCCAGGCAAGAACCTAATGGACTTTTTCTAACAGGGTACAGGGTAGGTATGAGTGGAAAAAAAACCCTAGAAGAGTACAGATACAAGGCTTCCCATGCATGTATTAATCAATATATATAAATATTATTTTGTTTAGCATTGTGCCAGTGCATTATGCATAGAAAGATAGCCAAGTGGCTTACCTAACCCATTGTTGGTCGCTGGATACTGGCTAGGCTAATGCCTATACTTGTTGGGCAACTCACAGTTGAAATCTACTTTAGCCAAATAAAAAATCAAAATTCAACAACTCTAACCTAAAAATGCAATAACCCAAAGTTTGATTAAGAAATTGAGAAATGAGATCAGAAATGAATAAATGGATTCTTTTTAATTTTAATTGAATGGATATCCATTACCCAATGGGAGGAGGATAGGGGACTAAAGTATATTACTAAACAAGTACATGTATTAGGAAGGAGATACAGGTACGTGAGAAAGAGAAGGTGCATCCAGTCCATTGCCATTCCTAGCATGGAAATAGCTCATGCAAGTTGTTGCATCTCACTTCCTTATAATATAAAAGGACATCCCCAATGCACAAGGTTCCCAACTTTCAGAGAGTCACAGAGAGTTGTTTCTGTTTGGAACATCACTCTTGCTTTGCAAAGAGCCTATTTCACAACTAGGACCTATAACATTTCAGTCACAAATGAGCACACTTACCTTTGCTATCAGTCCGATTCAATTTTTTATTTTACTTTATTTATTTTTTTGCTTCACAACCAATGGGAGTTGTTGTAATAAGGTTGGCATGGCTCCTAATGAAAGTAAGATGCGCGAGACATGATAAGATGGTCTGTTCATGTGCAAAGAAAACCAATTGAGGCAACTTTGAGTAGAATGGATGCACTCGAAGTATCTAGAAAAAGAGGTTTAGGAAGACTAAGAAAAACTTGATGTGAGGCGGATAATTATGATATGAGTTATAAAGGCCTTATAGAAGATAGCGCCATGATTGACAAGATAGAATCAATGTAGTTGAGCCCACGTAGTAGGATAAAGTTTGATGTGTTATTATTATACAACCAATGGAAGTTGCTAAGGATAAGATAAATGCCCTTCCTATCTGTAAGCATCTCACTTTTACCATCTCTTTATTTCTGATACAAAATAAAAAACTATGTACGCATAACCTACTCTTAATGCATAAAGAAGCAAATAGTCTAGCAATCTGAGAAATTCAATGCTAGCAAATCTGCAATCTGGATGTTTAAGTTTTATTGACCAGCATGTGTCAATCACAGTAGATATTTCAGTTAAGAATGAAACATATACCTCTGAATAAAGTTGAACTGAAAATTACCAATTCATTAGGAGTAAGTTACCTGCTTCAAAGCTCCAACATCATTAGTTCCATCACCACACATCAGTGTTATTCTTCCTACTGTTTTAAAGGTGGTCATAATGAGCTCTTTTTGCTCAGGAGCAACCCTTGCAAAAACCTGATACACAGACAATTTTGTCAGGAAGAAGCCACTGTCATATATGAGTTTCAAATGTATGACAAAAAGTTAGGACCTTCACATATGGAATGACTTTAAGGACAGCAGAAGTCTGCTGCAACATCTCAATGCAATCACCCCCAACACAGAGATCATGAGCCTCGGATAAAGCTTCAACCTCTTTCTCGCTGTAAAAATATTTGTGAGGGGAGGTAGAGTTAGGCTCTCTACTATTTTGTCCAGTTATTCACAACAAAGCAATTAAAAGAAATTCTTTTGCAATAACTGTAAGCAAATATGAAGACTAAAAAAACCCTTATGCTAAGTGAGATGAATATAAAGGAAAAGATATATATATATATATATAGAGAGAGAGAGAGAGAGGGCATCCCCATTCCATGAGGCTTCCAACTTTTTGAGGGTCATTTGAAGCAAGAGCTTCACGATGGATAAGAAGAAAGAAAACGCAAGAGAGAAAAAGAACCTCGCTAAACTTTATTGTATAGAAAATGAAATCAATACAGAAATTGAAATGAAGCTAAGTTTATATAGTTAGCTTAAGCGCCTAACAACCTTACAATGCTTAAAACAAACACAACAGAGTCACAAATAATAATGGTTACATTAATTCAATACACCAGCAGCATAATAACAAAGACTACTATCAGCAGCTTATTAGACATCAATTCCTTCCACATTCCCCCTCAAATCAGACTCCATAGCAGATAACAAAGAATTGAGCTGTAGACTTTTTGGAGTAGCAGCATGGCTGCGATACATAGGTGACATCTTGAGACCAAGCTTGTTGCATAGGAACAAAAACCTGTCCTTTGACAATCATTTAGTGAAAATATCAGCCACCTAGTGAAGAGTACGAACATACCAGATTTCAACATCACCATTTTCTACTTTCTCTCGTACAAAATGCACATCAATCTCAATGTGATGAGAGTGGAAAATTGGATTTTCAGTGATACTTTTGGCTGCTAGGTTATCACACCATAGGATTGGAGTATGAACGCATAGATAACCTAACTCTAAAAATAGAGATTTGAGCCACAAAACCTCAATCACCCCCTGTGCGACAGCCCTATATTTAGCTTCACCAACAGATCTGGCCACCACAGATTGTTTCCTTGAGCCCCAAACCAATAAGTTTTTGCCAAGGAAGGCACATAACCCACTGGTAGATTGTCTAGTGACCTTACAACCCACATGATCAAAATCAGTATACACGGTTAATGACAAATCACTAGGAGAAGAAGCAAACAACAAGCCTAGACCAATTATCCCTTTAAGGTACCGAAGCAACCTTTTGTAAGCTAACCAGTGTTGCAACTTAGGATATGACAAGAACTGACTCAACTTATTCACTACAAACGTAATGTTTGGCCTAGTATATGTCAAATATTGAAGAGAATCAATGATGGTTCTATAGAGAGATGGCTCAGAAAACAAATCACCTTTATCAGTCAAAGAAATGCTCGGATTCATTGGAGTAGCATAGGGCTTGCAATCTTGCATTGTTGGTTTTTCCAATAAGTCCAAAGTGTATTTGGATTGAGTGAGATATATACTAGTAGTCTCTATAAGCTTCAAACCCTAGGAAGTAGTTAACAGATCATAAGAGTCTTAAGAGTAAAATAGGTGTCCAAATCCCAAATACAGGCTTGAAGAGCTATAGAATCAGACCCCGTGACAAGAATATTATCCACATACACCAAAACAAACAACACAAACTTGGAGGTTCTTTTAATAAACAGAGAAGCATCAAAAACAGCTCTTATGAAGCCCCAATCTTGCAAGGCAAACCTTAGTTTTGTGTACCAAGCTCTAGGAGCTTGTTTGAGACCATAAAGAGACTTTTTCAACCGACAAACATGAGAAGGAAATTGAGAACTCACAAAGCCAACAAGCTGTGACATGAACACCTCTTCATTTAGATCACCATTAAGAAAAGCATTGTTGACATCAACTTGTTGAATATCCTAGCCAAAGGTAACAGCCAAGGAAAACAAAACCCGAATAGTAGGAGCCTTGACAATAGGACTAAACATTTCAGCATAGTTAATCCCATGAGTTTGGAGAAAACCCTTAGCTACTAACCGAGCTTTATGCTTAAGAATAGACCCATCAGAATTGTATTTAACTCTAAACACCCATTTGCAGTCAATAAGACTCATATCTGAAGAAAATGGAACAAACTCCCATGAATGATTACGTTGTAGTGCAGAAAATTCCTCTTTCATAGCTTTAACCCAATTAGAATCTAAGAGAGCTTCATGGACAGAATTGGGTTCTAGGGAACTCACTAGGGCATGACGAGAGGTGACAACAAGCTGCTTGGATTTGGATCTGGTGACCATAGGATGAAAGAAGGTGTCGGAGCCACTTTATGTTTAGATAACTTGGATGGAATTGGTTGTTGATCAGTGTTAGTGGGTAGGAATGAGCAAGAGAGGAATCAAGAGAAATAGAAGGAGATAAGGTGGGGATAGAGAGTTGTGCTATTTGAAGAGTTGAAGAAGTAAAAGAGAAGTAAGGAAGAGACTCAAGAAACGTAGTGGAATTACTATTAGATACTAACTGAGATTGACAAGGAGGAGGAGTTGAAAACAAAAGAAGAAAGGGGTACTCCTCTTGATTAAACTACACGTGTCTTGACACATAGACTTTTCCCGAATGATGCAAACACTTATATCCAGCTTGAACATGGCCATAATCAAAAAACACACACTTGGAGTAAAAATCGAATTTGTGCTTGTTATAGGGTCTAACATAAGGAAAACAAGCACATCCAAAGAGCTGCAATTGCATATAATTGGGTTGTTTGTGGTAAAGAAGTTCAAAGAGAGACTAAAACTTGAGAGGTGAGGCTGGTAATAGGTTTATGGTGTAGACAGTGGTTTGAAATGCCTCTACCCAAAATTTTAAGGGCATGTGAGCATTGGCTAACAATGTAAGACCCATCTCAGCTATGTGTCGATGTTTTTTTTCAATTACACCCTTCTGTTGGTGTGTATAAGTGCAAGTAAACCGAGGCTGAATGCCATAGGTATGAAGATAAGGCAAAAAGACTTTAAATTCTCCACCATTATAAGTTTGGAGAGCCTTAATTTTGGATTGATATCGTAATTCAGCAAATTTGGGGAAAGTTTTAAAAATGGTCAAGGCATTAGACTTTAGTTTCAAGGGATATAGCCATGCATACCTAGTGTAAGCATCAACAAAGATGATATAATATCGATACCCCTTAGTAGAATGACAGGAGAAGGACCCCACAAATCTGAGTAGACCAACTCTAAAGGCTTCTTTGCTGTGATTTTACAATTAGCAAAGGGAAGCTGATGTAATTTTCCTAATTTGCAAGAATCACAAAAGGAAATATCAAAACTAGAACAAGGAACATTGATTTTATTCAAAACAGATTGGAGTACATGAAAAGAAGGATACCCTAATTTGGCATGTCATTACTGACATACACTGTTAACATGAGCTACATTTATGCTAGAAGAAACATTAGAAGAAGACAGACTCTGTCCTTTACATTTATTCAAAGGGGAAGAAACATTAGCAGCAAGATTTATGGGCTTGACAGAAGACACAGCCTTGGATACAGCATGAGCAAATGCTGGAGCCAATTGGCAGAGTCCATCTTTAAGAATTCTTTGAAGTAGCACCAGCCCTGAATCCTTGTCCTTAATCAAACAAGAATCAGAATGAAACTCAGCAATCACATTATGATCCCTAGTAAGCTAAGAAACACTAATAAGATTTTTCTTCATATTAGGAACATGAAGAACATTAGGTAAAGAAATGATAGACGTGGGAGTAGTTTGAGTATACAATTGACTAAGCCCAATGTTAGAAATAGGAAGTTTCTTACCATTATCCACTGCAACTTTGTCACTGCCACTGTATGGAGAATGAAGAGAAAGGTTGTTAAGGCTGGAAGTAATGTGCTTTGTAGCTTCGAAATCTACAAACCAAGAAGGTTCGCCATGATAGATGAAAAAGAAGAGGATTGAGACTTTGTCTCTGAAGATTGAGGCAAATGGCCACAGTGAGCCCCAGGTGCAAACCTTATTTCAATCAAGAAAGATTTATTAGACTCATTGGGAGTAGCTATAAAGACCTGTGGGTCATACCGTAACATACTACCACCTCTGCCAAAGTTTGGACTTGGAGTACATTGGAAGTTTCTATCAAACCTATGATAGCATCTGTCCACAAAATGATCAGACTTCCCACATAATTGACAATAAATTCTCCTACCAGAAGACCTGCCACGGCCTTTTCCTCCTCTATAACCACCTCCATATGGAACAAAACCACCTCTATTAAGAAAACCTCCTCTATTAGAACCATTCCCATTCCTAGACCATTGAGAGGCAATATTAACATGCATAGATGGCAATGCACTAGAATCAAAACCAAGCACAGAAGAACTAGACATATTCTTTGTAGCAAGTCTTTGTTCATACATCAGTAAAAGATATTGAACCTTCTCTATATTTATTTCATCCATCTAATAAGTAAAAAGGCTCACGATAGTCACATAATCATTGTCTAACCCATTGAGAATAGCCATCAACAGATCTTTATCATTTAAAGATTCTCTAATAGTAGCTAGGGCATGTCCTATGGTCTTAATTTTCAAAATATAATCATTGACAGACAAATTTTTCTTCTTTATAGATCTTAATTGTTGCTTCAATTGAAATGATTTAGCAACAGTTTGCTAAAAATAAAGGTTTTCAAGAACGGTCCATACTTCAGCAAATGATTCACAATGAATCACCCATGCAAGAACTTCTTTCTCTATGGTAGAAAATAACCAACCTAGTAACAACTGATCTAACTTGATCCAATTGAGGTACTCGGGGTTGACAACCTGAGCCTTGTGATCGGAGGTGGCTAAATCAAAGATGTACTTCAAAGGTGACAGAGATTTGTTAATGAAAGGCAGCAGATCAAATGCCCTAATTGTGGCCAAGATCTACGCCTTCCAGAACAGATAATTTCCAGAATCTAACTTGATCGGTATAAAATTGAATGCCTTCACCACTGCTGAGAAGTCGAACTGTGATGCCGATGACAGAGTGGAAAAAGAATGAGGTAGAGAGGAAGAACTAAATTCAGGATTAGAGGCCATCGACGCTAGTCTAGGGCTCTGATACCATGAAGCAAGAGCTTCACGATGGATAAGAAGAAAATGTGAGAGAAAAAGAACCTCGCTAAACTTTATTGTATAGAAATATGAAATCAATACAGAAACTGAAATTAAGCTATTACGGGTATTTCCCGCTCTTCTCCTTATGGGTTGAGCTCAATTCAGTGGGTCAGGCCCAATCGCACAAGGTCCAGTAGACCTCGAGCTGAGTTCGTCGAAGAGAGCTCACACATTGCTGGAGCCCGAGCTCGGATCGCAGGGCCAAGCGACCTCCCAGAAATGCCTCTAGCTCGTCGGCCTATCCGAGCGAGCTCCCAACTACACTTCGAGCGAGCTCCCAACGACTCTTGCAATTCGTCAGCTTAACCGATCAGCTCGCATAACGAGAGGGTCATATGCCAGAGAATATTAGTAAGCTAGGGGCCGTCCCAGCTGGGCCATTCAGGCCCAATCTAGCCCTACCCTCTCGACTCATGGCAGTCCCATCCTGGCCCCTTGCAACAACATCATTACAGTCGTGTCTGGATTTCCGTGCGTTCACCTTAGATCTCATCCTCATTAATGACGGATCTCATCCACATTAATGAGGGTCCCGTCGGCACCTTGCTGCTACATGGGCGTTTCCGCCGACGTTGGATATTCTGTCCCACCACCTGCAGATGTACAACACATGCAGGAGGACATCTCTCCTCCTCCCATATATCAACCAGCGATTCCTAGAACCCAGATATGCTTTTTTCCTTCCAACTTACTAATACTCTGCATTTTTTACTTACCCGTTCACTGACTGGGGGCATCGGAGTACCTTGCAGGGATCGGCCAGCGGGTCAACCAATCGAACCAGATAACCCATTTTCTCCCTATCGGATTCATTACACTAGTGCGGGCCAACGAATCACGATCGACCAATTCCGAACGTCGACAGAAGCTAAGTTTATATACTTAAAAAGAACCTCGCTAAACTTTATTGTATAGAAAAATGAAATCGATACAGAAACTGAAATGAAGCTAAGTTTATATACTTAGCTTAACTGCCTAACAACCTTAAAATGCTTAAAACAAATACAATAGAATCACAACTAATAATGGTTGCATTAATTCAATACAACACCAGTATAATAACAAAGACTACTATTGGCAGCTTATTAGACATCAATTCCTTCCACATCGTTTTTATATGCAGCCTTACCCTTGCTTTACAAAGATGGGGCTTCCACAATTCAAATCTTAAACCTTCCGGTCACAAAGGAGCAACCTTACCATTGTGACCAAGGCTCATCCCAAAGAGAGAGAGACTTTAACAAAATGAAACTCTCCACACAGAAAGTAAAACCTACCTGTAAGTAATAATCTCAGTCTCATCTGGAGAAACCCACTCATATCCTCCACCATTCTTTGCCTGACCAAGAATCAATGCTGGTTTGCTAATAATATGAACTTGACTAGCAACATGACAGGCTGTCAAAGCTTGATCGCCAGTGATCATAACCTATAAAAAAAATTATGTTAAGCTACAATCCAGAGAAATAAAGTTGAAGAAGAGAGGTACTGCTGCAAATGTAACTTCTTTTCCATTAAACTCAAACCATGAGGTCTAAAGTAATAAGCACATCTTGCACTCATAAATAGCATATACTTCCCACCAAATTTGGTTTATAACATGGCACTCCTTTCATCTTTTGCAATATAACATGGTATCAAGGCTATTCTATCTCAATCTTCATTCAGTAGGTGTTGTTAATGCTTGCGGTATTTGCTCTTCATTAGTGACTATTTTGGTGTGTGTGCACGAGCACACACTTGTGTTTCCAACCTAAGTTGGCAGACAAGTGGGATGGCATCCATTGGCAGAGCATTTATGGTGATGTGCATGATCAATGAGGTAGTTTTCATGGATGGCAGTCTGCAGAACAAGGACCGGTCCCAAAGTGGCTCTCTTAGTCTAGATCAAATTAACCTTGCACGCCAACCCTCTAATTCACAAGCTAAGCATAAATTCCAATTAAATCCATGAAAGTTTTTGAGTTCAACTCTCAAATTCCAAGTGGATTCTATTTTATGCCAATAGGAACACACCAGATGTATTGTCATAGTACTAAAAATATTTATATGTTTATAGATAAATAAATCAAGTCACATAGGCAATCCATCTCACTTCTATAATATTGTGTGTATATTTAGCTTTGTCCAACCTAATTTTGGGTTCAAAACTCTTTCTAGTAAAGAATATATTGACCATGACAATTGAGGCCATGTTTTGGGCTTAAATTTATTTATATGTAGTACATAAAGTAAGCAGTGTTCATGCCCTTCATACAACATTAATTCAAGAAAATCAGCAATCTGGCAGTTTTAAAATACAGCCAATTTCATATTTTCTTAATCGACAAAATTGAGACCCTTTCATCCCTCAGAACCCTAAACCTCAAACTTGCATGACCTAATCACCCACAGATTTAATTGTACGTCACCTTTTTCCTAGTTTCCTAAATCAACCAGCCATACACCACTCCAATTCATAAGACTTGCACTTCCACTGCCATTTTCTTCACTTCAACTTTGTGTATAGTTAGATTGGATATTTATTGAACAAGTGATGCTATTATTGGACGATGCTGGTATTGGGTTACCATCAAGTATTTCCAAACTATCAAAAAAAAAAAAAACTAACTATATGTTTTACAGTCCAGACTTCAACCCACAAATCATAACTTCTGCAGTAACTGAAATATAAATATCATATACAAGAGAATGCATCAATCTAAGTAGATCTGAAGAAACACCACTCACCAAGTCATGTGATGATCCTTTTAGCTCTGACAACACAGTGGCTGAGTCTCCTCTAATTGGACAGTTAAATACCTAAAATCCAGACAGCAACAACAACAATCACTTACCCACAGGGCCTGGAAGAAAAATAAGAAAAGGGGGGGGGGGGGGCAACAACAGTTGCAAGCCTTAATCCCACTAGTTGTAAATAACTAAAACCCAAACAAACAAAACAAATGATTAGAAACAACTATTTAAAACATTAACAGGTAGGTTGAGACACACCTACATAATTACAGAAAAATGCAAAATATAGAATCAACTTTTTACCGCAAAACCAGCAAAAATGAGTCCACTCTCCACAACATCTCTATCCAAGCCTCTAGCTTCACTAACCTTCAGACAAGAAAAAATAAATATTCAGCAACTATTAAGCATTATAAGCATATACTATCAAATGACTAGTGAAAATATATATAAGGAAGCGCGCCTTCATGTGTCAGAAAGTCTTGGTGTTTTGTGTAAGCGGGTGGATGTGTAGTAGTTGGGGGATTTTGTCTGTGTCTATATGCATGTGTGTGTGTGTGAAAGAGAGAGAGAGATAGAGAAGGGAAGGGGGGCCAAAATAAGATCAATAATGGATCAAAATGTTAGACAGGTTGTATCAGATAAAAATTTATGGCCCTTACACCTTGACAAACTTCTATCTAACCCAGAAAATATCATTTCCATCTCATGCAGTCTAACATTGAACAACGAATATCTTCATGTCTGTCTGTTTTTCCTTTTTCCTTTTTTCTCTCTTTCAAGTTGATTACATGTAGCCAACCCCACATAGTGGGATAAAGGCTTGGTATGTTGTTGAAGTGTGATTAAATGTCTTCATTTTAAATTAAATAGCCAATATAACTTTCAGACTGAAGGTCAACCCCAAGTCAAGGCCAGCCATGAAGAGACTAGTTGATTTATTGACATAACAAATCACTGTAAGTCAATCTTAACCAATATAGACATCATCAACCAACTTTCTTTTTCTTTTAATTAAAGGGAAAGGAAGAGGTAGTGGGCAAGAAGAAAGATTCTCACTGTCATTTCTGGAAGGAACTTGAAAGCCAGGGCCAAAACGCGAGATCCTTGACGTGTGTATTTCTTGTAGGTATTGACATATGAGGGTGGTAAATCAATGAGCCTCTCCTGAATAGTTTCTGGTGCACCCTGAAATAATTGGGAAATGTCATGTTAAAAATAGATAGAACAATTTAGCAAAGAAAATATAATTATACAAACAAAACTGAATTGCACTCTCCATTTCTTCTTTCCAGATTAGGTATCAATCCATAATCACCCCACTACAACTTGAGAACATCCATAATCAGTACTATAGTCACCCCACGGTCATCAAAGGGTCTTACAAAATCATCTTAAAAGTTTCACATGTTGTTTTGCTTTTGATAAAATGTTTTGATGATGAAAAACTTCTTTGGAATTTGAAAATGATTAGTGAGATTAATTTGTAAGATATCTAAAATGGTTTTGATAAAATTGTTGTTCAAAGCCTTTATATATTCCATTGATGCCAAAGGATAAAAATCCTAAATGTCCTTTCAATATAAAATCCTTTGTGGAAATATTTTATCTCTGTAAACAACATTATGGCATCAAACAAAAGTTATTTTGAAATCAAATGAATTGTTGTATGAAATGTGTCAAAATTATTTTGCTTTTGATATTTTTTTTATGATGAAAAACTTCATGATTACTTATTGATGAAATTCATCATGTTGAAAATCTTTGATGGAAAATTCTTTCATAATGAAAATCTTCATTTTTTACGATGAAAAATATTTTCATGTCATCTTCATTTTCAAAATGAAAATAAAGTGTATATTCTTGAAAATGGAAAATCCATTTATTGCCTAAGGATATTATTTCAATCATTTTGTCAAATCATATAAAGTCCTTAGTGACAATCTCTTGGACAATATCTTTTTGTCATTCAATATATATTAATCAAATGAATGAGTATATAAGGTTTGTTGAAAATTAGTTTTAACATTTGCCTTAATCTCTTTTTAAAATTCAAGGCAAAATTGTCGACCCTTTCAAGTCCATTTGTCGACTGTTTTGTGCCTTAATTGTTTGGGTTGTTTAAAATAGTCAAAATTGTAGTCTTCCTTGAGGAAACAATCAACCGTTTCTAGCCTTTGGCCAAAAACAGTTGACAGTGCCTGAGACTAAGGGTGTGCAATCGGTTATAACTGAACCGAACTGACAAAAAAACTCTAACTGAATTGAACCAAACCGCATGTAATAACCGAACCAAACCAACCAACTAATCCCAACTAACCAAAATCTAAACTGAGTTAACAGAACCGATAACCAAAAATCAATTGTGCAAAACCATAAATTGATACAAAAATTAATATAGAAACAAACCGATTTATAGAAATTGATACAGAAACAAAGGAACAACATCAATTGATACAAAGAAATGCAAAACCATTTATAATGAGGAAGAACCGAAGGAAATACATACGAGAGAATACAAACCCGTAATGCAAATAAATACATCAAGAAACTAACCTAACTGAAAGTCAAAAAAATTGAAAAATCTTTCAAAACCCTAACCTAACTGTCGATACTAACCTTTGTCGGCAACCAATCGTCGTTGGTGTGGATCGATCGTCCAAGCACAAGAAAGGAAGAAACACGAAAGTGAACGGTGTGGGTCAGGTCGGTCGTCGATGTTGGTCGTCGATTTAGGTTTGACGAAGGAGATGAAGGGGACAGGGAAGGGAAAGGCGGGGCGGTCGATTGCTGACAGCAAAGGGAAAGGCGAAGGCGACGATTACCAATGACGACGGACACAAAATCCATTAGGATTTGATTTGTGTTGTAGGCTCTCTCTCTCTCTCTATACATATATATATATATATATCGGTCTTGGTCTCTCTCGAGTTCATCTCGATCCAGGTGAGTGACTCTGCCAAGCCTAGGTTTAAGGCTAGACTTGTGGCTAGGGGATTCACTCAAGTTCAGGGAGTTGATTTTAATGAAGTGTTCTCCCCAGTTGTGAGGCACACTTCTATAAGAATTCTCCTAGCCATCACCACTCAAATGAACTTATATCTTTGAGCAAATGGATGTCACCACAGCCTTCCTCCATGGGGACTTAGAGGAGAGGATTTTTATGAGTCAACCGAAAGGTTTTGAAGCTAAGGGAGAGGTGGAGAAAGTATGCTTGCTTAAAAAGTCCTTGTATGGACTTAAGCAATCCCCAAGGCAATGGTACCGAAAATTTGATTCGGTTATGTTAGGCCAAGAGTATTTTAGGAGTTCCTATGATTGTTGCATCTACTTCAAACACATCCCTTCTAGTATTTCCATATATTTACTGTTCTATGTAGATGACATGCTTATAGCAAGTCAAATCTTCTCAAGAGATCCAGCTTCTCAAAGGTAAATTAAGGGCTGAATTTGAAATTAAAGAGCTAGGGGAAGCTAGGAAAATCCTAGGAATGGAAATTTTAAGAGATAAGCTCCATAGGAAGATATATCTTTCTTAGAAATCCTACTTAGAAAAACTTCTAGTTAGATTCGGTATGGCTGAAGCCAAGGCAGTCATTCTGCCTTTTGCTGCCCACTTCAAATTATCCTCTAATCAATCTCCTAAAATTGAGGAAGAGAAAAAGGAAATGGATCATATTCCATATTCTAGTGCCGTAGGCAGCATGTATAGCATGGTATGCACTCGCCCGGATTTAGCTCATGGAATGGGTGTCATTAGTAGATTTATGGCAAATCCAGGGCAATCTCACTGGATGGCAGTGAAATAGATGTTTAGATATATTAAAGGATCTATAAGAAATGCTTTAACTTATGGTGGAGCTAAGTTAGGAGATAAAGCCAGCATCTTAGGATTCTCGGATGCCGACTATGCTGTCGACCTAGACAAAAGAAGATCAACAACAGGCTATGTCTTTCAGCTGTGGAATTCTACAATTAGTTGGAAGTCAGGCTTGCAGCATGTGGTAGCATTGTCTACCACTGAGGCTGAATACATAGCTGTAGCTGATGCTATAAAAGAAGTTATGTGGCTTAAGGGTCTAGTTAGTGAGCTCCTAGGGATAGATGTCAATGCAACTTTGATATGTGATAGTCAAAGTGCCATACATTTGTCCAAAAATCAAGCCCATCATGAAAGGACTAAGCATATAGATGTAAGACATCATTTCATAAGACAAATTGTTGAAGATAAAACTGTTTTTCTAACCAAGATTGCAGGTGAAGACAATGCAGTGGATATGTTTACAAAACCAGTCCCTTCAGCAAAGCTGAGACACTGCATGAGGATCCTTCAGATAGATCCAGGAGGGCAGTGTTGATTCTAAGAAGTGAAGATCATTTCAAGGCTGAAGATGAAGTCTAATCGAAGTGCAAATGGGTGGAGAATTTGTTGTGTCATTTGTATTAGATTAGATTAAATGGAAATCATGTACTTTTGTATTGCTGTATATTTTCTTTCCTGTTGTAGCGTTAGATTTAATTGCTCTTCTAGAAGGTTTGTTTCTAGAAAGAGGCAGTCGTTTCTGAGTTAGTTATTCTGTTAGGCGGCTGTTAGTTAGGTGTTTTTAGTTTTATCTTGTGCTCCAACCCCTATATCCTATAAATAGGGGTCGTGGATAGGAGTGAAGGTAGAGGAGTCTTTAGTGCGCCTGTATTTGTGAAGTATTGCTTCCGGTTTACTGTCTTGATTTGGGGATTGAGTGCAAGAGGTAGGGAGTGGCTGGTTCTTAGCTTGTATTCCCTGGTTTCCCTATAGCTTTCAGTGTATATGGGCGGGAGGGGTTAAGTTCTCGTTATAATCATCCTTTGGGTGTTTCAAGATAGTGGATTTATGTGGTGCCTAGCAGTCTGAATGTAGGTCTTGGATTTCAAGACCGAACCAGGATAAACCTTGTTGTTTCGTGTGTGTGTGTTTCTCGCTTTGTGTTGTTTGCTTATGCTTTCTGTTATCAGTGTGTTCTTGGGTTATATATATATATAGCGAGCTGGTTGAGTTGAGAGAATTAAGTGTGGGGCTGTGAAATATTCTAACAGAAATAGATTTGATAAAGGTAGCAGGAGAAAATAATGCTGCAGATATGTTTACTAAAGCAGTACCAATGTCAAAATTACATCATTGTTTGAGGCTCTTACACATTTATGTGTGTGAATGATTAGTTGTTTTGCAAGTCCAAGAAGAGAGCAGATTGATGGAGCCGGATTCTAGAAGATAATCATGCAAAAATGGTGGAGATTTGTTGGGTTTTTGCATGGAGAATTATTTCTAGAAGATGAAGAAGAGAACCTATTAGAATGAAGATGAAGTGCAGCTGGATTTCTTCTAAGTTAGATTAGTTAACTTAGATGTTATATTATAAGGGATATTTTAGTCTTTGTATAGGCTAAATAGTTAGTCTTGTAATTACTACCCCTATGGTTTATAAATAGGAGGCGAGGGGGCTGAAAGTCGGCAATAATAATCATTCTAATTGTTTTCTCTGAATGCAAGTGAGATTGCCGAGAGAGAGAGAAAGGATTAGAGGGAAAATTTGTCTTTGTATTCTCTTGTGTGAGGGCAGTGAACTTGTGTGAGAGAGAAAAAAAGTGTTCTTGCAATCTTGTTCAAGCGGTTTCTAGTGGATTTAGCTCTGGGGATCAAGGTTGGATGTAGGATTGCATATTGCAATCTAAACCAGGATAAATCAGCGCCTACTGTTTGGTTTGATTGCTCTTTTACTTGAATTTCTTTGTTGTTTTTCATTTCCAATTTATAATTTGTTGTGGGTTGATTTCTGGGTGAGGAGTGGAGAGAGATTGGCAAACTAGAGTGTTGAATTGGGTTTCTAAGAGCTCCTAATCTTAACATATTGGTTGTACCTTAGGTTGTTGTAGTGTTGTACTTGCAGTTTGTTACTAACTGAAGGGATGAAATAGCCTATAAATAGGCTAAAGTAGGAGAGAATAAGGCATTGATGAATGAAATGAATTTTGTTTACCCTCCCAAATTCTCTCTTCCTCTCTGTTTCGTCTGAACTCTCTCCCTTTCTTCTAAATTCTCCCTCATTTTTTCTGCTTGCTCCCCTATTTCTACCTAATTCACCTTCGAATTCCTCCAAATCCCATTCTAAACCCTAGGTAAACCCTAAGATTGTGACAATAAGGTAGTGGACTAGGCTGGGTGAGTTGAACCACTATAAATCCTTTGTGTTGTTTTTGTTTGTTGATGTTTTGCCCGAGTTATTGTGCTGAAAGTCTAGAAGAAATCAGCAGATAGAATGAGGGTGATCGGATGGCAATTAGGATGCAGGGTTTATCCGTAATTAACTATAATAAGTAGGGGTATTTTAGACTTTGTATTAGTCGATTATTTCCCCTAGAAAGGTCCGCCTCTTTAGTTTATAAATAGAAGGGTGAGGAGGCCAGAAGGGATCATCAATCATTTGTCATTCCATTCTCTTATTTCGAGTGCAGTGAGAAAAGAGAGAGAGTTGTGATATAGAATAGTTCTTGGAATCTTTTCGTGTGAGTATTGTATTTGAGAGATAAGAGGAGGAGAGTGAGGGATTCTTGAACTGATTTCTGAAAGTTCTTAGCGGATTGTTCTCTTTGTCAGAGTGCTAGATGTAGTGCCATTTCTATGGCATGAACCAGTGTAAATCAGGTGTCTTGCATTGTGGTTTGCATTTGTGTTCTTTTTTTAAATTCTGTCAATTTTTACTTTCTGTTATTGTGAATGTGTTGTGATTGGTTTCGGTGAGAGTATTGAGTGATTCTTGGGTCATATTTGTGTTTGGTTTTAACAAACTAGTATCAGATCATAGGTTAATCAAGAAACCTATAGAATCTTTAGAATCCTATAAAACAATTGTCTACTATGACTTTTGCAGCCCCTGCTACCCAGTATAACATTGAAAAGTTTGATGGCACTAACGATTTTGGACTTTGGAGGATAAAGATGAGAGCCTTGATGGGAAACTTAGGGTTGAAAGAAGCCTTAGAACCCCAAAAACCATTCCCAGAAACTGCTACTAATGAACAAAGATTATAAGCAAGTAATTGAAGGCAAGAAATATGTGAAAAGGCTTTCAACACCCTAATCTTGAGTTTAGGAGACAAAGTCCTAAGAGAAGTGTCTAAAATGAAAACTGTCGAGGCTTTGTGGTCTAAATTAGCAAGCTTGTATATGACTAAGTCTCTCTCAAGTAGGTTATATTTGAAAGCTAAGTTCTTTACTTTCAAAATGCAAGAAGGGCAAAAGCTCCAAAATCATATTGATGAATTTAACAAATTGTGTCTTGATTTGGAAAACTTAAGTATATCATATGATAAGGAGGACAAGGCCCTAATTCTGTTGCATTCATTGCCTAAGTCATATGAGCATTTTGTAGACATTCTAAAGCATGGCAGAGACACCATATCTTTAGAGGATGTTATAGGTGCCCTTAATTCTAAAGACTTGTAACAAAAAATAGAATTAAAGAACTTTGCTGGTGATGCCCTTACAACTAGATATAGATCTGAAAAGAAAGACACTAAGGCTAAGGGGAAGTCTAGATCCAAGACTAGAAATGGTAAAAAAAAAAAAAAACTTTAGATGTTTTCATTGCCATGAGGAGGGGCATATAAAGAAAAATTGTCCAAAGAAAAAGTAAGATTTTTCAGATAAAAGTAAACCAGAATTCTCAAACTCAATTTATGATTTTGACTACGATAGTTCGGATGCTCTTGTGGTATCAAGACATTCGGATAAAGAGGTATGGGTATTAGACTATGGTTGCTCCTTCCATATGTCACCCCATATAGAATGGTTCTTAAACTATAGAAACATTAGTGGGGGAGGAAAGTTTTATTAGAAAACAACCAAGAGTGTAGTATAAAGAGAATTGGGGACATTAAGCTTAAGATGTTTGATGGATCAGTTAGAATCCTGTCTTCTATAAGGTATGTTCCAGACCTTAAAAGGAATCTAATTTCCCTAGGAGAGCTAGCTAAGAATGGCTACAGCTATAATGGCTATGGGGATATTCTCAAGGTAGCTAGAGCATCACTTGTATGTATGAAGACAGTCATTAAAAATGGAATTTTTGGTATGATAGCTTCCACAGTATGTGGGGATGCAGCTGCAGGGGAAGAAAAGACCTATGAGCACACAAAGCTATGGCATTTTAGGATGGCTCATATGAGTATCCAAGGACTTAGAGAACTAGTTAACCAAGGGATCTTAGGCTCCGGAAAGGTAACAGATTTAGATACATGTGAATCATGCATCTATGGAAAATCTATGAAAGTAAAATTCCCTAAAAAGGCACTCCATATCTCTAAAGGCCCACCAGAATATGTCCATTCGGACTTGTGGGGCCCCTAGTCAAACTCTAACTCATGGTAGAGCTAGGTATTTCCTTTCTATAATAGATGACTACTCTAGAATGGTTTGGGTCTTTGTTTTAAAATCAAAAGATAATACCTTTGATGCATTTAAGACCTAGAAAACTATGATTGAAAACCAAAAGGGTGTAAAATTAAAGGTTATTAGAACTGATAATGGCCTAGAATTTTGTAATAAGAAATTCACCCAATTGTGTAATGGGAGTGGCATCCTAAGACACCTTACTGCCCCAGTAACCCCAAGCAAAATGGCTTGGCTGAGCACATGAACAGGACCCTTCTTGAAAGGGTAAGATGTATGTTGTTTCATGCTAGGCTTCCAAAAACATTTTGGGGAGAGACTGTTGCTACAGCAACCTATTTGATAAATCGATCACCTTCATCAGCCATAGATTTTAAGACACCTTATGAAATGTGGAATAATCATAAGTCAAATCTAGACCATCTTAAGGTGTTTGAATGTATAGCTTATGCACATATAAAACAAGGTAAATTAGAACCTAAGGCTAAGAAGTGTGTGTTTATCGGTTATCCATATGGGGTAAAGGGGTATATGTTGTGGAACTTAGAAGAAGAAATGCCTAGAACCATGGTAAGTAGAGATGTAACCTTTGATGAAAAATTCTTTTATCGATCAAGACAAGGCAAATAAGGAAAGGAAAGGAAAAAGCTGTAAATTTTGAACAACAGCATCAGGATGATATTGCTGTATATGATATTCCCTTAGAACCTATTCAGGACCAGTCAAGTGCTGGTGAAGGATCCTCAAGCCAGGATAGTCTTGATAGATCTATAGAAATTAGGGATTCATCAAGTTATGATGAAGAACAACACATGGATAGTGCTAGTTAAACGACACATGGACAGTGCTAGTTCAACGACACATGGACAGTGCTGGTTCATCAAGCATAGTAGGTGATTTAATTGAAGATAGGTATAATATAGGCAGAGAAGAATCAGTAGGCCACCAGTGAGATATGGTTTCTCTGATTTGGTGGCATATGCATTGTTAAGTGCAAATGAGATGGCTGGAGAAGAGCTTCAATCCTATGAAGAGGTTGTGAATTCTCAGGAATCTCAGAAATGGCAGGCTGCCATGGAAGCTGAGATGGAATCCTTAAGAAAGAATGAGACTTGGGTGTTAGTAGATAGACCCTTGGGAAAAAGAATAGTAGGCTGTAGGTGGTTATTTAAGGTAAAAGAAGGAGCTGGAGATAGCATTAAGCCTAGGTATAAACCTAGGCTAGTAGCTAGGGGTTTTACCCAAGTAGCAGGGATAGATTTTAATGAAGTGTTTTCTCCGATTGTGAGACACACTTCCATAAGAATTCTGCTAGCTATGACAATCCATCTAGACCTTTACCTAGAGCAAATGGATGTTACCACCGCATTTCTCCATGGCGAGTTAGAAGAAGAAATTCTAATGGATCAGCCTAGAAGGTTTGAAATTAGGGGCAAATAGGACAAGGTTTGCTTGTTGAAGAAGTCCTTATATAGACTAAAACAGTCCCCTAGGCAGTGGTACAAGAAATTCGATTCTTTTATGATAAGTCAAGGGTTTATAAGAAGCTCATTTGATTGTTGTGTCTACCTTAGGCATGTTTCCTCTAAAATAGCAATCTACCTCTTGTTATATGTAGATGACATGCTCATAGCAAGTCATTCATCAGTTGAAATTCAAAGTCTAAAGCTGAAACTTAGGTCAACCTTTGAGATAAAAGAGCTTGGTGAGGCTAAGAAAATTTTAGGGATGGAAATTACTAAGAATAGACATAGCAGAATCCTTCAACTATCCCAGAAAGCCTATCTAGAGAAAATCATGAGAAAATTTCATATGTTGGACGCAAAAGTAGTAAATACACCTTTTGCACAACATTTCAAATTATCGCATGCCCAATCTCCATCGATGAAGAGAACTTAAAAGAAATGGAGAGAATTCTCTATTCTAATGTTGTTGGCAGCCTTATGTATGCAATGGTGTATTCTAGGCCGGACTTAGCCCATGCCATGAGTGTGCTAAGTAGATTTATGGCAAATTCGGGGAAGGAACATTGGACAACTGTAAAGTGGGTATTTAGATATCTAAAGGGATCAATTAATAAAGTTTTAGTCTATGGTGGAGCTAAGGATTTAGAGGAGCCGAACATTATAGGATATACAGATGCAGATTATGCATCAGACTTAGATAGGAGAAGATTCACAACCAGTTATGTATTTCAATTGTGAAAATCTACAATTAGGTGGAAGACTAACCTTCAACCTGTTGTGGCATTATCAACCACAGAATCTGAATATATAGCTGTAACTAAAGTTGTTAAAGAGTTTTTGTGGTTGAAAGGATTGATTAGTGAACTCCTAGAAAATAATGTGAAGGTTATCCTAAAATGTGATAGCCAAACTGCCATACACTTGGCTAAAAATCAAAGCCACCATAAAAGGACTAAACATATTGACATTACGTATCATTTTATAAGAGAAATTCTTGAGAAGAAGGAAATTGATCTTATTAAAATTGCAGGAAATGATAATGCAGCAGACATATTCACTAAAGCTGTTCCCATGTCTAAATTACTTCATTGTTTAAGGTTGTTACAGTTTGATGTTTGATTGATCATGTTTCAAGGATATCTAGGAGAGAGTAGAACAAGAATGATGAAGTTCCAGATTTACTCGAGGCAAAATGGTGGAGATTTGTTGATGCTTTGCCCGAGTTATTGTGCTAGAAGTCTAGAAGAAATCAGCAGATAGAATGAGGGTGATCGGATGGCAGTTAGGATGCAAGGTTTATCTGTAATTAACTGTAATCAGTAGGGGTATTTTAGATTTTGTATTAGTCGATTATTTCCCCTAGGAAGGTCTGCCTCTTTAGTTTATAAATAGAAGGGCGAGGAGGCCAGAAGGGATCATCAATCATTTGTCATTCCATTCTCTTATTTCAAGTGCAGTGAGAAAAGAGAGAGTTGTGATATAGAATAGTTCTTGGAGTCTTTTCATGTGAGTATTGTATTCGAGAGATAAGAGGAGGAGAGTAAGAGATTCTTGTACTGATTTCTGAAAGTTCTTAGTGGATTGTTCTCTTCTTCAGAGTATTGGATGTAGTGCCATTTCTATGGCATGAACCAGGGTAAATAAGGTGTGTTGCATTGTGGTTTGCATTTATGTTCTCTTTTTAAATTCTATCAATTTTTACTTTATGTTATTGTGAATGTGTTGTGATTGGTTTCGGTGAGAGTATTCAGTGATTCTTGTGTAATATTTGTGTTTTGCTTTCTAATTTTCCAAGTTTTGCAAACATTGTTTCATACTTACTGTTCTATTGCACTAAAACCTCTTTTCAAGTAAAAATTTGATTTTAAAACACCCAATTCACCCCCCCCCCCCCCCCTGGTGAGGTGTCATTGTTTACACAAAGCTAACATCACAATTACCAACTCTTTACTTCTATTAAAATATATTAATACCACAGTAGATCACAAGCGTATAAAGAATTAAAAGGAAAGAGCAACCAAACAATACCAATGTTTAATAAAACTTTAGAGAAACCAGCAGCAACTTAGGACTGCTTGATAAAACTGAAGATAAAAGGCATTGGAAACTTTATTATTGAAGATAAAAACTATTTTCCACCAAGTATATTTGGCATCCAGTGACAAGTCTATCCCTTTTGACTTAAAAACGAGAAACCCCAATAAGCCAATTGTCAGATTTAAGTGGCTGGTGCTTATGCACTAAAAACAAAGAAGTAGGTCTTAGAAACTATAAGACATATTTAACTGCTTAAAACCTATATGTATCCAGTTATAAAATCTTATTGAATTACCAAATAGGGTCATATTTACTAACAACTCTCTCTTCCTATTGTTGCTTACGTAACTTACATTCTCAGGGAGGATGTGTTAATAAGACGGGGTTCCAGTTTAATTTTCAATATCAAAGGGTAACTACAGCAACTTATTCGTTAAACCCAACCCTCAAGGATGGGCAATGTAATTTAACCAAAGAGGAAAATATTATATGTACACTTTAGGTTGGGATGAGGCGAACCAATAGACCAAATACTTGACTCCCTTTAATATTGGGCCATCCAATCAAAAGGTTATATCCAGAACTAACTTCTATAAAAGCCTTGAGAAAGTAGGAAATCAAAGAATAATGACCAGAAACAAGAAAAGATTTAATCTTCAGCATAATTCAAGTAATAAAATAACACTCTACACTCATATTCCAAGATTGGATTTGGGTTCTACCTCCTAATAAGGGTCAAGTGAAAAAAACAAACATGTAGCCAAGCAAAAAAACAAATCAACAAAAAGTCTAGAAAAATACAAATCACGCAGGAAATAGAACACATTCATTAAAAAATACCACAATCAATAGTCAGAAAGAGATGATAGAAAACCACTAAAATACCTGCACCAATAAAAAATTCCAAGGATATCAAGAATATAAATTTCATTTGCACATCCATCTATGCATCAACTCGTACAATCAGATACCTTGACAAAAGCAATGAATTGCTCCTGAACACGAACAACAACTGCCATTCGTTTTAAGTGAGATGCAAAGTGGTGTCTCTGCACAATCTGAACAGCATTGCCACTTCCCCTGAAAATGTCAACCAATTAGGAATGAGGTAAGAAAAGGGTCATAATGACCAGTGATATCTTGGTACCAATTAAGTAAAAGAAGCGAGTATTGCAGCTTACTTTTTTGGCACAGCCTTCTCATCTGATTTATAGCTCCACTCTATTCCCTTAAGTGCAGCCTTTTCAAGGGGATCACCAACCTACATCACCGATTAGTAAAGATTACTATTTCATATGGAAGTACAGTGAAAGAAAGTCCAAATCGCATTTCTGGAATTTAGTATATAAATTACTCATTAAACATGCATCAAAGATTGTAAAAAAACCCAAACAGACTTGACTATTTTGCTTATAAGGTACAGTACAGCATTATGATGATAATGCCTGATCCTCCAAGCCATGTAAAACACAGCTGCAGGAAAGAGGACAAAATGTCCCCTTGATGCGTGTATTCTTGTTGTTCAAATCAGGAAAGATATTCCCTGCAGATATGACTTGAGTTTCAAACCTAACTGGTACCCTTCCTGAAAATGTCCAGTTCTTTAGATAACTGTTTTCATAGATGATCTGGAAAAAACATAGTGACATACCACCAATCAAATGTGACAAAGTCATAAATTTCATACATATTACTGGTATATTAACTTAGTGCTCCAACAACCAGTGTTGGTTAAACTTTAAACCTAATTAATAGCTCCTTCTGTCAACCACTAAGGATTCATACTATAGATAAGGCATTTTTTGTTTCCAAGTACTACACAAGGGAAACTATTCATAATTAATGAGAAAACAGTCACTTTATTATTTAACTCCAAAGAGAAACACAAGGCCGCCCAGGGAAGTGAGGCTCAGCTTTCGAGTTAAGAGACTGTCATGTTGGTATTGAGTTGGTATATTTTTGGAAGTGGCAACATTTGGTTCTGCAGTTGAATTATTTAGCATCCAACTCCAACTTAACTTCTAAGGATCGAGGTGATAAAGGACTACGAGCACAAGCACCTCCAATTAACCTGTATTTTTGACTGACATGAAAGAAACACCTCTTCCTCTGGGCAAGAGTGCAAGAAAAAGAGTAACAAGAAAGTAAGTCTGACAACAAATGGCATTGTCTAAAATGTGGCGCAGCCATAAAAAAAAAAAGGCACAATTTCCATGCATAAATAGTTTAAAAATCATACCAACTTGTTGTCCACAAATACCAAAGCATGACAAGAAGCAAGAATTTCCACTGTGCGGGCAGGCACTTTACTCATATCTGTTTCTAAATCCATACTGTCAGCCAATCCAACAACTCCAGAAAATTCCTGAAAAGCAGAACAGCAAAGAACCAAGAACAATAATAACTATAAAAATAAAGAATATAAAATAATCTTGAAATCAAATCCTTAACCAATGAAGGAACAAAATATTAGACTTTGAACAGCCTTACCATATCATCTGACGTCAGTGTTCCTGTCTTGTCAAAACAACATATATCAACCTACACAGGGACATTAAAGATCCACATAAAATACAACAACATTTACAAGTCTTAATCCATGAATTCTAAACCTCCAACTATCTCTATCCATCGCCATATTAAAGATCCACATAAATAAAAAAATTAAGAGTTACATGTGGTGGGCAACTAATTGAACCCTAATATCAAACTCACATAAATGGAAGTATAATTAAATGTGGAAAGTCCAAGTAATTTAGACCGTTCATACCATGCTAACTACTAATCCAACAAGAACATTCTTGCAATTAGCACTGCCTACCTTTCCAGCAAACGGGATTCGAAAGGGTTCTGTACAGAATATCCCACGCCGTGCCAGTGCAATGAGGGATGTATTAACAGCAATTGACAATTCCATTGGCAGCTCAGGTGGGATCACAGAAGTAATAATCAGTGAACAACTCAGGAATAGTTTGTATTTGCTCCTGGTTGGATCCTCCAGTCCCTGCATTAAAGGCATATCCCTGTTACCGCATGAAAATACATGGGCAGAATTTGGCTGCTAAATAAAAACTCACACTAAATCTATTCAGTAGCAGTTGCAGAAGCTTTTACATACCTTTTTAAGTACATAACCAGCAGCTATTACTGCAAACACGACTAAGAACATGATGAAAAGCCCACTTTCCCAGCTGTTAGCAGTTACCTACAACAAATGCAATCAAGTTTAGCTAATAAAAAACAGAAGGAAAATTCTAATGAGAAGCCCAACCAAACATCAAAAGTTGTTTACCCTCTCTGTAGAAAACAAAATAGTCCGCATCAGCTTCCCTTGGCTTGTTTCAAATCCAGTTCGTAGAATGACAGCCAAGCAGCCACCATCAGGGGTTTTCATGTGAAATGTCTGAGCCCAATGAGAAAAACAATGACAACAAAAATTGGATCAGAATCAGAAACTTCCAATATTGGGACACAAAAAGTAGAATAATACAATAAGATGAACAACTTTATCTGGTGTATGCTGCAATATCTTTGTCCCACCAAAAAGAACATGGTTTTTGTCTCGCCTAATTGATAACTTCTCCTCAGGTCCCATACCCATGACTGAAACCTGAAAAGATGATAACATGTCAAGAATTAGGAAAAGTACAGTGATATAATCAGTTCTAAAATAGACTTGCATCACATGCATAAGTTAGTAGCACCTGTCATCTATACCGTTCCATAAAAAGTTAGATGCAAATGTAGCTCAACAATAATACCACCACCACAAAGCATTAATCCCACTAGGTAAGGTTGGCTATACAGATTTTAGCTCACTAAAAATCTCCCTCCATAACCATATCCTTTGTAAAATCATTACATTCCATATCATGCCTAAGATGTCTTCAACAAATTTTCATTGGCTTTCGGCTTTAATCTACCACTTTTGCTACTAAAAAAATCAACTATAAGTCACACAGATATTCATGAAAACAGTGGCCCACTAACTCAGCTGCAGATGCCACTCTCCCCTCCACATAGATATCGCTTAGAAGGTAGAGAGAAATGGCGATAAACATAGAAGAAAACATCAACCACCACCCACCCCAAACCGAAAATAATAAATGATTAATTAATTAATTAATTAAAGTAAAAGGGGCAAAAGGTCATTCACAGAATCAAAAACAATAAACCCATATAATAAGACAAGAAAATGGTAAGTACTTCATTCTTTATCAGAAAACAGAACAAAAAATATGGTAAGTATCTGAGGACATATATGTAATTGTCTATTTGGCAGCAGTAATATAAAGCCAGTGGGTTGTGTCCTCTCTCTGCCTCTTCCATGGTGCATGTATTGTACTGCAGCTGACATATATCAAGCAAAATGTGTTCTCATGGGTTATAAGAGAATATGCTTCTACACCAACCAGTTGGCAAGAGCAAAAATTACAGTGGCTTTTAGGGGGGATTCTGGATCACTTAGCCAATTTCACAGCCTCAACACTGACAGTGAAAAGTCTGAAATAACTCAAGGAAACTATGATTCAAAAGTTCATATCTGCACTTCAATCATCTTTTCAGCCAATATCTGGGTAGATTTTTAGATTATTTCTTAGTGATGTATGTGCCTGTTTGCTTGATCATCCATTGTTTTTCTTTTTCTTTTTCTTTTTTTTTTTGCTAGATAATTGTTTTTTCCTTTTCTAGTTCTGTAGGGAAAGACAAATCTCTATTGCTAGTTCAGCTACTCAATAGTTTTTGGTCCAGCTTGTGGTTTTAATATTAGAGGCTGCAAAGGAACTCTAGCAATTTCAGAGGTTACAGTAATAGTTTTTTATGGGGGTAAGGACCCTGCATGTGTCAGTAAGTGGTAGAGAAAAGTGTGCCTACTAGGAGGAAGAGAGTCACACTATGGATAAGCGTTATAACATCATTGGCAAGCTATGAGCCATAAGTCAGCCTAATCCACTTGTGTTATCTTTTTTGGGCTAAACAAGAAGCATATCAAAAAGCACTGCCATAAAGGGGGTACACTCTATAGAAATCAACAAAACCCTTGGCCAAAAGAAGAACAGGAAGCTGAAACTAAAACACCTCATCCATAAAATGAGCAAACGATAAATCACAGAACAAAAATTAGACCACATAACCAAAAATTGAAAGGACAAATAGAGCCTTCAAGCAAATCTAAGCGGTCCATTCCAAAGCCTCAAACATTCCACTCCTTCCACCAATACCACATCATTGGAAAAGCCCTAAACCGAAGTCGTCATGGCCCATGAAAGCCCAGCAAGATGGGGAACGAAACACCAAACCTCTCTACCCATCAGGTAATGAAGAAACTAAGGATGAGTCAACTCTTTATTGGCCTTACATGCAATCTATTTTATTAATAACTAGTCAAAGAAGCACAGAAATATCCATGAAGGTGTCATATTGTGTCCAACACCTATGTTGGATATCAACACTAGTCAGACACTTTAAAATGCATCTCAGGCTCTCATCAGAATGTTTCTCATCATTTTTTGACTTTTTTATGACCAAACACTTGTGAGACACCTGTGTTGTGTTCATCACAGGATCTTGAATGCCCACACCTTAAACATTTTAGAACCAACTTATAAGTCTTTAATTATTGAAACCTGTAGTAGAACTTTTTAGTTAGAAATAAACATTAATTTGAGAATCTCTTACAAAATAAAAACAATATGATTTACATTCATTTTCCCTCTCACCTTTAAATTGTTTAACTTCAAGAATCTTATAATCAATATTATTGTTTTAAATATATATCAAGTCTTTCCTGAAACAGAGAGTAGAAAGGCAAGAATGAAAGAGAACTCGCTGATATCATATGGAATAAAATCAACCTCAATCATAATACAACCGAGAGGCTAGTTTACATACTAGCCTTAACCGCCTCTCCTACACCTTATACAGCAGCATGTAAATAGATTTAATCCTCTACATCTACAAATACAAATTAACAGTACAATCAACTGATAACAATATAAGAGATTACACAAATGTACTGTCTAGCAACAACAGTAACTATGTCAACACAATCTCTTCCACATTTCCTAATCTCTCTAATTTCCTATTATCCAGAATGTGCATTATCTCTATGCACAACAACATATCAAGCCTTTATCCCACTATATGGGATCAGCTCATTATTTTCATGTACACATATAAGATATAATTAATTTAGAAGTAATTGCTATTTGGTGATGGTAATAAAAATACTACCCCCATAAAGGAAATGTCCCCCTATCTATATCTGTTCTGTACATCCCTGCCATGTCCAACATACAAAATTACAACCCAAGTGAAACAATAAAAAACAATTCATAGTACCTGTAAAAACCTACAAACAAAAAACTAGACAAGAAAAATAGAAAGCATGAACTAATCACCTTGGAGCACAGACAAAATCATAAAAATACCACAGCCAGGTATAACTAGCTTAAAATATTAGATCCATAATATCTTAAACTTCATGATCAACAAAAATAAGAAAACAGAAAGGAGAACAACCTTCCATTGTGGGGTGGACTCGCCTGTGAGAATGGCTTCATTTACTATAGCACTCCCAGCTAATATAAGCATATCCGCAGGTACAGATTTATCTTCCCCATTCTCACCAGTAGAGCGCCCAATGGACACAACATCTCCAGGCAGAAGATCTGTCCCAGAGAGTTTCACCCACCTAATACCCAACATCAAAAAATCAGCACATAAAATCTGCAAACAGGTGAAAGAATAAAAATAGTAATAGCAAAAGTCTGATATAAGCATTTCAGATAACGTACTTCCCACAACGATGCACCATTAGAGTCTGAGAATCGACTCGTACACGTCTAAGCTCAGTTAGAGTCTTCAACCGACTTTTTGCCATTGTTGACTCAAACATAAACAGCATAAATAGAGTGAACAAACTGTAGTACCAATATTCATCCAAACACCAGAGGCCCACACAGAAGACCTTATGGGAGTAAAAGAAACATAAAGAAGGGGAAAAAATAAGAATTGACCAAGCAGATGGACAAAGTGGAAATAAATTGGGAAATAAAACAGACAAATTTTCATTCATAATGAACCTGAAATACAAAGAAGGGCTCCATGCAGTGCTCCTTCATCAATTTCTGAAACGTAGGTTGAGGATAATCAAATCTACAAGGGCAAGAACTATCCAAGTGAGGAGCAGAACCAACAAAGGTAAAACCATATCCCTGAACATCAAGGGTCCCCTAATGTCTAACTATGGCAAGAAAGAATGCTCTAGTATTTAATAAGATATAGGATATGGGATCTTGTCAGACATTTCTAGTTGAACATTGCGTAACAATGTAGAAGTTCATAAATTTGTCTGTGAAATTATGCATAAAACTACCATTCTCCATAGAAATTAGAAAGCCATATACTAGTTTTCAAATATCATTCCACCTTAAATGAATTAAAAAATAAGTTTGCAAGAAATACAAAAAATTGCAACACCTTCATATTCTTGACCAGAAAAGTAAACAAATCTTGTACTTAAACATGCACCAGTACCAAACGAAGCTAACCCAGTGCCAAGAGCATAAAACACCTTCATGATACAGTAACAAGAGAAGACTCATATTTGTTGATTACTTCTAGTGCACTAATCTTTTTTTTCAAGAAGAAGCAAAGTTTTCAATTCCAAATAAGCTCGGTACTGAATCAAAAGGCAAAGATACACCCAGGTAAGGAAGCAGGAATGTTTGCAGCTGAGTAAAAAAATTTACTACCCCAGATCTACTCTCTGTTTGTGGAAACGGATTAAATTCAAACAAGTAACAGTACTTTCAGTAAATGCAGATAATACAAGTAAGGAAACCCACGCATTGCGTCCCCATTTCTCGGTAGCAGCAGTAACTTTTGCTTCAGAACCGTGGCCAGTAGTTTTAAGATAGTAGCCAATTGGTTCCTTAGAAGGGTAAGGAAGTTTGGAAAAGGTCTCCTTCTCCTTTGAATAGATGAACCGTTGCTTTCTGAAATCAAAATAAATTTCTTCCTCCGCCAAAGAAGAACCTGCCAGCTGCACGCACGTAATTGTATCTTAAAACAGATTCATACATCTTCCTGTACTATTAATCTGAGGAATGGTAGAATCTATATATATACAAAAGCAAGACCTCTTTCTCATGTTATTTCTAATGGCAAACAATAACCAGTATATTCTTGAAGAATGTATGTACCTACTTGCTCTAGTCCAAAGTCACTTGACCTTCACCCACTCAATCAGTCCAGAAACTAATCATTTCTCCTGTTGCCAAGAGAGTCTCCCCCTCAACCAAGTGAATACTCAAGTAACATCCCCATCTCCATCACACTCGTATTTTGAACATGTTTGTGCTATACTACATAATATTATGTGCCATAATACAACATCTGGAGTGTTGTTAAAGGCGCACACCTAGGCAGCACAAGGCCACTCAAGGCGCAGCCATCTCGCCTTTCCATGCTCAGGCGAGACGAGATCCAGCCAGGCGCACATCCATCAGGCGCAGCTGATTTTTCAGCATGTTTTATTTTTTAAACATTTTTCTATTAAAACTTAAAGAGAACGAAAATAATAAAATACAATATTAAAAAGTCAACAAAACTCAAAAATATCATGCTCCAGCTCATCTGATTTCTAGAAGGCCAAGAGACTACACCTCCAAGGCTCCAACTCTCTTACGCAATACTCTCTTCTCTCACGCAACGCAGTAACTGCAACTCCTCAAGTTCTTCTCCAGTTCTCCAGTTCTAATTGAGATGCTTCATTGCTTCTCCAGGCCAAGGTAACATATCGATAATCCTTGCTTCTTCTTCTTCTTCTTTTTCTTCTTCTTACGCTGCTAGCAGCTGCTAGCCTGCTTCTTCTTCAGCAATCCTTGTTGCTTCTTCTTCTTCTTCTTCTTCTTCGGTTCTTTTTTTTTTTAATTTTTATTTGTTGATGCCTGTTGCTGCTGCTTCTTCGTTTTTCTTTTAACATTTTTTGGCATAATTTAGCCTTAGTCTTTACAAATTTTCAAGTAAACTCATATTATATAAAACTGCTAAACTTATATTCCTCTTCTGGTAGTATTTTTCAATCCTTAATCGGATCCTATGCTTGATTAGAATAGAAGTTTGATCTCTACTACTTCCTTGGATTTCTTCTTTCCCCTCCCTGAAATTTTTTCTCTTCTCCTCCAATCTTCTGCAATACTTCTTGTTGTCCTGCATGCATCAGTTCTCCATTCCAGAAAATCCCATTGCTAATTAGAATTCTTTTTCAACCCCTCCCTTCCTTGGTTGAAATTCAGCCACTTATTGATCCATGCTTCTTTTCAGAATTTTTTTACAATGTTTTTTCAAATTTATGACTCCTTGCTTATGATGATTATGGCAGATATCCTAATCCTAATGGCACCTGGTTGAGCTGGTACATGAAGGTCGTGATTTGACATGGGCTGATGTTACTATGGCATCTGGTGTTGAAGAAACTAATCACTCAACTAGATCAAAAGCGACTTCAACTTCAAATTTGACAAGGGGGAGGGGGGCAAGGGCATCAACTTCAAATGCTCCAATGGATCTTGACGAGGAAAAAGAAGATGGAGAGGGAGATGATGTAGAAGAAGATATTGGAGATGATACTTTTGATGATGAAAATATGGATACATTTGATCTTGATGATAAGGATGATTTCTAGTTTATTATATATATCTAGTTAATCCTAATCATAGTTGTTAAAGGCGCACCTAGGTGCCTTAAGGCGCCAGTTTAGCGCCTCACCTGGGCTGAGGCGAGGCGATTTCAGTGAGGCCCTCGCCTTGCACGGTGAGGCGCTGAGGCGAGAGGTGCGCCTCATGAAGCTTAGGTTTTAATTAAAACCTGGGCAGCCCAATTCCTCCCCCTCTTCTCGGTTCCAGCATGTATGCATTACAACATATTTACATAAATGTCCACATTTTCTTTTATTCATATTTTACCTTCCATTTACTTTAATATATAAATATAAATAAGAAAGTACCCCCCATTTGGATTCAATAAAAATATCTAAAAAATCAAAATCCATAACAATAAGAAAATAGAATTTTGGTTTTAGTACAAACTCGGGATTAGCGATTTTACCACCCCCAAAATACATACCTATTATTTCTTGAAAAAATCATTTTAACAACAATGAATATTAGCTATCAAAATACCGGGAGATAGTTTTTCAAAATGAAAACATTTTTTTATATGTCTCCTTATAATGCGCTAATCTTCCAGACTTAGAAAAGTAGCATTTTTCAAAATGAAAACATTTTCTTGATTGTTGACTTATAGTGTTTATATGTTTGTTTAGAACTTTGCATGATAATTGGTACTTGTTTCAGTTTGAGACTTTAAGTTTGAATCTTGATGATGTTTCTAGTTTAGAATTTGCACGACAAATGAATCAACTTTAATGTTATTAGTTTAGAATTTGAAGATAATGAATCATTAATGATATGCATGTGTTATTATTGATAATTTGATAGTTTTTTATGATTTTACAAGATTTTGAGTTTTTTTTCTAAAAGGTGCGCCTCTCTTCGCAAAGGCGCGCCTCACCTTGTGCGCCTCGCACCTTTCAGAACTATGATCCTAATTAAAATTTAGTTATTTAGGACCTATTAATGGTTTAAGGTTGATCATTTAACTTTTTCTTTTAAGTTGACTATATAGACTTAAAGTCTTAAAACTAACATTTTTTTGTGGGTTTTGCTTAAACTTAATGACATTTTTAGTATTATTTTGTTGTCTTTTAATTATATATGTCAAATACTAATTTTGTTTTTTATTTGTGGTGTTTAAATGTTGATTCCTTTTTCTGATTTGTTGAAATATGGTGGGATTTAATTTGCTGAAATTTACAAGTATGTCATGAAGTATGTTTATGTTGTGATTTATTTAATATATGTTGAATTCTTGAATTTTTTTATAACATAAATGTTGATATGTGATTAGGATCTATTTTATGACTTATTATTCAATTAAGAAGTATATTTTTCTTTCTTCTTAGTCAGCATGCGCCTTGCACCTGTCAAGCGCGCGCCTCGCCTTGCGCCTCAGGCTCCAAGACCCTTAGCGCCTTAGTGCGCCTTGGGCCTTTAACAACACTTCTGGCATATGACAAAGATAGTCTTATAGCCATCCCATAAAAGTTTCCTTTTAGCTTGAACGGAATTTTACCATCACATAAGACTTCAGACAAACTTTTCTATTTCAACCATTTTAGCTTAATTTTATGGGTAATATACTCGTTTATCTCTCCATCTTTCTTTATGATTGATCCAAGACATCCGATCTAATCTTTTCCCAAAATTACATAATCTTCAAGTCTCACCCTACCATCATCCACATTTATATTTTTACTACACTTACATTCCATGTATCTTACAATCTACTCAACTTAGAACTTTTAGATTCTAAAGTAGTCTCCCATATTTGAGTTTAGTATTGACACCTTTTTTTGTATCATCCACCAAGACAATGACATATACAAATAGCATACATCAAGGCACCTCTACCTGGATGTATTTAATGAGTTCATCCATTAGTAATGCAAAGAGATAAGGACTTAGTGTAGATCCACAATGTACTCCAATTGTAATTGGAAAAGCCTCAGTGTCCTCTCCACATGTTCCTGCTCTATGATACATGATTTAACATGTATATAAGTCATTCAAACTCATTTATTCTCTAACACCCTCCATAAGACTTTTCTAGGGACTTCGTCATCAGTTTTTTTCTAAACCCATAAACAACATATATAAAATAAGACCAGTTTCACATAGTTCCATTGTTGTGTGTGAAAAAACTTTCAAAACCATAAATATGGCTTCATTTATTTCCCGAGGGGTGGTTTTTAAGAAAAAATCATGGAAGATTTTATAAAACCAATTCAAAATGCATTATTCCTAGTTTATATAATTTCAAAACTTAAAAACAATTTCTGAAAGCAACAAAATAAGGCCTTTCAAACCCATAATTACAACCTTCCGAGAATGAAGTGGCACAACTTCCTTAGAACCACAAAATTTAGCTGGAGTTATTTTGCATGCATCTGCATGGTGAATGTCAGTAACCTGTCAGAAGAGGAGCAAATAATTTGTCAGAAAATATAAATGTCCACAACTTGTAACTTGCATGTGATGATCCTGGTGAACTGAGTCAATTTACTTATAAACAAAGTTCTGTTATATAAAATCTAAAATTCAGAAGACACTTTATAAACACAGTGGATTGAGACACTATTCCAGTTAAGTCGGTCAAATTGAATGTGTAAATACATAAAGAAGAAAAAGGTGAGTGTTTTTCAAACAATTGAGAAATCTCAACTTGAACGGGAAATAAAGTAAGAGGGCAGTAATGAAATGCTGACATCAAAGAAGTCCGTCTTTGGTAACATGTAATGCCCTAAAAAATTGCTGATATGCACGACTTATTTTAAATCACATAAAAGGTTTTCCAGTGATCGAAAGAGAATTATGTGGAACCCATAAACATGATACAATCTTCATGGAAATGGTGATGGTTTAACAGGCTGCTTTGGGCATATATCTATGCATACAGATATATATTCACATGTAACTAATCAGTGCTGCAAATAGACACAAACCATAGCTACGCACATGTATACTACACTTGGCTACTCTTTCCAGGAGAAATAGAAAGTAAACAACTGAAGAGTAAAAAATATATATATTTATTATATAGAGCATCTATTTACCAACAAAATAATAACAGAATAATGCATTTACAGATACACAATCATAATCTTTATTAGGGAAAGAACGACAGCAAACAGAATATCAGTTGCAGCAGAATTCAGGCATGGTTCACACCTTCGAATATTGGACAAAACATCTGAAATTCACGGACCAAACAGTAAAAAGGAAAACCAGCATATGAAGAGCTGCAAGGCCACCAAGAACAATAGCAGCATCCAAGGAGTCCAAGTTGGGCAGTATTGCAACTAACCAAGCTGCATAAATTAGGCCAAAAGGCCAGGCATCAAAGCGCCACAGCCCGTGCCTCTTCCTCAGTAAATCAACACTCTCGACCACTTTCCCACCAACGTGGAACAACCCCGACATCCCGCCTCCCAGCAAGCAGTCCCAAGTTCAGTCTACAACTATTCCAAATCGAACTTGAATACAACCCTGACGACGCCTGCGAATCAACAAAACAGGAAGATCGCGTGACCGCCGCAATCAAACTGGCGGCAATTAGGGTTCTTCTATTATCGTGTCGATTTCAATTAGAAATATAGATTTACTATTCATTCGGGCCGAATACAAGGATAGCATGAGAATCGATAAAGCATAATCAAGAGTCGATTGAATGTAGAATATAAAAATAGAATAGCTTACGATGAATTGCGGTGATGTGTGTTGTCGAGGAGGAGAGATCGAGGGGGATGAAGAAAGAAGACGGGCCTCCGATCCGACTGTCAAAATCCCTGACCCTAACCACAAATGTGGAGACCCTGCTTGCGGAATCTTTTACTGTGGTTGCGTCGGAGAGAAATCCAAAGTCCCCGCATTCCGATGCTCTTTTCTTCTTTTTCATGGACAAAATATTCGAGAGCACATTTTTTAGATTTAAAGTAATTATAATTATTATTTTAATGTTTGAGAAACTTTAATAAATATTATTATTAAGGTTTAAAGTTATGTTTTTATTTTATTTGTTATTAATTAATTTGATTTAAATATTTATAAACAACTTATATTTTTTATATTTAAATAATTTATTTCTCTCCCGTATTTAAATTAAAACTAAAGGTTGATACAAAATTTGATTGAACCATTTATATTTAAATTCAAATCGAACTTATATAGGATCTCTAGAATTCATATAAATTATTTCTCTCTATAAAACTCATATATATAGTTCAAAATGATATGAGTTCATTATTAATCTTTAACTCTAAATTTTAATTTAAGATATATTTAAATAATAAACACATATTAGTTAGTCGCATGTCAGCATGAAATCCATATAGATTTACTACGAGTGTGAGACAAACCCACTTGATTCGTAGTTTTTTTTTTTTTAATTAAGTAGTATTGTTAACCAATATATAGATATAAAAAATATTCAAAAATTTTGTCATTTTTAATGTGTTTGTTAAATTTATATGATAACTCTTAAAAAAATAATTATGTGACTTCTTATATAAATTCTTCAATATATGTTTATCTCTTCCTCTCTCTCAATATAAATATAAAATGATTATTACACGTAAAAAAAAACAACAACACTTATGTCCTCCACTGCAATACAAAAAAAATAACAAATAGTTTAATAACAAATTTTAAATATTTTTCAATCTTATATTGATCATTTTATTTCTTGATCTGGAAAGTATTCAAATCTTATTTTACTCATTTTAACAAACACCATCTTAGAAAAAAATAGTTGAGATAATTAAATGTTAAGGTAGTATTCTCTTAGTGTTTTAATTTTCAATTCATTTTCAGTTTTGTATTTTGAGTGTCTAGCTTTAGATTTTTTAAAATATATTTTTTTTGTTATTTTAAAAAATTATTTCTTAAAATATAAATTTTTAAAATATGATATTTTAAAATTTTAAAAAAATATTATTTTATAATATTCTATTTTAATAAAATTGATTATTAAATAATAAAATTAACTATTTTTAATATAAAATTTTATATTAAATATTATTATACATAATATGTGTAATACACTTAATAATATATTATACTCAATATATATTTTTAATTATAATGTATATACTACATTTTAAATTTTTTAAATAAATATATAATTTTATTTTTAAAATTTAAGAATAAATTTGTTTGTTCCTTTTTTTTTATTTTTCTTTTTCTATTATCTCCGGTGCTTGCACCATCTTCGTCGCCGACAACCACCGCCGGTCAAAGATTCACATGATCATAACTTATCATTCGAAAAGCCAAGCCAATGGGATTAACATACACACAAAATTGGCAAAATTTAACGGCTAGATTTTCATATATTTGATTCTTAATTTTTTGTCAAATCTAAAGAACGCAATTAGTTGCCACCAAGCACCGTGGTCAGTGATTTCATGGGCATCAATCGTCATTTGGATGTTACTTGACCGACCAACAATCATTTGGATTGTATTTGGCCGTCCAGCACACATAATCCATTAGTCTTTAAGCGTGTGCCATGGCTATCGTTTGGATGTCGTTTGGCCATTGGCATCATCAAGCCACCGTCATCGACTTCATGTGCCCACCGACGATAGATAATGAAAGAGAAAAAAAGAGTCGGTGACAGGCAAGGTCAACAACAGCATAAAAATACGAAAAATAATAAAAGATAAGGGATAGAGAGATATGATGGGCTTTGCGATATTGGATTTGGGAGGGGTGGTATTTTATGCGTTTTGTGTTTTTAGTTAATTTTGCATGAAAACACTTAAAATAACAAAATGTTGTTTTAAGTTTTATTTATAAATTTTTTTCTTATTTTTTAAAATATGTTTTTGAAAATAACAAAATAAACGCGTTTTCAAAGTTGAAAAACTAAAAATTCAAAATGAGCTGAAAATAGCAAATAAAACGTAAGTTAAATGATTACTTTATTCATTTATTTAACAATAAGGAATGTAATTGCTATTTATAAAACGTGGAATGTAGTTTTTACTATTTCATACAAATTTTTGGGTATTTTTTGTAATTTGCTTAGTATACAATTACCTTGCTATTTTCTCCTATAACCAAATCAAACGAGGTCAAAATTTTGTCCCAATTGCAACCAAAACAGTCCCATTTTGTATGCATGAAAACTCGATTTTTACTATATTTAATTTAACGCTTGCAAGATGATTTAGTTATTTATTCCATATAAAGTTTATGTCTATAACATGAAATGTAGACATAAATCTAATTTTTACCCTAATTTGACGTCGCATGAGATAAATAGTATATTATTGAAGGAGTGAGAGATAAAAAGTATAGCAAATGTTTTGGGATTTTGAAATTTTAAATAATTATTGTCCAACACCACACAATCAACTTTCATTAAATTATTTAAAAAAAAATTTATGTAATTGAGACCACCCCTCTACATGCTTATAGTCAGTGGCAGATCCAAGTCTGAGCTGCCCCATGCTATTTTTTAATATAAAAAATAATTTTAAAAGTAAAAAATAATTTTAAAATTTAATATAAAAATTTAATTTTGAAATATTATTTTTTTAATAATAATACAGTAAACAAAAAATTTTACAGCTCACCCCAAAATTTGGGATATGTAATTCTATTCTTAAAAATAAAATTTAGTCTTTCCCTATATAAATTTTTAAATACGTCTGTATTTATAGTGCTCTTTTGTGTTCAAGTGCTTTGTCACATAATGTACAATATAACAAGTATAACGTAATAATGTAATATAATATACTTGAACCAAACTGTTATTATAATATAATTATTAAATTACAACAGAGACCCTTGAGGTTTAGAAAAAAAAATATTGCTTGAATTATTAAATGACAAATACTCACTTATAGTTGACAAAATATAAAAATATCATTTTACCCTTGTATAATAATTTGTCTCCTCGCATTTTTTTATCTCTTTATATCATTGTGTTTGGAATCCCGTGATTTTTTTGCAACAAAAGGTCTAAACATTTATGTAGAAAAATAATTGTGAAAAATAAGTTATAAATTTTTTCATTTTGGTGATAGAATCCGTAACTAAAAATACTAACGTAAGTATTTTTTATTTATGTTATTATATTATTTTTTATATTTTCTTTACCTTGCTGATAGTAACTTAATTGTTGTTGGCATTCAACCCCATCAAACAACACTATTAGCGATGAGGTTTGCTAAACCCCCATTCCCATAACGCAAAGTCTACATTTTTGTCTCGTTATTTATTGACCATGATATAATTATTTTGACAACATGAGTTTTACTACAGGGCTAGACGCTCTTACCGAGCGCCTTATAGAAAGGGGGCAAAAAAACAAAATTGCCCTCTCAAACTTTACAAAGCACTACCTCTGCCTCTGCTATCTGCTTGCTCCTCTCTCATGGTCGCGCTTTCGTCTCTCGACTGCGCCTCGTTGCCATGCCGTCGTCGCCTCGTTGCCATCGCCGCCTCTTCTCGCCTCACGATGTCTTGCGTCGTGTCGCTGATTTGCAAAGTTTGAGGGGCAATTTTATCTTTTTGCCCTCTTCATATAAGGCCGTAAATCTCTCGGGCTCCCAAGACTTTTCCTTGACAACATAATGTGTAATGATTCATACACGTTTTGGTTTGTTATTTGTGAGTTTCTTACTTATTCATTTTATGATTTTATATTGAATTTAAGAATTAGCTATACTATTCAGATTTTAGGAGATTGTAATTTGAATCACTAACAAGGTCTTGATCATTTATTGTCAGTATGAGTCCATACTCTCATTGTTAAGGTGCAAGAAAGAGAGACAAATGAATATTAAAAGGAGAAAGAGAAACTTTTATATTTTCTATCATTTAAATCTTGTGGTTGGTTAGATTTTTAATGAATTATATATTTGTTGGGTTAAAGGGAGGATGAGAAAGAGAGTGAAAGAGAAGAAAATTTTGCAAGCAAAAGGTTGAAAACCTATATTGATGTTGGATTTGACGAAAAATTTTACATATAAATTTAAATTATGTAAGTTTTGAAATCTTATTCACGGTTAGATAATAAATATTTAATATTTTGTTAATTAAATTATTTAATATAAATTTATCATTTTAACAATTCAATGGTAAAAGTGACAATAAATGATAATTTACAATTGAAACTAAAAAATAAGGTGGATGTATATATTTAAAAATAAAAAACAAATATAAATTTGAAAGCACCACTAAAGTTTTTATTTTAAATATTACACAAATTTGCTCAAATTTCTATATTCCCTGCTACTCGCTGAGAGCAGAGGGCAAAGGTATTGATTGAGGGAGCATAAATCAACCATGGGGGAGACAGTGGTATTGGCGGGAATAGA
Source organism: Diospyros lotus (assembly GCF_014633365.1). Taxonomy (NCBI): domain Eukaryota; kingdom Viridiplantae; phylum Streptophyta; class Magnoliopsida; order Ericales; family Ebenaceae; genus Diospyros; species Diospyros lotus. The sequence goes on from NC_068341.1 coordinate 7,370,369, forward strand.
CATTTTTCCTTTTTCATGAATTACCGGTTTATATAAAACCGCTGAGGTAAATCGATTGATGAACTTTTTCGCTCGGGAGGAGACCGATCGACAGGAGAGTGTATTAGGGCAAATGCGCGTAGATGCTGACGGGACGAGAGAGCTTGATCCGTTTAATCGGCAAGCGCCGGCGATTCCTGCCCAACCGCCAATCTGTTGTCTCCGGTCATATTCAGGCACATACACATCGAGACGCTCTCTATGTTTTTGCTTTACATGTTTCCAATTATGCAATGCATCGTGAATTATTGCCAGGATAGATTATGGTTGTCTTTGTGTTTGTTTTATGACAATTGATGCATCATATTGGTCCTTGATTTTCCAGGGCTGTCTCAGCAAAGATGAAAATGGCGGGGATACGAGTGTCCGAGCAGGGGAACATATGGGTGGTACGAATGATGTGGTCGAAAGCACATCTGCTGCCCGTCCTGATTTGGTCACTTGTCCCGTTTGTGGAAACACACTTCCTGGCGAAAGCTCCACTATAAATTCTCATTTGGGTTTGTATCAGGCTTACATAACTTGCAAAATAGCATATGTATGTACAGAGAAAAAAAAAAAGATTTATGCTAATCAGTCTTTTGAGATGGAATTTATTTGCAGTTCAGCTTGCCAGTAAACTGAATCATCTAATCGAAACATTGAAAAAAGAAAAACTGCAACGGCAAAATACAGTTGTGTAATGAAATAACTCAATTAGATTGCAGTAGAATAGATTGTTTGATTCTCAAGCTAGTTCTAATTGGAATAGACCGATGCAGGACAGCTTTCTCAAAGTGAATTAGGATCTAAGTCAATTTCAGTCTGCACTAACTCGAGAAGTGAAAAGACTACAAGGCTTGTGCCTACCATTTGCAAGGCTGCTTGTGGCCCACTATATTGTATTGGCCATGGAAGTTTCTGTGCAAATACAGAAAACCTTTGATGGCTTCCCTTTGAAAGCAAACATCTATGGTGGTAGCTGTAATATTGGCAAGATTTTTTTTTCTTCATTTTTTCCCCACATTTTTAAATTAGGAACATACAGGTTTTTACAACTTCCAAATTTCCAATACCCTTTACTGATTTTAGGCAACGAGACATGCATGAGCCAATACCTACTATTTTCTGTGTTTCCTTTTTAGCCAAAGTATACACATCCCTTTTTTCTCAAAGCGTATGAACTGCCAAAAATTAAAGATACAGTTTATTGGTAGATTTGTTATATGTCAAACAATGCACAACATTCTGTGTCTTCTCTTGAATGTAAGCATCCTAAAGCAGGACAAAATAGGAGGATAAATGGAATAGGATGGCGACGTGAAATACTGTCAAAGCAGTCAATTGTGTTTCTTACTTTGAACTTCTTGGATGTTGATATTATTAACTTTTTGTCAATGGCAGCCAGCATGTAGGGAAGAAAGTGTTTATTTTTCTTTTCCTTTATTGGATTAGGATGCATGCTGTTCTCATAATTTCTTTCTTTATTTTTATTTCCAAGCTTCTGAGTGTGTCATTATGTTCCCTTTGACTTTTGAACACCACTTCATGGATTCTAATGGTCTGTATTCACTGTTTCAGACACATGCATCGCAAGAGGAACCAAACGTAAATTAAGCCAGCGCACCCTTCTTCAACTAAACTTCTTTGCAGAGTCAAAAGTGAAGACTCACTTGTATGAGTCAGATCATGGAGGGGGTAATGTGGGTCAAATGGCTCCTGATTGCAATGCCATCTGTAAATTGCGTGGCTTTGTTGTTGACCAAGAAATTGACAGTGGAGAAGATAAATCACTCTTTGATTTGGAGTCCGCATCGTGTGATGATGGTTCAGTAGAAAACCCAGTGAATAATGACAGAATCAACTGCAGTGCTGTTTCACCATTGTTGCTCCCTGAGAATGAGTTTTCCAAATACGAAATGGCTAAAACAATGGATGAAATACCTGGGATGGTTCTTAAGACATTCATCGTTGGCCGTAAATATGTTGATGGTGACAAAATAGAGTTAAATCCTGGTGCAACCATTGCTTTTACGAGAGAGCCTGATAATGTCAAGGATTGCAATGCCATCAAGGTTCTATCTTTTGGCTTTGGCATACAATTGATTTTCATAATGTTGGTTCACTCATTTTAAAAATTGCACGGTCCTTCCAATTTCAGGTTCTTTCTGCAGATTCTGGATGCAAAGTGCTTGGTTTTCTTCCTCGACAGTTGGCTCGTTACCTGTCTCCTTTAATGGATAAGTTCTGCTTGAGTTTTGAGGTATTTGAAATTTTAATGGAATGAGGAGCAACTGTTAAATTGCTACATAATTTTGTTTCATATTCTTGCATCTCTTCTCGCCTCATTATATAAAGTAAGACTACATTGTTCTATATATTTCTGTAACCATGTTACACTTCATGTTGTTTGTTGCCACAAGTTATAATTAGATGTTTTGTTGACAACGTTACTAACAGTTTTTGGTTTACATGATCTGAATATTATGCTTGATAGAATTTGCTGATTTGTTTTTTATGTTGCACACCTGAGTTCAATACCATGATTAATGATACCAGAACTGAGCAAGATTAAGGATGTTAGAGAATTGAAATGAGTTTGTGTAGTAAGATTAGGGTGACTCGATTGAGTGATACAAACATAATTGATAAGGTATGTTTTCAACACACAGGACACAAGCATGCGAACAATAAAGCAATGCGTCAGCATATCTTTTTATGTTCATGGATATACATTTTGAGTGTTGCTGCAATTTTATGTTCCTATTTTGTATATACATTTGAATAAGTTAGATTATTATAGACTTTGTGTCACTTATTATATAGCTGTTGCTTTAAGGTTCTGTGTCAAGGGAGTTGAAGGCATGGATGGTGTCCTGCTTGCTGGATGTGGTTAATCAGAGAAAGAAATTAGCCACCTTTGAGGATGTTACAATTGACACTTATTTACTTATAGATTTAAGTTATCTACACTTGTCTTCTACATTTAATTTTGATTGAGTAAGATGTACCTGATCTAACTCTTCTTTTTGTTGGTCAACGTTATTAAGGATTTTTAAGGAAGTCTATAGTGATGTATTGCTAATATTTTGTAATAAAAAGGGGAACCAACTGTATGAAAAGTTACAAATATTAAAAAATTAAATATATTATAAGAAATCTATTTTGAAATAGCATTATACCCCTATATTTCTAATCAATTGACATGCCTCAACTCATTCATATAATGGTTCTGATGTACTGTGGTGGTGCTTCTTGTTAATGCTACAGTTATTTTATTTAGCACTAATACTAACTTTATTTTTTGGAGATCGTATCAACCCCCCCATCTATATTTTATTTTGAAAGACAGGATGCCACTAAGCTACATTATTTTTGTCAATGTTTTTATGGATTTCAATTTTGATTGATCAGTCCTCATTTGATATTAAGATGATTTGTTCATGTGAGAAGAGCAATAGAGGCTCATGGGAGTAGACTAGATGGAATGGAGAAGTTTTTAGCAAAATAGGCGGTGGAAGACTATGATAAACTTGGTAGTTAGACTCTATGGAATGATATGAGTTATTAGTGTCTTATAGAAGATATGGCTGTTGATAGAAAAAATTGGTGAACTAGAATTCATGTAGCTGAACCCACTTAGTGGGATAAAGGCTTGTCATGTTGTATCCTTCATTTGATATTTAAATTCCCTTTATTTCTATGTTGTGGCTTTGCATGCTTGTGCACTGGCTATTTTTCTGCTTCCTCTATTTTGTAGTTCTTGGATGGATTATTCTTGCCTGTAGATTAGACAGGTTTGCTCCTTTTATTGCAGGTTTTGCTCTCTTTTGGCAATTTTCCTCTTTATATATTGTTAGAATTTGTATTAGTCTAGCTGTTAAGTCTTGGTGAAGGGCTTTGTATATAGTTGGGAAATAATTGTATGTTTATATTTTATGTGTTTAGAATATAATGGAAATAACTAGCTTAAAGTTATTTCCGATAGTCCTTTTATTTCCTCCTATTTACATTTAAGTCCTTAAGTTGTAACCGCTTCTATATCCTAGAAATAGAGGCGGATAGGCTCTCGGGAGGCAGAGTTCAGCATTCATTTTTCTTTGTTTTCTATCTTGCACGGGTTCTAGAGAATTGAGAGAGAGCAAAGGCTTGGTCCTTGTATTCTCGAGAGGTAAGGCTATTCATTCATAGCCTGGTGTGTGTGAGAGGGAATGCTGTAATCTTGATCGCTTTCTAGTGGATTTCTTAAAGGCTTCGGCAGTCTGGATGTAGGGCATTTCATGCCTGAACCAGGATAAGTTATTTACTCTTTTACTTTTTGTTATTGCTTTGATTTACTTCTAACTTGTGTTACTCTATTTCTATTCATATCGGGTGAGGGATGGTTGTGAGAGAGTGGTTATTCTTGTGAGGAAACCGATCCTAGATTCAACATATATCATGTCATTGTTGATAGAAAAGTAAAACATTGGATATAGGAACACAATATTTTCTTTTAATGATCACTTTGCTTTTTGCACCCTGCTTTTCTTTCCTATTTCATAGGTGTTTTTAACATTGCTAATTCACTTAAGGCTACATAATTTAATTTTTTCAAGTATTAGGTGAGAGTAAAATGCTCATATTGATTATTGAGCGTTCAAAATTACTTCAAAGAAAGGAAAATAAGCCACACAGAATTTTTGCTCATTTATCTCTTTTCTTGTCTAAGGGAATAACATGAGGGGATGAAGTCTTTATGATGCTTTTTGTGGATATTGACATGGTTGTGGTTGAAGATGAGATGTTTCTAAGTTTTCCTGGTTGAGGGCCCCTTCTGAGGGGAGGCTTGAGGAAGAGAGGCCAAGTGACCTGTGATTCTATGAACCACTTCACGAGTTGAGTGCATAGTTCTCCTTAGGCAAATGGTTCAAATAGTTTGGTGTTGCCATGTCTTGGAGATCAATTGTGCTTTATGGTGTAACAGGAAGCTAAGACAACAAAAGAAACCTAGGGCACAAAGGTACAACAAGAGAGAAGAAAACGCTCTCGTGCAATTCATTGAATTGAAATGATTAAAATGAATCAAAGATACAAGAGAAGAGGCACTGCTGAGTTTTTATACTCGGCGAGCCTAAGGCCAGAATGTCAAACTGCCTAACTAATTTACACCAAAGCAATCAACAACATATATATAACATAATAGCAACTAACTAACAACAACATAATTGAGAAACAAACTCAAGTAACACGTTCATTCTAAAATTTTAGAGGCATATGAGCATGAGTTAATAATGTAAGTCCCATCTCACCTATATGTCTATGTTTCATTTCAGTTACACCATTTTGTTAGTGAGTGTAGGGACAAGTAAAACAAGGTTGTATCCCATGGCTTTGAAGATAGGGAAAAAAGGCTTTGAACTCCCCCCCCCCCCATTATTAGTTTGGATGGCCTTAATTTTGGTCTGATATTGGAGCTCGACAAGTTTATGAAAGGTGATAAAAGTAGGCAAAGTATCAGACTTTAATTTCAATGGATATGGCCATGTATATCTTGTGTATGCATCAACAAATATGATATAGTGTCTGTACCTTTTAATAGAAACAGTAGGAGAGGGACCCCATAAATTAGAATAGATCAATTCCAATGGTCTCTTTGCTGTGATTTCATGAGTAACAAATGGAAGCTGATGAAGTTTCCCAATTTTACAAGAATCACAAAAGGAACAAGCTGAACGGGAACAAGGGATATGAATTTTAGTGAGAACCAATTGCAGTACATTAAAAGTAGGATGCCCTAACCGTAACCGTGCATGCCATTGCTGACATGTGTTATTTTGTTGGGCTACATTAGCACTAGGAGACAGTCCATGACAGAATGAATGCTGTCTGTTACAATCTTTCAAAGAAAATTCATTACAATTGTCCAAAAAAAATATACTGTCAGCAAAAGATTTAAGCTGTTTAGGCTTGACAGGTTGGGCTGGAAAGCTGTGAGCATGATCAAATGCTAGAATCAACTAGTAAAGCCCATCATCCTTAAGATGTCCTCGAAGTAGCGCCAGCCCTGAACTCTTGTCCTTAATCAAACACAAGTTGGAATGAAATTCAACATTCACATTGTGGTCTCTTGTAAGTTGTGATACACTTATTAAATTCTTCTTCATATGAGGTACATGATGAACATTAGGTAGAGAAATAATAGATGTAGGGTTAGTTTGAGTGGGCCAGAATCAACAAACTAAGAGGGCTGGGAAGGAAGCTTGAGACAAGGTTTCGGATGGTTGAGAAAAATGACCATAGTGATCTCCTTGAGCTGATCCTATGTCTCATGAAAGCTTCGTTAGAATCATTAAGAGAGGCTAAACATGTTCTAGAATCAGATTGAGAAACAACAGGAAATTTTCCAAAATTTTGACCATATGCTTTCTGAAAATTTCTATCAAAATGGTGATAGCATTTGTCTACAAAGTGCCCTGGTTTTCCACACAATTGGCAATAGATCCTTCTATCGGATGTTCTACCATGACCTCTTCCCCCTCTGTTCATATATCCACCTCCTCTTTGTACAAAACCGCCTCTATTGTTAACATTTCGGGACACATATGAAGTCATGCTGACATGCATAGGAGCAGTCATAACAGATTCAAAATTCGCATATGATTGTGGCATATTCTTAAAGGATAACCTCTGTTCATGCATAAACAACAAATATTGTACTTTCTTTAGGGTCAATTTCATCCATTTGATAAGTGATGAGACTAACAACGGTTTCATACTCATGATCTAAGCCATTAAGTACTACAAGAAGCTACTCCTTATCATTTAGAGGCTCACCAATAGCAGCAAGCGCATGACCTATAGTCTTGATTTTCAGAATATAGTCATTGATAGACAACGAATCCTTCTTAACTGACCTTAACTGCTGCTTTAATTGAAATGATTTTGCTATGGTTTGGTGAGAATAAAGACTTTCAAGAGAAGACCATACCTCGGCAGATGATTCACAATGAACCTTTCTAACACCTCCTTGTTGATTGTAAAAAAGAGCTAGGCAAGCAGCATTTGATCTGACCTCATCCAATTTAAGTATTTAAGTATTCTGGATTCACCATCGGAGATCCAACTTCATCGACAACTAGATCTAACACGTACTTAGGTGGAGGCGGTGACTTGTTGAGGAACAGTAAGAGATCGAAGGCTCTGATCGTTGCCAAGATCTGAGCCTTCTAGAAGATGTAGTTGCTCGAATCCAACTTGATCGGTATGAAACTGAAGGCCTTTGCCACCGCTGCAAAATCAGACTGCGAGGCAGATGACAAGGTGGAAGAGGAATGAGGTGGAAGAGAGGAGGAATTGAGATCGGGATTAGACGCCATGGACACAAGTCGATGGCTCTGATACCATGTAACAGGAAGCTAAGACAACAAAAGAAACCTAGGGCACAAAGGTACAACAAGAGAGAAGAAAATGCTCTCATGTAATTCACTGAACTGAAATGATTAAAATGAATCAAAGATACAAGAGAAGAGGCACTGCTGAGTTTATATACTCGAGCCTAAGGCCAGAATGTCAAACCGCCTAACTAAGTTACACCAAAGCAATCAACAACATATATATAACAAAACAACAACTAACCAACAGCAACATAATTGAGATACAGACTCAAGTAACATGTTCTTCCACATATAGGACCTTTTCAGCATAATTCAAGATAGAGCCACAACAGATCCACACGCAGGTTACACAAACTATTTTAACTCAAGCTTCACCTCTGTAGGTGGCCTCTAATCTAGGGAATTGGAATGTGCACTTTCAAAATTTACTCAACAAAACTGATTTCCACTTCTATATTTGGAATGCCTATATCTAAGATCCTTCATTCCAGTGCCTCCAGATACACAGCATAACTCATATTTGAGATAAATTCAAGCCTTCTTGACGTTCCTAGGTCAACATCTTCTAGGCCCAGATTAATAGGAGGAGATCCCGAGGCTGAAAAATGTATTTTTGAAATAGATATTTCTTCTTTTGATGTTGCATTCTCCATTGAAGCAATGGCAGAAAATCATGGGGATTTCTTGAGGTTTCTTCCTTCTTTGGTCTTCCTTAAATTACCTTGTACACTCACATTTCTGTAAACTGAATATGCATCAAAGTTGGCATATTTATCCTCTTTTTACACTTTCCTGTGAACTGCATCTGCACCAAACTGGCATATCTACTCCCTTCTAATTTCTGATTGTTAAATTGAATTTGAAATCTATTTCTGAACGTAGATCCTGGTTAGACTTAGCATTCAGTTTGGTTATATACATATATTTGTTTTGCAGGTGATTTCAATTTTTTTTTTTAATTTTATGTTGTCTCAATGGGCTTTTTACAGGGCTGCATAACTTCTGTTCCAGAAAGTTTTCTTGATGTTGTTCCTATTCAAATCGTGTGTCAAAGCATGGCATCTTTTGGTGAAAAAGAGTCTGTTGATCTTCAGGTGTTCAAGTCTTTACGGGCGAATGCTATGTGTATAGCTGAATCTACAAAGACTTGTCCATTAAGCATGAAAAAATATCAGCAGAATTTTTCTTTGCTGATACAAGAGGTTTTAAGAAGCAATACTCATCTTTTCAGCTATGATGAAAAGATTTTCTTGGGTACTGCTCTTATAAATAAATTTTACTGATTATTTAATAAGTTTTGAATATGCTGATCTCATTTTCTTTTTTTTTTGTTGACAGAGAGTTTCTTCTCGCTTTCTGATGATAGTCAGAGACTCTTTATTCGGCTCTATACCAGAAAGGGTTGTCTACTTATTGTGCATTTTACCAGTTTGGTTTTATGATATTCTCTTCCTACCAGCTTTATATTATATACATGAAGATAAAGTAACTTGCACAAATACATTTTACCAGTGTGGTTTTATGATACTGTTCAATTTGCCATTTGAAGTGTTTTCTTATTGTGATATTTGGGAAGAATATGGTTCAAATGTTCATTTCCCAGCATAAATTAAGTGATAATGTCTTTTAGACTTGGTGAATACCTATATATTTTCTAAATCCAGGGCCATGGTTTCGGGTGTCAAACATTTCCTACCCTGAAATATTTGATTGCGACAAAGGAGTCAAGGAGCTCTCTGGTAATTAGATTCATTTTACTTCATTATTAGCTTTAATATCTCGTGTACCAAATTTCAAGTTTCTGATGTTTGCTTGCAACTTCACGTGGGAAATGTCTGAATACAGCAAGTGGCTATATTTCTTCTGTTGGTCCCGGGAGTGAACTAAAGGATAATGACTTCAAGGACATTCTAAGTATGCTTACTGTTTCTGAACTTCATGAAATTTTGTGTACATTGAAGAAGGTATGTCTTAATAAACTTTGTTTATCCTAAAATTACCTGTGGAAGGATGAGGCCTTGCCTTCTTAATCATAAATCCTATGTGAACCAAACAATACGCTTAAAGAGAAAAGAGGAAAAAGACAATTTTGCCTCTTCTACTGGACTTGCTGAGTCATTTTGGCATTAGCAATTGACTGTGCTGCAATTTTCTTTCCTTCTCAACTTTGTATCATGAAATTGTGGTGCTATTTGGAACAAATTGTGATTGGTATTTGTCTTTGTTCTTAATCTTATGAACTTCAATATTTTTTTCCCTTCCCCCCCCCCCCCCCCCCCCCCCCTCCTCCTGCTCCTGTTGACCCATCAGAAATACAATTTGGGTGTAAGAAAGAAAGATTTGATCGCATCACTGCTTTCTTCATTTGCTGATGGATTATGGTATACAAGATTTTCTTTAAAGATGATTAAGTTTGTTAATTGTTGGTGTGTTATGTTGAGTTTCATATTAGTGTTATTGCTTTTGGTTTTTCAATCATGCAGTGCACTCCTACCGAAGTTAGTTTTGGAAAGAACAGGAACCTGCATTCAAATATCTTCATTAGCTGAGTCCCTTGTTTGGCGTGCTGAGGTGATTATTAAAAATTTACTAGTTGGAAATTTGAATGCAGTTTGTAGTTTATCATATGAAAAATCTTCCAGGTTTTTGCTTCATGCAGAGGCTTTTCTTCCTGAGTGGAGAGCAGGATTTGTCAGCATTTTTACTTGTTGATCTGGGAATTGTCAAATATCCAAATTATAACTGTATTATGTCAGACCAAATTTTATCAAGCCGCAATGATTTAATTGCTTATGAAGAGGTATCATCAGATTTCTTTCTGGAATATTATTCTCATATTCTACATTTACCGATTTTGACATTTACCTGACAGGCAATTGAAGTGGCACAAATTATGGATCAGTCTCTTGATGAAAACAACACGGAGTTGGTGTTAAGATGTTTAGATATATCTATCTTGCGAATGTCTAACTCTTCTTCAAAAGCAAATCACTCCTCTGAATTACCAGTGACCTTTTTTTCATGTTTTTCTGCTTCATGGGTCTACTCAAAGGTGGCTCTGTTAGGTGTTTCTTTTCTTGAGCGTGAGCAGAGGTTAGGAGTGTGCCAAATGTTTGCTGCATTTTGTGATGCTTGTATTCTGAATTATCATAAGATCATTTCTTTATCGTGTTCTTTTATTTCATTTCTTTAATTTTTCTTTAGGATAGATGCTGTCAATGCACTGCTATAAAATATATTTCATAATTTAAATAGGGCAGGAATTGCATTAAAATGTTGAGTTAAACATAACCATGAGAGATAAAAAATACAGAGTAATGAAGGATGGAGGTAAAAGTGAACCATTTGATTGTAGAACTCCTATATATTGCTTAAGTTATCACCTGCTCGAACTTCAACTGGTGCAATAGTGGGTCTTAAACATGAGAGAGAAAGTGATGCAGGAAAATAGAACTATAGAATTGGAGAAGAGCATTAGGGCACATGTTTACACTACCAAACTAATCATTTTAGAGACCATTCATATTTTATGTATAAAAGTAGTCTCCCAGGATGGAGATGTTTTTAGGAATAAATAGACGTACTGAACTGTGTGCTGATCTTGTGTTGGACTACCTAACCTTTGAACTTACTTTGATGAATACTACTTCATTTTAACACCAAGTCCTTTGAAGGGCGTTATAAAACCATGTGTATATGACCCTGCATTTATTGGAAGAACATAGATGTCATGAAAACCCGAGAAGGTTCTAGTTAGTGTTCTAGTATTTGATCCTACTCTGCATGGACTTAACAAACCACATATGGTTTACACTTTATACATTGAGAAGAAAGTAATAGGAAAAGCAATATATGCTTATATATATGTGTATTGCTAAAAGAACCATGTCTAGGTTCTGGAAAAATCAATTTGAACTTCAAAGAAGGAAGCTTTGTGGGGGTGGTGGGAACAGATATGGCCTCCAATCATTATTTGCTCTACCTGATAAACAAATAGTGGATTGCAGTTGGTTCTGATAACTTGCTAGGATTTGTGTTTCGTGCCTAACCTGTTATGATTTAGTATTTTTAACAAAGTGTTTGTTGTTTATAGGTATAGTGATGCAGTTATTTTACTGAAGCGGCTGCTAGCAATTTTTAAATTTGACAGGAGAAGAGGATATTGGACTTTGAGGCTGTCAATTGATTTAGAGCACACAGGTTACCTCAGTGAGAGCCTTTTGGTTGCTGAGAATGGTCTGCTAGATCCATGGGTTCGTGCTGGTTCAAGAATAGCTTTGCAAAGGAGGGTTTTACGCTTGGGAAAACCACCAAGGCGCTGGAAAACGCCTAGTTTTTCGGATTCCGTCAAGAGGAAGATTTCTGAGGTGTTGAGTATTTGACTCCTTCAAGATTATTTTACCTTCTTCGTGATGATTGAATTTTGAGTCCTTGGTTATGTTTATTGGTTTTGTTAGTGTTAAAGGCTTGATATGTTCATGTTTTTGTTGGTGACTTTAATTACGTTTTTATTGGCTAAAACTCAGGTTTATGTTCAAGGGAGACCATTGAACTGTAAAGCAGGGGTCAAGAGCAGGTTCTATGGTGAAGACGGAGAACTGTGTGGAGTTGAGCAGGTTGCTTTGCAGTATTATGCTGGAGAAGAAGGTGGAGGTTGGCATGGTGTACATGCTGAAACTGGTATCTGGTTGACTATTTTTGGGCTTCTTATGTGGGATGTTATTTTTGCTGACGTTCCAGAAGTATTCCGTACTAGATTTCAGGTAACATCTCGAAAGAAACCTTGATAGTTCTCTTTCTTTCTTCTTCTCCGTCTTGTTATTTATTTATTTACTTTTTCCAACAAAGTCGTGGCTTGGCATCTTTCTTACTCGAAGGAAATCTGTAGCATATGCATTTGGAATGTTAAAAAAAAAGAAAGAAAAACTACATTGCTTTTCCTTAGATGCACTTACTTAGACCACCTTTCCCCCTCTTGAGGTACTACTCCAAGTTTTGCTATATTCTGGATTTTTTTAAAGCAGACATCTTTGCTTCTTTTCAAAAGATTATTCTGTTACTTGGTTTTCGAAATAAAAGTAAAATTCATGTTGCAGACTGCACCCTTAGATTTGGAGACGGACAGCTTCTACGAATCTAGAAAGACCATCATAGAACCTGTACTGGAAAAAATTCGCGAAGGAATGGCTGAAGAAATCCTTATTATGGCATGGGAATCACATTTAGGAACAGCTTGTCGGGGAGTCAACTGGGAACGACATTCCCTAGCTGAGCTACGGGCAGCTATCTCTTGCATTGGCGGTCCATGTCTTGCTGGGATCTGCCGACAGTTGGCTCAAGACTACCGAAGCTGGTCCAGCGGGATGCCTGATTTGTTGTTATGGCGCTTCCACGATGATTACAGAGGAGAAGCCAAACTTGTTGAGGTTAAAGGACCCCGGGATCGACTCTCGGAGCAGCAGAGAGCCTGGCTGCTGTTTTTAATGGATTGTGGCTTCAATGCTGAGGTTTGCAAAGTGAGTCCTGCTCCGGTATCTACATGACATACTCGTTACAAGATGCTCATCTTGTCAGAAATTTCAGTACAGATTATACATGGAAACGATGCCTGCGATTACTCTAATTAATTATTTAAGGATGGCTAAATGAACCGTCCTGGCAAAGCCCCACCCCCTCTTGCCTTGCCATGCCTTGGTTGAGGTGGGAGTCAACACCCTTGTCCTTGGGGGTGGGGATGGAATTTCATATTATCAGAGACATGTTGTTTACTCAAGAGATTACCAAGACTGAATATTCATGTTGATTATAAATGTTCTGAATTGCTTTGAGTCTTGTAATTGACCCCCAGCTTACTTGTTTCCTTCATTGCATTTGTGTTCTTGTAGTTTGAATTATGAACTGTTTTAAATGTCCCTTAATAAAATGTATAGAGATGAAGAGTTATTAGATAGTTTCTTAATAAAGTGTAGGTATTTAAAATATTTCATAGCTTATATTGTAAAAAATAATTACAGTCAAAATTAAAAATAATCAATCTTTGACAAAATGTTCTCATTTTATTATTCTTTATTATTATTATTTTTCATCGTTTTTTACTGTTAATTTTCTAATTCTATCTTAATTGAAAGTTGTGAAAAAAATTGTTGAAATTATATTTATAATAATAAAAATGTGATTATACAAGTGTTATTTTCTTAATATTTAATATCTTAAAATTATTTTCTATATAACATAGACTGTTATATATTTTGTAGAGAATATTTAATATTTTAAGATAGTGACAACATTTAAAATTAAAATAATTTGTTAATGTTGCGTGTTTTATAATAGAAAAAAAATTTAAAAAGTGGAAAAAGAAGAAGGCAAGTTCCTGCTGCTATTCATAAGCTAGGGTTTCTCTCAAGAACAACAGCAAGGGGGGCTGATAGTATCCGCCGGGGACAGAGGGCTTGAAACGTCTCTTACTTCTCGCGGATAACAGCGGCGTCCATCCATGGCGAACGGTTTGTATCCATCACCGATTACCGATTCACCATGTCTCTCCTTCGTGTTTGTTTTCTTGAAAGTACTAGATTTTATTTTTTCTTTTTGGCGTGCTGATAACGATAAATATAATTGGCGGCAGCGGCGGCAGCAACGATGGGTGGTCGATCGTTTCTGCAAGTGGCATCCACGGAAGAGGTTGCTCCTCCCCTCAGAGTCGTTCAGATCGAGGGACTGGTACTTCTGACTCTTGAGCCTTTCCCTTTCACGCGCTCTGTGCTATTTTTTTTGTTTGTTTGTTTTATTTATTCTGTTCTGGTGCCCTTTGTTCTGCTTTAAAGCTGCAAATTCAAATGTTTTATGTTGTTTTTCCTTGTTGTCCTGGTCGGTTCACAGTGTCAACTATGTGATGCACCATTCATCGCAATCTGATTAAATTTTCTGTATGGAGATGGTGTTGGAATTTCATTACATCGTTCCCTTGCTAGAGGGTTGTGTAAGTAAGGGCATCTGGTGTAAAATTTTTCCACACTTCTTTTTTTTAATAGGTTTGTATTGTTAACGTGACTTTTAGAAGTTAACTGACATTTTGAATGTCATCCTGCCATCCTTAACTTGGTTACAATAACGTGCAGTTAATGACAATGATGTTCTTTGTTGTTTTATTTGGGAAGTAGCATCCTCATATTTTACTCAACTTAATAATTGCATTTGTTTCAGTTTCACTGGCAATATATTCTCGTTTAATTCTCCGGAAAATTAGTTCTGTCATTCTCTCCTATTGTCCCCTTCTCTCCATCACTTGCCCTATTGAATGCATGAACATATGCTAATTTTCTCTCTAACCCTCTGAGATCCTCTTCAATGCTTAGAGCTAGAGGCACTTTATAGAATTTGTTGTTCTTAAACACTGTGTTATGACATTTATCCACTGGGGAATTGACAATTGGACATCACAAGGGACACCCAAAGCATCAAATGGACATGAATGCATCTTGGCGTCAACTGATTACTTTACAAAACCGGGTTAAAGCAACTTTAATAGTCCTTGGTGTATGTATGAGAGAAATTCATGCAACATTTTAAGAATGTCAGAGAATCAGGAATTCCTGAGATGAAAGTTTATCGCTTAACATCAATGAATGCAGCAACATACAGTACATTGAAAAATGCACACGCATACAGATGTTGCAGTTTAAGCATGTCTCACTTTCTTATACTTTTACTATAAACATTGGTTAAAACAGGTGGTACTGAAAATCATCAAACACTGCAAGGAGTTTTCCCCAGCTCTTGTCACAGGGCAACTTCTTGGTTTGGATGTTGGTAGTGTCCTGGAAGTAACTAACTGTTTCCCTTTCCCGGTATGTTTTGTCATATTCGTTCACTTCATCATGTTTTTTTTTTTTTTTTTTCTTAGTACCATTTTCATTTGTTAATTATAAGGAATTGGTGGTTTTATTTTGAGAACAATGACTGTATTAATTTTTTTCTTCATTTCATTGATATTTCAACTCTCTGCTTGTATAAAACATGTTAGATTCGAGATGAAGATGAGGAGATTGAAGCAGATGGTGCAAATTATCAGCTAGAGATGATGAGATGTTTGAGAGAAGTTAATGTTGATAATAATACTGTTGGATGGTGAGTTTGTTTATTTGATGCTAAAAAGAACTATTTAAAACTATGTAAAAGAATAACAAGGCAGTATGTATGCCTCTAATGTTTTGTTTCTAGTTGTTGTTTCATATTTGTTGCTCCTCAAGAATGAATTATTAACAATGTAGATGCATCTTGAACCAATATTATTAGCTTAGTTAGAATTGGTGTATGGTGTCGTACAAGTCCTTTTCTTTTGTTTATGTTTACTTCTTATGTTTTATCCTTGACTTGAGAAGGGTAGGCTTGATTCCACTCGTGTATTAGGAGAATGATGTTGCTCAACTTTTTGTTTTGGTTGGGCACTTTTAAGTAGCTTATTTTTCCTCAAGTGCCATCTTCTTGGGCCCATAGTTCAAAGTTTTTGTTGTATGTTGTTGTATTTATGCGCTGGAATTATCTTCATTCACCACCATCTCATGAAACTTTTCCATATGGAAATGTGTCATAACTTTATCTCATCATTCCCTCACTAGATGGTTGCATTGGTAAGGGTATCCAATGTAAAATTTTGCCAATTTTTCTTTTGCATGGATTTATTTTGTCAATGTGACTTTTAGAAGTCAATTGACATTATGATTGCCATGTCTCACCAACCCTAACTTGGCTAGGATAAGGTGCAACTGATGTTGACAGTGATATGTACTAGAATTACATTTATCCTGTATTTGCACTTATTATTTAACGTGGTCAAATTGAAGAGGATGGTTGGTGTGAGGCAAAAGGTAATCTAGTCTATTTACAAGAACAAAAGACATGTTAAAAGTTGTAAAATTATAGAAGGAACAAGTTAGTGAGCCAAGGTATGAAACTTTTGGGAGATGGTGAGTAAATAAAGGTTGAGAAAAATTAAGGTTTTTGAAAAATAATTTATTTTCATGCCATATTGATGAATAATGGAAGTTATCTACTTGCTGAGACATCTGATAGAAAGGTTTATAGATAGAGGGATATACATTTGGTGTTCATAAATTTAAAAAATGCCTATAGAAGAATCTCCCAGAAAGTCTTATGGAAGGTTTTACAGAAGAAGAGTCTAGGTTGCTTATATATAGGTAATCAGAGACATAAATCACAAAGCTGAAAGCTGTGAAAGATCAAAGTTGACACATTGATAGAAAAATTAGTGATAAGAAAACCTGAAACATTGATTGTGATGATAAAGCTTCCTACAAAGTGTCTTAAAAGACTATTTATACTAGGTTTGCCGCAGTCATAAAATCTTAGGCCTTGTTCTCTTTGCTATTTTCAGGCCGTTTTTTTAGTTTTTCAAAACAATAAAAACGTGTTTACTTTCATATTTTCAAAAATAAGGAAAATTATTGTAAAGAAAACTCAAAACAACAAAAAGTCGTTTAGGTTGTTTTCATCACAAACACACTAAAAATTTTCAAAAATGCAGAAAATGCTACAGACAAAAAGAACACGTTTTCAACAATCTCAAAATAGACACTCAAAACACAAAACTAAAAATGAAATAAAAAACTCGAAATTGAAAAAAAGAACAGCTCCTTAGCTTTTGTTCATGAAGGAGGCGTTCCAATCTCAGCCTTAAATATATTAAAAATTACATGCTAGTTGCATGTACTTATCAAACGTAATAATATAAATACTGACCGTAAGCTAACAAACAAATAAGAAAGATAAAGACATTAATAAATCAGGAAATATGACCCTGCATCACTGTGCCTATGTAAGATTGCTTTGGAAGTGATGTATTTCCTTCATCTCAAGCATGATTGATGTGCATACGAGCATTTGATTCTGATTTCTCACAAGATATATGTTAAGAAGGTAGAGGCTTCTAAATTATGCATGATTTTTAATATTATCATGGTGCACTTGTATAATGAATTTTAGGTTGCTTAGGAATATTCTGTGCCTCAATACAATGGGTGATACTCATATTTCATGCCTATGGATGCCTCCAGCAAGCCTACTAAATTTGTGTGTTTAGCTGTGAATTAAAAGTTGGGAGGTTAATGTTTCTGAGTTTGAAATTTCCAGGTATCAATCAACTCTTCTAGGTTCCTTTCAGACTGTGGAACTGATTGAGACCTTTATGAATTACCAGGTAATGATTCTTGTTTTTATTGTTTTAGTATTCAATTGTATGTAGCTTCATAATTTAAGATGCTGTCTAGTTTCTGCTTTCTCTCAACATCATCCTTTTCTTTTGACTAGATTATTTTGTTGGTAGTTAAAATACGCCAGCGACAGCAATTATGCTTATTGCTTTGATACATGGACTTGTGCACGTGGTTTGGTTTGATATGGTGGTCTGTGATATGTGTTGTATGTAACTATTGTTAAATTATATGTTTTTCAAATGCCTTCCTATGTTTGTTTTAGATTCAATCTGTATATTAATATTTGAAGCGTTTTCTCAAGAGTACCTTTTCTGAATACATTACTACCATATGCTTAGTTTTTCTTTACTCTTGTAAAATAGTTCTGAAGAAGTGATGCAAATGATCTTTGTAGATTTTGAACCTGAGCACCATGACTTGTTTTTACTTGTTGTTTACCCTAGGTGCACGTTTGATATTTATACACTATTCATATGCTCACTGTCATTTGCTAGAGCAGGTCAATTTTTATTTCAGTATCCTCATTTGATCATTTGTTCTGTGTGATATTATGATGTGGTTGCAGGAGAATATAAGACGGTGTGTCTGCATTATTTATGATCCTTCGAAGTCTAACCAAGGTATCTTAGCTCTGAAGGCCTTGAAGCTGTCAGATTCCTTCATGGATCTGCACCGTAACAACAATTTTACAGGAGAGAAGTATGATTCCCTCTTTCTGTAAATATTTTGTTATTGAAAAAGGATTATTCATTGAGTCTAATCCTTTTATGCATCTGCTCTGCAGGTTGAGAGAGAAAAATCTTTCCTGGGTGGATATCTTCGAGGAGATACCTGTATGCCTCTGATGCCTTACTTATTCTTCTTATATCGCATCCTGTGTGTATCCCTATCAAGATTATAATACTAATTTCTTTCCTTTTTGTGGCTGCCTTTTATTTTTCTTTTTCATTTTTATATTTATATGATTGTTCTTTCTATCTGTATATAGAACTTGAGGGGTTCAGTTATGGCACTTGTTGATCATGGGTCTTGGATACCTGCTCTTTAGGAGTTATCATGCAAAACAGATAGTTCTAGATTTAATTATTATGGATCAAACAATCAGCTATCATTTGGAAGAAATCAACTACCATTTCAACGAGGTTTATGGGGTTTCTTATATAGAAGCCGACTTAAAAATATGCCATTTTCTATCAATACTCATAGTTGATTGTGTGGGTCATGACTAATAAAAAAATTTATAAGTGGAATGATGTATCTTTGATATCCTTTTCCATTATGGACCAACAGCTTAGGCTTGATTCTCCAATAAAGAAACTTGAGAGCTTGTGAATCACTTTTTTTATTTAAAGGTTCAATAATTAAAATATATCACGTGTTCTGGTTCCATTGAGATTTTTATGCTGCTCATTGTACTTAACAGATCAAGGTATCCAACTCTGCTCTTATCAGTGCCTTTATGACAGAGCTGGAAGCTGATACACCCGTTGCCCAGGTAGTCTTGTATCTGTTTGTGGAGACTTTATCACCAGTATCTTACTGTATGCCATATACTAAGTCCATTTTTCTTGCTTTGCTAGTGTGATTTGGATAGGCTACAACTATCAACCAATCCCTTTATGGAGAGGAATGTTGAATTTTTAATTGAATGCATGGACGACTTGTCAATGGAACAGCAGAAGGTCCTCTTATTTTTTTCTCAGTGTCCTGTTATTATGTTGGCTGTTAGCATGACATCATTATCATTTAATTTTCAGTTCCAATTCTACTATCGGAACTTGTCACGCCAACAAGCACAGCAGCAAGCATGGCTCCAGAAGAGAAGGTACATTTGCAATTTGACATATGTGCTATTGTTTTTCTTTTTTTACTCATTGGAATATATAAACTCCAGCTAGAAGTTACGTATGTGTTTCTGAACCATACGAGTTTATGTCAAAACAAACTTGAGGCTCACAGCTTCTGTGGGCGGCTTGTTCTATTTTTATTGAAAGGTGAACCTAGTTCATGAGGCTCTTATTGCAGGCTCTGGGGAAGGTCAATTTTACACAGCCTTACCCTTTGCTTAGCAAAAATGCTGGCTTCTGACATGAACCTGTGACTTCAAGGTCACAATGGAGCAACCTTACTGTTGTGCAAGGATCATGACCCTTCTTGTTTTGTTTTTGTTTTTGTTTTTTTTTTTCATTTTTTTATTCTCATTATTTTTGGAATAAGAAATAACCAAAACTTTGAAATTTCTTTTATTTTTTATGTGGCTTCTCATTTTTTTATGAAAATGATACTGGGAACTTATGGGAAGATATTTTTATTTCCTGAAATTAGGTGTATTGGTACAAGTTGTTTGAAAATTGTTTCCAATACGTGTTCATGAAACTCAATTTTTTGAGTTTTTCTGGATCTTTTGTTTTATAAATAATTTTATAACCATGACAAAATGACCTAACGAGTTACAACTGCTCACCAGTGGTGATATGACAGTTGTGAAAGTATAATGAGAAAGTGGAGAAAAAATAACAAGGAAAACAGCAAGGGCTTCTTTAATGACTAAATATGACTTGTTTCAAGCCAGAATTGTTTTAAGTAGGTAAATCTTAGACAATAAAGTGGTTTTGGGATGCATAAGGCTTGATGAATGTGTCCTGTTCAAGGCTTTGCATTAATGTATTATTTACAATTTTGTTTTAGTTTCATTATTTGGTTTTTCCATGGATCTAATAGGTCAGAGAACATGGCACGTAAAGCTGCTGGAGAAGAGCCTTTACCAGAGGAGGATCCTTCCAACCCCATTTTTAAGACTATCCCTGAGCCATCACGGTTGGAGAGCTTTCTCATCACAAATCAAATTGCAAACTACTGCAATCAAATTAATGGGTATGCTACATGCTTTCCTGGCAGTGAGTTATGTCATTCAATATGTTGTCTGCTTTTTGTGGGCAATGACAATGATCTATGGGCCAAAAATCAAGCAATTTTGTTGTTAGCATTGACTACGTAGATACGCTACTTCAAAGTACACCTTAGGTTGTAGAATGATCGACGCTTGCAGGCCAAAAGTTAAAGATGACTAGCCAGAATCACCCACGTAACCGAACCCAAAAATGAGATCAAGATGCGGACAAAATAAGTGCTAGTGCCAAAAAAAAAAAGGAAGGGGGGGGGGGGGGGGGGGGGTTGTGGTAAGTTGACATTATGGATTTCTGTCTAAAATTAGCATTTTTATGGACTATCATTGCAGGGCCACGGGCCAGAGTTTCAGCAGACTGTACCTGATGAAGGCGTTGCACGAGAATTGAAGTAATGCATGAATAGTAGTCATTGGAATGTTAAATTCAGAAATTAGTGCCGCCTTGTTGCTGTCAGAGAAATGAATCATTTTTACTTTATATTGTAATTTTCTGTTTCTTTTGTTTTTCTTTCGAGTAGAATCTTGAGGTTTGATATCTAGATTTTGCTTCCTTTTTCCCCTCGCCCAACAAAGAATACGGCTCGGATTTTTTTATTTTTATTTTTATTTTTGTCATTGTTACGCCGTTTATTAGCTTAAAGTTTGAATTGATCGGCTGTATGATTATCTCTTCGTAGTTATATTATTTTGCCATTGTGAAAACGTGCAGTGAGATGACTAAATACAGCTGAAAACATGCTTCGTGATCACAAGATATAGGGTCGAGATAATGATTGTTGGTTGTTCATTATGTCCGATTTCTTATTATTAGATAAAATTAGTGAACACTTATTAAACTTTAAACTTATAATTATTTATTTATTAAAATTTAATTATTTATTAAATTTTACTTGACGTTAATCATCGATCACTCATTATAATTTTGTCAGTTATTATAAATAAAAAATGTTAACGGAATTTGACGTGGTTAATGGAATTTGATGTGATTAAAATAAATTTAATATAGATATTGAATTTTAAAAATATAATTATTTATTTACTGAATTTTATTCAACGTCAATCATTTATCACTCCGTTACATCATTATCTAATCTTAAAATATTTGTTACATCATTGTCTGATATTGAAACATATTAAAATATTTTTGTATTTACAATTATTTACTTTTCAAACTAAAAGTCAAAAATTAAACTAACGATTCAAATTAAAAAAACTACTAATACAAACCAAAAATAAAAAAAAATGTATGCTTAAATTTTTTTTTCTTTATTACGAATAACGAAATTCAACATATTCAATGATGAGATCAAAAGTCAAAAATTGAAAGTATGTCGGTCGTCGAATATGACCAATTTGGTCACTCACTGAAGGTATGATGATCATCAGATATTATTGCACTCACAATGATGTATTATATCAAATTGACATAGATATAATGAGTGAACTTGGTGATCACTGTTTAGGATTGAGTTTTTGTTTTCTTAAGATGGTCATAGGGTCACATTGTTTGGATGGGTAAGTGTTTTGTTTGAGGTGATAATGAATTAAAGATTATTGATTTTTGGTATAGAAGAAATATTATTTTTGTAATCAGTTTTTGACTCTTGATCTCATTATTAAATACATTTTTTGTGAATTTTGTTGTATGTAATGAAGGTAACAAAATCTAAGCAAATATTTTTTTTACTTTTGATTTGTATAAGTAGCTTTTTTAATTTGAATAATTAGTTTAGTTCTTGACTTTTGGTTTGAGAAGTAAATGATCTCAAATGCATACAGAAATCTTTTAATATATTTCAAGATCAGACGGTGATGTAACGGATGTTTCAAGATCAGACAGTAATGTAACGGGGTGATAGATAGTTGACGTTGAGCAAAGTTCAGTGAGTAAATAGTTACATTTTTAAAGTTAAGCGAATGTATGTTAAATTTATTTTTACCACGTCAAACTTCGTTACCCACTTCAGATTGTGTTAGCATTTTTTATTTGTATTAGCTGGCGGAATTATAACGAGTGATGGATGGTTAACGTTATGTAAAATTCAGTGAGTAATTGATTATAATTTAAAATTTAGTGAATAAATAATTATAATTTTAAAATTTCACGATGGTCGGTTATTTTTTTTTACCAGAAATTGCTTAGCTAGTCGTATTGGTCTATTCAAAAATTGTATACGAATTGTTGGATCTTTATTAGTCCGATTATTGATAATAATAAACAAAGGAGATGGGAATGTGTCAGGGGGTGTGACCGGACATGGTACAGAGAAGATGAAAACAGACAAGGAAAAAGAGGAAAAGAAAATTAAAAAAAAAATAATAATTGTGGGGGCTGAGCCTGAGATGTACTATCAATTTTACTATAATAGAATAGACTATATGGAAGGAAGGAAGCCCGTTGAAGGCAATGGCCATGCTTTCCTCTGCCAAGGGGACAACGGTGACCCCCCGTGAGGTGCAGGTCATGACTCATGACCCATCATCATCGCGCACAGCCATGTTGCATGTGATTGCCACCTCTCTATTTTTGTTTCATTCGCCAATCACTTTTTATTAATATAGACCAGCGCACACACATTTAAAGTAATGTCATATAAGAAGACGGTGGAAATTTAAATTTTTTTAAAATTTTTACAGCCTTTTTATCTCATCTGACGTGACACTTTCTTATTGATCTGTCGAGTCTAATATAGATTTTTTTCATTTGAAATGACTTAATGAGTCAATTAATATCAATCATATCTTGTTGTGATTCTTAGTAGTCCCGATTTTTATAAAAGAAATAAATCATAAATGAAGACAATCCATAACTTATTGATACGAATTCTAACTTATCATAGTCTAACTACTTAACTTGTGTCTTGAGGGCAATATCAATCTTATCTTCACTGATAAAATTGACATTTTATATTGAAAAAACATTTTTCACTAAATTATGTGAATTCTTATCCGTTTGAATTGTCTTCAGCTTCATTGATTATTTCACATCACTTTGGGGTTGTTTGGCGCTTTTTTTTTTTTTTAATAACTTTTAAGCTATTTAGTTTTTAAGTTGTATAAAACTTAAAAGTTAAGTAGTATTTAAACTGATAATATATTTAGATAAATATATTTTTAACCTATCAATTAATAGTTATATATTTAATTTGAAAAATCTGATAAACTATCAAAACTTGATAAAAAAAATTAAAATAGATATAATATTGAATGATATAAAATTTTATCATTAGATGATAAATTATACATAATATTTAAAAAACATTAACACAATATATATTATTATGTATTATATATATATATATATACATACATATAGACAATGGGAGTGAGGAGGAAAAGCACAGACAAAGGAGATGAGGGGTGGGGGACGACGACAGAGGAGAAGTTGAAGCAGATAGGGGTGATAGCCGACAGAGGAGACGATGGGGGGCAATGATCGATATTGTCGATGAGGGCGATGGCCAACGGGAAGTTGCCGATGAGGGTGACGGTGGTGGCCAGAAGAGTTGGGGTGATAGGTAGCGGGAGGCTGAGGTTGCATGACTGAAAATTAGTAAAAAAGATTAGGGTAAAATGATAAAATGATCGATTAACACAACTTATAAATTAGCAGCGTTTTGCAAAAGTTCCCCCCCCACAAACTTTTGCAAAATGTTGTGGTACTGGTAGTGGCGTTTAAGCTACCTAACTTAAACGTTGGTGAGGTACACCCAAACACGTCACCAACTTTTACTTAATAACTTATAAGCTATTAATACAATTTATAAGCGGTCAAACCGATAAGCCAAACACCCCTTCTATGTATGGAGCACAGGCAAACGACATGGTGCTTGGTGCAAAAATGTACATATAGGTATATGATTTTCTCTTTAAAACGGGTTGTGTTGCACTAATCTTAATAGCACATTTATCTTAAACTTAGATAAGAGCAAGTCTTAATTTATAAATAAGGAATCACTCGCTCTTTTTAGAATTTTTTTTTTTTAAGAATAAAATTGTATTGCGCTGACTCTTCAATCAAAATTTAAAGGATCGTACTACATGTACATACAGACTTACACACAGCCTTACACGTGTAAAATGACAAAAAAATCTCACTTATTTGTCGCCTATTCTCTATTCTTTCTCCCCTGTTTGTGACAAATCAGGCCTAATCGAGCTTTATCACTCATCTTCATCTGCGATGAAGCCTAATCGAGGGTAGGCGACAACAGCCAGGAGACGAGGAGCAGTGAGGCGACAACATGGACGAGGATGCATCGATGAGGCAACAACAATGATGAGGATACATTAACAAAAGCGAGACGAGCAGTGGTTGTTGGAGGTGACCATAGGAAGGGGAGATAGAGGAGAGGGGAGCCGGCCAAGGGCAAGGGTGGTGAATTTGTGGGTGAGAGGTATATTTTATCATTTGAACTGTGATTGTCAACCTTTTTATCAACCATTTTGTACAAGTAGCATTTCCCAAACTTAAAAAGTCGTTTTTGAGCTTGAAAGTTTACAAAGAAATTAGAGGAGGAAGAGAAGGAGGTGCATGTGTAGGTACAAGAACCACGGGAATCCATGCATGGCAAGCAAATGAAATGAAAGGGAAGAAATATATATGATAACGTACAGATTTTGTCAATGGAAATATATAGAGAAAGAGAACAAGCAATTAAATAAGCAAACACAGCCTTGATTAACCTCATAAAAGGTAATTAACTGTAATTAAGAATCAAAATGCTTCCATTCTATGTGGAATTGGGGTCTTAATAACCTGCAGTATCTGCACCACCTCTGCCATGGACGGCCGGCTCGAAGGTATCTGAGAAGTACACACCATCGCCAGCTTCAGCACCGGCAACACCTCCTCCTCCGGGAACTCCTCCATGCTCCGATCAACACACTCCAGCACATTCCCTTCTTCCACCAAAACCCTCACATGATCACTCAGTATCACCACGTTGTCCTCCCCATACTCCACCGGGCGTCTTCCGGTCACCAGTTCGAGAATCAGGACCCCGAACCCGTAAACGTCGCATTTCTCGTTCACCCTCAAGCTCTGGCACGCCAGCTCCGGCGCCACGTACCCCAGCCCGCTCTGGAACCGGCTGCTTATGACGTGCTTGTCGAGCTTCGCTAGCAGCCTCGCCAGCCCGAAATCTGAGATTTTGGGGGTGAAATTCCCGTCCAGAAGAATGTTGCTGGGCTTCAAGTTGTAGTGGATGATCGGCGGCCGGCAAGAATGGTGCAAGTGAGCCAGGCCCTTCGCCGTTCCGAGCAGGATACGGAACCGGCTGGACCAGGAAAGAGGTGGGCTTGAATTGGGCCGTTCATGGAGTCTGGCTTGTAAGCTCCCGGATGGGGCGTAATCGGAGACTAGAAGTTGAGTCTGAGGAGTCCAGTAGTACCCTCTCAGGGCAACCAAATTTGGGTGCCTGGCTTTGCCTAGAATTCGAACCTCTCGATCGAAATCTTCCAGGTACTGGATTATGTTGGAGGAAACCAGCTTTTTGATGGCCACCACTCTTCCTCCTTGCCAAAGTTTAGCATGTTCTGCAAAGCCAATAACATTTTCATTAATATATATGGTAATAATACATATTGTAATTGTGCTAAACCAATCGGTAACAAGAGGGGGGAAATGACGATTTTGCCCCTGTCAGCCACCCATCAGCCGGTTAACTGTAACATCTATCATTTTCTCATATCATGCGTACCTTGCCCATCATCCAAGTTCATCTTATAGACAGTGCCAAAGGCTCCTTCCCCAATTTCAGCCGCCTTGTTGAGCAACGATTCCGGGCTGGCTGCCGGCCACTCCAGAACACCCTCTGAATCAAACCACGTCAGTTTCCCAGTGGCCAGGCTGCCGGACCTCGAAGAGCTCGAGCACATGCTCTCCAGCGCGTTGTCGATGAAAGCCAGCCGCCTCCTTGCAGAAGCATTGAGCACGCTTATAACAATCACTCCAACCACAATCAAAACAGCTGCCGAGATGGCAACTATGGATGAAACACTGAGGAACTTATGGTGCCGGAAAGTTTTGAAGCTGCCGGAGGAGTGATCGCCCCTTTGACGGCCGCCCATTTCACCGGGGTAGGCGTTGGGATCGAGAACCAGAGGCTTTGGGACGTTCATCTTGCATGGGCCCTTGAGCAACGGTGAGCAAATGCCCAGATTTCCCTGCAAAGAGCTTCGGTCCAAGTATGGAAATATGCTTCCACTGGGCAGCCTGCCTTCAAGCCTGTTGTAGGATATGTTGGCTGCAAGAAGGGTTTCTAATTTTCCGAGCTCCTGAGGAATCTCTCCGGTCAGCTGGTTCACTTCCAACTTGAGGATCTTGAGCTTCATCAGCTTCGACATGGACTTGGGAATGGGACCACTCAAATTATTGCTGGATAAGCTCCTGCACCATATTACACCAAAAAAACATTGAAATACGTACGGATACCACTCATGAAACTTAATATGATTGTGACTTGAAATAGAGATAGGTCCCGTTAAAATTTTCATTTAGAAAAAAGCCTGCCTTAGTTCATTGCATCAATAATTTGTGCGACATTGTAGATCTAGACTGCTATAGTTTTGTGTTCAAAGTGTGTGTCACAACGAGACAAACAAAGTTTTTAAATAGTGTGTGACTAGTTATTTAGTGTAATGTTGAAGATGAATTTATTCAAGCAAAATTTATACAAAACTAACATTAACTGGGGTTATCCTATTGATTTGAGATTATGGTTCCTGTTCTGCCGTTCTGTTAATAATAATATATAGGTGCCTAACAGTATAGTATCAGAGTTTTCCTAAAAATGTTATCAAAACAGACTGCCTAACAAATGGCCATTGGAGTTAATCTAATAAAGATCGAACTTTATATATATATGCATGTATGTTTATATGTATATGTATATGTATATGGTTTTGAAGATCCAAATAAATGCAGAAATTAGAGCAAAAAATAATGGGACTTACAGCAAAGAAAGGGACGAACAGTTTCCAATAGCATCAGGAATGGGGCCAGTCAATGAATTGCCATCCAACTGAAGAATTTGCAGGTTCCCTGAATCGCATATATCGCCGGGAACCTGCCCATTTAACCCAGTGTTTCGAAGATCCAACACAGTTAGGTTCTGGAAGAATCCAAGCTCCGGCGGCATTCTCGACTGAAGATGGTTCCACGACAAGTTCAGGTACGTCAACTTGGAGAGAAGACCCATTTCAGCCGGAATAACTCCGGTCAGATTGTTTCCCGACAGATCCAACATTCGAACTGATTCAAACAGTTTGCTCGAACCAGCGGGAATGAAACCGGTGAGTTCGTTATTCGACAAATCCATTTCTTCCAGCCCAAGATCAAACAGGGAATTCGGAATTTCTCCGGTTAGTTTGTTATGGGAAAAACTTACGAAAGACAATAATTTCAGTTCCCCAATTGAATTTGAAATCGGCCCCGTGAAGCTGTTGCTCGAAAAGTCCAAATACTCAAGGCTTTTCAGGTTTCCGATCCAGGGAGGCAAGTCTCCGGTCAAAATGTTGGTTGACAAACTGAGAAAAGTTAAAGAATTCAGCCTCGAAAATGTCTCCGGGAGAATTCCGGTGAAGAGATTATCGCCAAGGTTGATGCTATTCAAATGTGGGCATAGGCCGATATCCGGCGGAACGGTGCCGGAGAAGTGATTCCGTTCCAAATGGAGTTTCTTCAAGTTGTGTAGGGCCGAGATCCCAACTGGAACCGGGCCAGAAAGCGAATTGTGCGAAAGATCCAAAGTTCGAAGCCGAGTTAACGACCACATTCCATTGCTGAAATCCGGGTTGCCGGAAAAGTGGTTGTTGGAGAGATTGAGATGATTCAAAACGGTGCATTTAGTAAGGGTGCCAGGAATCGGGCCTTCAAGAAAGTTGCCGGCGAGAGAAAGGAACCGAAGAGATAAACAGTTAGTGAACATTTCGGTCGGGACAGGGCCGGACAGTGAATTATCGGAGAGGTCGAGAAACTTGAGGGAGCTGAGGTTGGAAAGTGAAGTCGGAATGCGGCCGGAGAGGCTGTTGTGGCTGAGGTTGAGGCGTTCGAGGGCGGCGATCAGTGCCAAATCGGGTGAGATCTCGCCGGAGAAGTTGTTGAAGGATAAGGAAAGCGCCTGATGAAACAACAAACAATCATTCTCAATGTATTTGATGCATTCGCAAAAAGGCATCGTTACTACAGATGTACGTACCTTTAGAGACTGCAGCTTCTCGAGGCCTCTTCCGATCTTTCCCGACAAGGCTAACCCGTCGAGGGAGAGAGCAGCGACACGGCCTGTGACCGGATTGCAGTGGACGAAGGTCCAGGAGCATGGCGAGTCATCGTCTTCGGACCAGGAGGCGAGGTGGGAGTTGGGGTCGTGGAGGTCGGATTTGAAGACGATGAGGCCGAGAACGTCGTCGTTTAGCTGGTCGGCGGCGGTGCAGGATCTCAATGAGGCGACAGAGATTAGTGAAAAGACGAAGGATAGTTGCAGAAACGCCATCGTCATGATCTTCTCTTTAGCTATACATATGTCTGTTTCTCCCCCTCTTCTCTCTCTCTCTCTCTCGCTCTGTGTGTGTGCGTGTGTGTGAAGAAAATCTCAAGAGATTATATATGCATGATGAGTGGAAGGGGAACAGTTGAAGCTCCGCAGAGAGAGCAGCACAGCGAAGGAGGTGCTGCAGCAGTAAGCACTGGACGAAAGCGAAACTGTTGTGTCGAGCTCACGAGAGAGAGAGAGAGAGAGAGTTATAGTAAAAATGATGGCTGCTAAGGAGCCGTATTGTCTGTCTTGTGATACCGGGGAAACTGTGAAATGAAAATTAGGGAAATCCTAGGAGAATATCAACCTGTACTGCAGCCTGCAGGGATTCAACATTTTTCATTTTAATTTTAATTAATTTTGCATTTGCATATCAAAACCATTAACTTAAAACTTACTTAAAATGATAACTCATATATATATATATATATTAATTAATTACAATAAAATGTAGATGCAGATGGGTCTGTCTAATTGTGGAAAGTAGTGATAATATATACTCTTTGGTTTGAATTATTTAGTAGATTTTTAATTTCTTCATATATAAAGTAATTAGTTATATTCACAGTATCTATACAATACATGACCGACTCATAACATAAAAAGCAATTAAATAAATAAAGATACACTATGCACTCACAGATCAATAAATCTTCAGAGACTTGGAAAACAGAACATCAATTAGCGTACGATCGACTTGACTCTCGGAAGTCACTGCCCAACCCATGTCACGAGATTTTTGACTGACTTATTTTGGAAAATGATATTTTAGTTACTTACTATTCAACCTGATTGCTGTGCCCATAATACCCAGTCATACGATGCTTGAGAGTCTAGGAAAGGCACAGTTATAATTAAGAGGCTAAATGTGTACTATGTTCAGGTTAAAAAGTTCTCCCTTTTCCTAAAATTAAAAATAACAATTGATTCCAAATTAAGAGGCTCAAGCTGTAAGCAGACACACACGTATGCATGGAGACCCAAAACCAGCTGATACCTAGTCTTAATTTTGCCCAACCCAAACATATATTTCTGTAAATTCTTTCAAACCTTCAATCGGCTATCAGAATCCCTGATCTGTGACTCTGACTGTGTTAATGGGACGCGACACTCCAAACGACGACCCAAACCATTGGGGCTCTTGCCCGGGGTAATTAATTAATTAATTAATGAAACCATGAGTGATTTGAGACTACTTTGTTAATCAAACATGAAGAACAAATCACCAAATAAAACAAACTTACGTTCGAATCACAGCAAGTACCAGTCTTACAGAGGAACTAATGAAGAAGAAAGACGCATATGAAGACAAATAGAATTAGAGGGCAACGTAATGTTAGTAGTAATATGGAACAGTCCATCTGCAATTTCAAGAGCCAGCAGCAGACCGTTCTCTTCTATTTGTCATCTAATCCTCCAATTGAAATGGGGAATCTTTTCACTCAACTTCACCTTGCTGTGCGTGAGAATGTAGGGCGTCGCATTCGGGGCTGCAAAAAAAGTCCAAACTGGAGTCACGGGCTGCTGCCTTGTGGCCGAGGCCATTAGGGCACGAGGCCCCACTGGCATTTGTCTGTATTATGTGCAACAATCGGCATGGTGTGAAAATTTGGCCCAGTTTGCATCCATCACATCTTGATTATCCCCGCGGATCTCTCTTTATCTTTTTGTGTTTTTAATCCTTCCGTGAAATTCCATGATTATTGAGGATGAAACTTGTAATCCAGTTGAAATTGCACGTTAGAGGGATCAAAATTTCGCCGTTTGCGTGGTTGTGGTGGTATTGTTGTAACACAATTCAATAATAAGTGAGGTAGTACAATGGTTGCATTGAATATTTTTTCAAGGATTGATTAGAAAAGAGAGGGTATTGGCATCAATAAAATCTTCCAGTCTAGCGGTCAGGATGGGCTATATTTAGAGCATAATATTGGGACTTACAACTCTCTCCAGAATATAAAAAAAGGGGTTGCTTGACAATAACTAACCAAAAGAACCCAAAATACCAAAAGTAGATCACGCGGAGGCCTTCGCATAATTTATCCTAATAAAATCCTCACAATATTCTTATCTTAAGTTCGCTTCTTTTTCATTCATATTTCCTGGTTTCAATAATGCCATCCAGATGAAAGTGGAGTGCTTGTCATTTCATTCCACTGCTCAAAAATACGAATCTACAAACTCAGACCAAAGCAACCGTCTTAAGGTTTGTCCCATTAAGTATTTCATCCATCAATATGTTGATTCCATTTAGTTCAGGTTTGCCCCAACACGCACAGAGCGCGATGGAGTCTTAGAACTTGAGGGCCGGGCTTAACTACTTATACTTGTCATACAAGCATAGAATTTCTGTACAGGTCCTCTGGGTCAGGCTTCAAAATAGAAGTCAACTTCACCCCTTCATCTTGGTTTACCAGACCAAAAAAGAGGGGGCCACCACCACCCGAGTACTACAAAAAGGAATCAAGATATCCATATCTATGCCTTTTATTATACTGTAGCAAACTAGCATATGTTCGATCCCATATACCAATATAGAGAGACTCTTCATCTGGGCTCAGGGCGACTCCAGAGATCTCCCCAAAGAAGTCAATCTCCTGCCGCCTCCCGTAATCAGCCTTCGTGCTATAGACATGAACAAAATCTGCAGGTTCAGCAACCACCATAAACTGTCCGTCGGATGAGAACCGGACTGACCGTGCTGCGCCCATGTTGCACTTCAGGATTGCGGTTGGCAGTGCCAAGTTTCTCAAATCCCAAACTCGGCAAGTTTTATCCTGATTCCCAGTGGCTAAAGTATATCCATTTGGGTGCCATGCAGACGCAAATGAATAGTCTAGATGACCTACCACTGAGGCAACATTCTGCAGCAATCACATAAAGTTTCAATTTAATTTATTTGGCCTTTTCCACTTAAAACATGCTCTCTCCTCCTCCCCATGAAAAACACTCCAGGCATGAATGTAAACATGAATCTTCAAAAATAGGAAATTGATTTCTTCAAAAATCTCTGTACAAATGCCAGATCAAACTCCAGGTAACGTAGTTTAAATTTGAAAGTTGCATGTTAAGAATTGATTCAAAGAACTCTAAAAAACCAAAGGGCAAAGAGAAATCCAACTAGTGCAGAAAAAAATTATAAACTGATAACATTTTCTAAATAAGAATATCTATGAAAATTTTTTACCTTTCCACTCCGCAAATCCACAAGCAATCCATCAGGGCAATCTCCAACGATGGTAATAAGGTTGCGGTCTGGACTTACAGATGTATGCTGCCATAATATCAAATTGGTTAAACAATTACCACAAGCATAATTCTGATCTATTGGACAATAGGTGATAACCAGAAGGGTAATGCAAAGCCAATTGTGAAAGCACTTAATTTCAGAAAGGGATTGGGGAAAAGCAGATAATTGAAAATCACTATTACAAATCTGAATTTCACATTTATTTTCTAAACACTCACTCAGGTAAAAAGGTCAAAGTATGGTAGTCAAAGTACAACTTTGAACTGTCAAAAGAGTCTGTAAGCCATAAAAATGATTGTCGCATAACTGATGCAACACAAACATCTATAGATGAGAATGGTACTAACATCATAATGCTAGTAATTTAGGAAGCTCAAGCAGTTCTTGCTGCTCGAAGCCGCAAACCAAGAAATATCAATATATCATTTTTGAAGTTGAGGAAAACTAACATTTACAGGCCAAGGGAAGCTAAAGTGACTCAGTTGTTGGAAAGTCTCCATGTCAAATTCTCTTACACCACAGTCATTATTAGATGCCATAAAATGGACTCCACCGCTGTAAAAAAATTGTAGATCAGAAGACATGCCATAAGAATCTAAATATCATTCGACAGAGAGTTACAACAATGGCACTACCTCAAACTGTCATATATCTCGATAGCATTTGTTATGGCATTGTCCTCATAAGTAATCCTTGTACAGAAGCTTACTCCAGGTTTATCCAAACGCTGCTCATCAAACAACTTATGTTATAACCATTACTAAAGAAACCTTACTAAAAATAAATACACAAAATATTGTACACACTTGGTCAGAAAGAAGAAAAACAAAAGGTTGCCATATACAAATAACATCATGCACAATGGTGCCAAGTGACAAGAAAAAGAACTACTGGCAGCTTTTCGCAAATAGTGCAACTCTAGAGGAATTTAATTAACAAGCATTCACAAACCACCACCAATTTTCATTCTTGCTTCCAACAAGGTACAATTAAAAGAGTAATCACTTCTAAGCAGAAGTCGTATTCTCCAGAAGAAAAGCGGGTGAAAACCTTCCCAAATGAACCAAATCTCATATACCATGTTATTTATGTCCACCAATTGTGTGTCACAGAGAAAAAGAGGGGGGGGGGGGGGGGGGGTGGAGAAGGAGAGATCACAAGTTGCTATTAGATTCCCATGTCACCAACTTATCTCCCAGATAAAAAATAAAAAAAAGAGGAGTAAATTCTGCCTATTCCTGATAATTGTTAGATCCCTTACAGGCTAGTAGTAGCTGCAAAACATTATATAATGCCTTTGCTGTAGATCACCAAGTGCAGGCCATCCCTGGCCTGAACTTAAGCAGTAGCTGTTATTTGACAACGCTCTATTTCATACTCTAGATCGATAGACTTCGCACAATCATATCTCATCAGCATCCACTGCTTGGGCTCTGACCATGCAACCCTCAAGAGATTGATGATGCCCTTGTCAAAAACAGGTCCTCAAGCCTGACATGAAATTGCTGTCAGTATCAGCCAGCACCTATACATGAGATTCCTGAGTCATGGTCCAGTTGGTAAAGTTTGAGCTTCAACGATGCCCAACACACCTTCAAAGAATTAGGTTGCGTTCTCTTTACTGTTTTCAAGTTTTTTTTAGTTTTCAATTTTCTAAAATATTGAAAACGTGTTCTCTTTGCTGTTTTTAAAAATGTATTTTTGAAAACAAAAAAAAAAATGTAAAAAAAACTAAAAACAATAAAAAATTATTTTGAGTGTTTTCATCCAAAACAAACTCAAAACTCAAAACATATTTATTTATTTATATTTTATTATTGTAATGGAAAAAATATTATAAAATTCATTAACTTTAAAATGTATATATATTTTTAATAATATATTAATATTAAATATTTATAATTTACTTAATAATCAAATTTATTGAATAAAATATCATTAAAACAATATTTTCAAAATTTCAAAGAGAATGCGGTTTCTAATTTTCTGTTTTGAAAAATAGTTTTTCAAAATAACAAAGAGAACGCGTTTTCAATTTTCTAAAAACTGACTACCGAAACAGAAAACTGAAAATGAATTCAAAACTTAAAACTGAAAATTGAAAAGTAAAGAGAACGCAGCCTTAATAATTTTATCAGTCTTTTGGAGATTAGTGTACAACCTGTCCAACCCAACACTTTTCATTTTCATGAACCCAACTAGAGTAAACCCAACAGCAACCAGGCAATTAATCTAGCATTCAAACCCAAACCAATTTAATCCAATGCCCAAGTCCACAGTACCTAATCCATTGCCAGCCACTAAACCTTGAGCCCATAATACACACCAATACCAGTTTGTTGTTGCTAAGGGCACGATGCTCTTACCTTTACTAGAAACTTTATTATTATTTATTTATTGAATTCATTTACCAATAATTTTCCATATCTTCAAAAAAAAAAAAAAAAAAAACCCACTGCACCAACCCTTAACCTTAATTGTTGCATCTTGAGCATATTTATTTCACTTGCCAGACTTAACTAACATGTTTAATTGATTTATCCACTACTGTAATTCACAGTAAATCATCTTGTTTTAGAATTCATTTATTCAGCATTTACCATGGCCTAAAATAAAGGCATGGAGAAATCTTCCCATCCACTTGCTAATACCCATTCTTCGCAAAATATCCTAACTGCCTTTAAAACTAGAATGATCAATCTTGAAGGTTCTGTAGAACAACTCTATGACTAGATGGCACAAGTCCTTAACACAATTAGGTATTCACATTATAAGAGACGATTTAACTGAACCTCCCCATTCCAATGAATCTAGTGATATACCTAGAAGAAAGGATAAACCATTGGCCTATTAGATTACTCCAAGGATGAGGAAAAAGGTGAATATTTAAGCGATTCTCACATGTCTAGATGGTAATATGTGTTGGGATATTGTAGATAATAATGAGAAGAATTGCACAAATGCTTTCCAAACATACAAAGAGAACAGATCCTTAACACAATTAGGTATTCACATTATAAGAGACGATTTAACTGAACCTCCCCATTCCAATGAATCTAGTGATATACCTAGAAGAAAGGATAAACCATTGGCCTATTAGATTACTCCAAGGATGAGGAAAAAGGTGAATATTTAAGCGATTCTCACATGTCTAGATGGTAATATGTGTTGGGATATTGTAGATAATAATGAGAAGAATTGCACAAATGCTTTCCAAACATACAAAGAGAACTTGTAAATTCAAAATTGAAGGGAAAAATACCCTGAATGTTGTTTTTAAGGTAGAGCCACATTTCAGGTAGCCTGGGTAAACAACACAAACTTATCAGTCACTAAGATGTGTCTCGTTCCTATTCAATTAGAGGTGAATATTGTGGACAAGATTTAATGCAATGCATTATTGATGGATATTGCCCATATTCTTCTAGGTCACTTGTGACTTTATGATTTGAGAGTGATAAATTACAACAAAAACAACATAACAAGCATCTATCGCACTATGCGGGGTACATTATGGAGGAGAAATATTTACCAGTGAACTAAAACGCGGCCTAGGTAGCCGCCTAGGCGCTAGGCGAACGTTGGCCGCCACGACTGTGGCCAAATCGGCCCCCTTAGGCACTGGCTCGACTAATTAGTACTGGGCGGCGTCTAGGCGGCCAAGACGGATGCCTAGTCGCATGAACCGCCTGGCCAATTATGGCCTAATCGGCTGCCTGGGCCGCGTGAATCGATTTAGTATAAATTTATTAGGGTTTTTGTTTCCCCTTACCCGTTACCCCTTCTCTCTCGCACACACCGCCACTGACTGTCTATTGCAAAGTCGCCATCGCTGTCGCCTCTCTCGTGCTAGCACCCAGCCACAGTCTCTTACAGTTGCAGAGTCGCCATCGCCACTTTCCATTCCTGTTAGCCTTCTCGTCGCACGCCACCACCGCCGACCTTCATTCCACTCTGGTTGCCTCTTGCAGTTTCATCTTCCTCACTCACCCTCTGCCTCCTCCGGTAAGCAGTAAGCAAGCAGCAACATGTTGTTGCCTCTTTTCTTTTTGTTTTTTTGTTATTTAATTTATTATTTATGTTAATATTTGATTATTTGTTATTCACTTATTTGAATATTTATTAATATTTTAAAATTTTTAATATTTGTAACTTGCAAGCAAGCAACAAACAAAGCCAACAAGTAACATATGGAGAGGAAGAAGTCCAATTAGATAGTTAGATATTTAGATTCTTCAAGTATGGTTTATGTTGCATTATTGTTGCTTTTGTCTTAGAATCTAAAACTGATCTACAACAATTTGTTTTCTCATGCTTAATTCTATATTTCACTTGTCATTCCATTATTGTTGTATTATTGGTTTATGTTGCATTATTGATACTTTTCAACTTTGGTTTAATTGAAAATAACATCAAATTACATCACAAAGTTAAAAAAAAAAAAAAAAAAAAAAAAAAAAAAAAACAGTTTTCCTAGGCCCCGCCTAGGCGCCCTAGGCGCTAGGCCCCTACCTAGCGCCTAGCGCCTTTTAGAACACTGATATTTACTTCTTTAATTACAAGGGTAAGAAGACAATCTTGACAACTGCCAAAATAAGTAAAAACACTAGGATCAAGTCTCAACTAGGGATGTTGTGACAGAGATTTACTGTGATGCATTAACAACAGATGTTGCCCATATTCTTTTAGGTTGCTCATGACTTTATGATTTGGGTCTGTTACAATATTGAATAGAAAATATCTGTCTTTAACTGCAAGGGTAAGAAGATTACCTCAACATCTTCCAAACTGATAAGTAAGAACACTAGGATCCAGTCTCAACTAGCCCCACAAGTTTATAGCATTTCATCTCCTAAAACAAAAGGCTTGTGAGAGGATGGTCCAAGGGATGGGAGACAGCCATTATAGACAGAAAGATAGTTTAAAGTCCCTTTGAGATTGTTCATGGCTATTCTCCTTACCCACCTATTAACCTTGTACCATATCTCTTGTTGTCTAAACACCTAAGCTTGCTGACAACTTCGCCAAAACAACCATGATTTCATGTTGAGATCAAGCCAAAAATTGTAATAAACAATGTTGATTGTGAACTTCTAAATGAGGATATGACAAAAGACAGAAATACATGGAAGTCTAGAATTCATGTAGCCGACCCCACATAGTGGGATAAAGGCTAGATATGTTGTTGTTGTTGTTGTTGTTGTTTGTTGATTGTGAACTTGTTATTAATGTGCATCATAAAGCAAACAACTTTAATAAAGATAATTATGCAATGATCCAAATTCATCTTGAACAATACCAACAACATTCTTTAAAATACCACACCCTCCAGCAAGTAGACCATTTCTCAAAATGAGAACACTTGAACTTAATGCATGTTTGCTCAATTTACTTGATAACCTGAATACTAATCATGTTTAACATTTAAAAGACTTGTCAACTGTCAGGAACCCAAGCCTGACTATAATTCCTTTGATGAGAGAATTGAAAGAGGGGGAGAAATAGAGAGAAAAAGGGGGAAGAATCAGACTGATTAAGAGGGAGAATTGAGAACTGAGAGAGAGAAAGGATAATTTAGACAGGGAGTAGGGAGAAATAGAGAGATCCGAGAGAAAGGGAGAATTGCGGAGAAAAAGGAAGATCTTTAATTCACAATAATCATAATGATTCTCAGCCATGTGGTTATATCTTTATATATAAGCCATCCACAGATTTTAAGAGGCAGTTACCCCTCCTCCACTACCAATAACTGCTCGTAAATGACTATAACCTCCTAAATCAATCCATAACCGAGAGTTACAGTAATAACTAACTCCTCCTGCAAAAATAAATTAAACTGCTGTAGAAATAAATTAACTGTCCTGGTTGTGACATCAACTTACATGTAGAACAGTAAGCCTGTGTTCCTTCAAGTCATCAGACTCTTAGATCTTTGCTTTTTTGTTGCTTAGGATGTCAATGCAGTTATGCTCGAGGCAAAGATTATTGATTCATCTCACAAAAGATAACTTCCCAAGGTTCTTAGTCCACTTGAAAGGTTGTCCTAATTCATTCGTTCATTATAGCTGACTTTAACTTTCAACCCGAAGCTCCAAAGGTGATCCTTGCAACCCGACTCGCTAGATTCAAAATCTTTTCAGCAAAGGGAGAAAGATAGAGAACCTAGACCTAGGGATTTCAAATTTTTGAAAAGTCTATCCTTGATTTACAAAATCTAATCAAGGTACAAATTATGAAGTTAACAGATTGGTAACTTGATTATATTTCCTAATTAGTTTTATTTTCTAAAAGCAGCTTTTGCAGATTAATTATTGAATACAGATATTTAGTCTAAGTTGAGACTTGTGTCTTAGTGTTTTCAGGTCTTAAGATTTGTTCTCAGTAGTGTTTTAGGTTTGAGATTAGTACTTGGTCATATCCTACGTCAACAAGAGTTTTTGAAAATTCAGAAGGCTTCCATTCATCTCAATGGAACATTCTCTTTTCTAGTTTGAGAGGTTTTATCTTGATCTAAAGGGTATGCAAGGCATTTTTGTTATGGATATTATCTTATTATGACCCTCCCTGACCCTCACAAGTGGGGAGCCTAATGCACAGTAGAGTTAACTATTACAATTCATATAAAGTTGGCTCTGCCACTGCCAATTTTGCAGTAGCTAAATAGACAAGATTGCATTTTTGTTTTTGGGTGGGGGCCACGGGTTGCGGATTAGGGCCTTCCTGAATCACATGATCAAAGAAAGATGTTAATTGAGAAAAGACAACTAATGAAGCTTCACTCTCATCAAAAAAGGCAAAATAATTTGAAAAAATTCTAAGAAGCAAAACATTGGGCATAAGTGAAAAGGTTATCTGAGATTTCCAGTCAACAACCCATCCAAACAGAAATTCCCTTTTGAATAATAAAGCAGTGAATTAAATGAATCAAGTAGTTTAAACAAAAGATAAGTACAAACTATTACAGCTTTGCCTCCTTATCTTCACCTATCAATTAAAAACAAATTCATGTGAGATCACTGAACAAAAATCCAGGATCCCTCATGAAGCAAGCAATTTTGTTGTAAACCATTAACCAAGCAAGTAATCAAAATTTACCAAGCCTTCCAGGATGGTCTGGAAGAAGAATTCCCATCTTAAATCTACTTTTTCTGCTATAATGTAGCTAGAAACATTCATCATCTAGAAGAATATCTCCAAATTGGCCAGTCTATTTCTATGTTAATCATTTTTTCAGATCCCACAGAATTGTTTTCCACTTAACTTATAATTAAACTATGAACTGGATACCAGTCCTTTATCTTGGATTGCTATCGTATAATAATCAATTATTGTGATTACTCAGGGTTTTGAACTTAAATACAACAACAACAACAATATATCCAGCCTTTATCCCACTATGTGGGGTCGGCTACATGAATTCTAAACTTCCATATATTTCTGTTTTTTGTCATATCTTCATTTAGATCCATACACTTCATATCAAACTTTAAATGTGGTTGAAATTGACGAACTAAAATTTCAAATTTGCTAACCAAAAACCTTTTGTATTGCATTTGGTTGCCAAGGTAATATGAGCAAATATAATAAAACTTCAAATTTGAACAATTAACATACCTCAAAACTGAACCATTCTCAAGTTATGCTGATTTAACTAGTAGAATTAGTTGTTGCCACAACCCCAAGGATCCCCAAGGCTATAATTGCCATCATAATAGTAGTTAGCTCACATGCATTACACAATAATTGTAATTTTCCTTCTTTTCTGTTATAGATAATTGCCCTTAGCTATAGGCAGTTAGGCTTACTATTTGTACTGCACATGGCTGCATGTGGAAGGCTGTTACGCTATATATAAGCCACAACTGA
Organism: Diospyros lotus; assembly: GCF_014633365.1. Lineage (NCBI taxonomy): Eukaryota > Viridiplantae > Streptophyta > Magnoliopsida > Ericales > Ebenaceae > Diospyros > Diospyros lotus. The sequence goes on from NC_068341.1 coordinate 7,410,556, forward strand.
GGATGAGATGGTATATTTTGAATTGATATTGAATTCTCTCAAATTCCCTCTCATGAATTCTCTCTCAAATTCTCACTGATTTCTCCCTCCCTCCCTCCCTCCCATTCTGCTAATTTCTCCCCCCCCCCCCCTCTGTTCTTCTGCAACTCTCCCACATTCCCGTCTATAATCTCCCTCCTACTGTCCAATTCCCCCTCAATCCAGTTCTGTTATTGGCCTTAATTCACTCGGATCCTTTCGATTCCAATCCAAACCCTAGGTACATGACAATTGTTTTGTGCTTGTGAGCATGTGCATGACATGAATGCACACTAGAATATTTTCTTTTGGGAATATTTCAAAAACAAAAAAGGAAAAGAATATAACATTGAAACTGACATACACATGCTTCAAATGACGAACAATCAAGAACTTTCTGAGATCTGCAATGCTTCTTTACATGGACCAGTAATGTATAACAGCATACTACATGCACACAGACATGAGGTTTGCTATTATGCTAGAAGTTGCATTTCAAAATAGAACTTCCATTATCATGCTTGAAGTGAGGACAACTTGATTTTTGAATTACAAGTAATAAGAGAAGTAGTTCTAATTACATCAGTATTGAGTGTACAGGCAGATGGGAAGCGTTCTTCCAATGCCTAGTTGCCTCCATCATTACAGATAAGGACAATAAAGATTAGAGCCAGCAAGGTACTTTTACCACATCAGCCACAACAGCAATCAGCAAAGATTTAAATAAGTAGAAATATAAGCTCTATTACAGGAAGGTCATGTGTATACTATACAACTGCTTGTCCAAGCCCGGTAAGTATAATGTACTGGGACATCCTCCCCAAAACCACCCCCTCCAAAAATATTACTATTGACAACAAAAACTAAAATAAAATACCATTAACACACTAATCGAGAAGGCGAAGAGAAAAACAACAACTAAGGATATATCAACTAACCTTACAAGTTAGTTCACCTTGGAACCCCCCTGCAACTAGCAAATTATCCATCACAGCTAGTGTGCTGATCTGAGTCTGTGTAAATCCTTCCAGCAAGCTTCCTGTGTGTTTCTGAAACAATGAAGTCATAAATGTTAGCTACACAGGGTTTTTTTTCCCCGAATCGACTTTATATAGAGAACCAAAAGAAAGACAGAACTCATAAATTTTCAAAAAAAAACCCTCAGTCTAGTACATTTACAAAGGTTAACATAAAATTTCAAAATACCTCGGCAGGGGCTATATGTCCAGAAAAATTTAGGACCTCTGACAGATTGCGGGATAATGATGACCAGTGCATGATGGAATAATTAGACATGAGATATACATCATGTTTTGAAGTGGCCCATACCAAGTTCCTAAGCTGCACACGGAATGCCAAAAGGGAGATGTCAGAATGCAGAGTCAGCTAGAGTAAAGTAACATAGAGAAAATTGGCTCTAAAAGTAGACAAATAACCAAAGCCAATACAATAGATACAAGGAGAAACTATAAAGCGTCTTACAAATTCTATATTAGAAAAGCACTTACAATCATAATGGATGGAAGGAAACTATGAAGATGCAAAATCACAAAAGAAAATAAATAATGAGAACAAGTAGAGTAATCGTTCATTCCCATGTCATCTTGGTTCACGCTTTTTCTCTTTTCCCTAGTGCTCCTTTGTGGTACTGGGGTGCCAAATCAACATGGGTCAATGGAACACACAAGGTAAGAGATGCTGTAATCCCATACATGGCACTGGAAGGAGGGATTTTCGTAAGAACTTAAATGAACTTCTTATGGCCTGCTGTTCCCCATGCAACCAAACTTTTGTTAGAAGTTACTTACTCATCTTTCATTTGCTTCAACGCATGCCACATTTTAGTACCACAAATCTGAAGCTTAGGACCTTGAACCATCAACCTTGCTACTCCACATATTTAAAAGGTAGAAAGAAAGAGAGGCTACAGATTAAGGAGATAAACTATGACACAGACAAAATCAGCGTAAATAACTTTGGAGATACAGGGCATGGCTTAAATTGCTCGCTTCCAAATTAATTTTGATCACAATATCTTCAATCTCAACAAGGTTAGTAAGAAAATAGAAGACAACTTTATCAAAGAAAATGCAGAGCTATTAGAAAAAACAAAATAAAATTCACGTCAACAATGGCTGAATGGAACAAAATGAGCAAGAGTTGCACTGATATCAAAAGCCTCAAAAAAGGAAGAAAGGCAAAAAGTACCAAGATTACAGAGAGGATTGTCTTCCCATATCCATGCAACCACTTGGCCAACAAATGAATACATGTTGGACATCCACATCATTTGTTAGAAGGATAGAGTTAAGTGTTAAACATAAGATAGACCACATAAATAGAAATTAAATGCACTTAATATCCATATAGCAATATCAATCTACATACAAGTACATGAAAAAAAGAAGAATTACTACCAACATCATACCTCAAACAGTGGGATAAAGGCTTGACATGTTGTAATTGTTGGTTTTACTTCCAATCATCATCAATTGCGTCTTATCCTAACCAAGTTAGTGTCATGACTCTAGAAGCAATAGAGAGGCAATATTGTAATAGGATTACAATAGTTTGTTAGGAGATATTTTGTAATCTGTTAGGAGTACATGAGTGTTGTTATGAATTCTATTAGCAACCATCTATGCCTATAAAATGGCTACTTGTACGAGGATGGGATATTATGTGAAATGAGATTGAAATCCTTTCCTCCTAATTCTCTCTATCCCTCTCTCAGTTCTCTCTGATTTCTCCCTCCCTTTCTGTTAATTTCTCTCCCTCTTTTCAATTCTCTCATTCCGATTTCTCCCCTAATTTCAGTCTCAACCTTAGGTAACCTTAGGAATGTGACAGTTAGGGTTGGTGGTATGATATTCATAACGTCAATTAACTTCTAAAAGTCAGGTGACAATACAAATCCATGCAAAAAATAAATAAATAGATAACGGATTTACTACCAATGCCATACAATAGAATAAGTTGACACGAAATTATTAGCAAAAGCTACCGTACACAAATACCACAAACCTGAAAATGGAGAATAGTTGGTTTCACCACTCTTGTATTGAGAAAAAACTCATAGTAATTCCCACCCTTCTCAATTTGCTTACATTCCTAAAAACAAGTAAATAAGTAAATCAAATATTAGGAATTTAGAGTTGGCATAATATGTAATGTAAAAAGTACAAATATGCAAATCATCTGAAAATAAAATGTTACTGTTGCTGTTAACAGCAGATGGAAGATTTGATATCAGTATCTATTCTACTAAAGGATGTCCAAACAAACTCTAAAGAGCTCAAACAAATGCATCTAACACAGAAGAAGACCATTCAATCAGACCTAGTTCAAACACACACTGCAAATTATTTGAACAAAGTTGAGAGACAAGGGAAATTTGGTTTAGCTGCAAGTCATTTAACACCCTTACATCCCATTCAAACTCACAAACATAATTCTAATTTGAAAGACACATGTTCCATATATATAAAAATTTCTTTACAACAAGTAGAGTATGTGATTCTTGTGAAATTTATAATAAAAGTTGGACTAGTTGAAAAGTCAATCATGAGAGCAAGTGAGAGAGAGAGTGCATGCTCCCGCATGTGTGCACATGAAGAGAGAGAGAGAGAGGAATTAACATGTGTAGCAGTTAATGATGGCTATCTAACAAGCAAAGCCTTCAAACTTGGTTGAGGCTACTCAAGATCACAAAATAGGCATAGTTGCAAGCATAAAACATCCGCTTTTACATTTGTAGTGTTTGTTTGCTCCTTCAGCAGATCTCCGTGATTTTTTTGCTTGGATCTCAACCTTCCATGAAAATCACCTCGTGCTATATGTTATTTATTTACTTGTGCAGGGTTGTTCAAATAAGTGCTTTATTTTCCATTTATTTATTCAAGTGAACTGTGGTTGGGATTAAATTAGTCAGAAATTGAATACCGGAAAGGGATCCATCCAACTCACAATCCATCTCATCGTCTTACGTATTATTTTTTTATGTATATATAATAATATATATTCTTTTTCCTCACAATACACAAATAGAATTAATATAATCATCATCCAAGAATTATAATCCACAAATTCAGTGAATGTGAACTGAAAAAGAAAATAACCAAAAATGAAAGAGAAAGAGAGAGACAAACTTTGCCTACAGCTTCGCCAGATAAAGGGACATTCTCATAATTCCTATACTGTTGAAGCCTTGTCAATCTGTAGCTTTCCCTTGTTATATTTAATCTTTCCCAAGGAATACCCTGAATATCTTTTCCTTTCCTTGCTTGTGCAGATGATGTGTCAGTGACCCTGGTAAGCTGCTCAAAGTCCATACCAGAACAGCCAAAAATGCAAAAAAAAATTAATTAACTGTTGTGTAATGTCCCAAAAATAGCGAAAGATAGAAGTAGTTCAGCAGTCTATAAGGTACAACAAAAATATTGATCAACAAATAAAAATAAGGAATGAAACTAAACCACATCATAATCATCGAGTCCCATCTCTTCACCATCATCAGCTCTACCATGGTAGTATTCCCTATCTTCAAATTCTGCCATATCCCCTTCTACTACTACTACTTCTTCTTCCATGTCATCATCAGCTGGCTGCTCCACCGGATGACGCCCGGACATGCTCGGTATCTGGGTTCGGGGTATGCAAGAATTTGATCAGTAAGCTTTAGCAGAAACAAAAGAAATAAAAATAAAAACTCTGCCCCCCTCAAAATCATCAATCATATACGTATATTCACTCGGAAGGAAAAAGTGAAACAGTATACTAGGGCAAACAAATTAGCAGACTAGGGCACAATCGAGAGAGAAGAAAGCTAACTCTCTGAATTAAACTCAGATGAAATGAAAATGAATGAATCGAACCAAGAACTCTGCTGAGTTTATATTTATACTCAGCGAGACAACAAGCAAACCAACCGATACAACAAAACCGCCTAACTGATACAACGCCAATACATAGAGTAAAATACAAACAGTATTACAGCAACATCAACTATCAACTAAATTAACAAAGTAACTTGAATATAAGCAAATCAGAAAATACTTCCTTCTACAAAAAGAGAAAAAATCATAACAATCCTCACAATGTAGCAACAGAACCCAAGAATCTTGAACAACTATTACAATCTTTAAAAAAAAAAATGATGTAATCATATTTAAGAAGAAAAATATGCAAATAAAACAGTTGCCCTTGGAACGTATTCCTTCAGGAACTCAAAAAAAACAAACCTCAATACCTGAAAATCTAAAAACAGTTTCGAAAGGTTAAATTAATAGCCATACAGTCATACTTCTGCATATACATGTCTATGCTTGTGCATATAAGTGTGTGTGCCCTTTCACTAAAATATTCTCAAAGGCATATCAGAATGAATAAACCGGACACTGAAGAAACACACAGAGGGAGACACCAGGAGAAACACAAACCAAAAACAAAATCGCAACACAACAAAAACCAGGCCGAGACCCGAAACAGCTCTTCCTTTTCTTTTGCCCCTCCCTACAAAACCATTCAGATGCTCGCGAAACCCTAGGAACCACCAAAATCCCAAATTCCCGACCAAAAACAGCGAATGAGATGAACGAAAGGGAACAAGAAAGACGAATTGAATTAAAGCGCGGAGTAGTAGGGTCAGAAACAAACTCGTACCCGAAGTGACGATCGGGCGATGAGAAGAACTGTGAGGAATCAGTTGGCCCTCGCGGACAGAATCGGCTTCTAGAAATCTGGCTCTAGCTAGCTTTCTTCTCTGCCTTGCGTTGTCGGCGAAAACCGACCTTGCAAACACGAAGCCAAGCAAAAAGCAAATGTAATTCAGAATTTCAGAGGATTTGGGGAAGAAAGTGACCGGATTTGGGTGCATGCGACGAGCATGAATATGCGTGCAATATCAAGGCCCCTGATTTTACCGGATTTGGGTTAAACATTCTAGCGCTTCAGATTGTTGTACATTTTTTGGTTTAGCATCTTGTCGATAAATAGAAAATGGTGGGAGCCACCACCACCACCACAGCTGCTGTCAATAAATAGAAACCAAGTTTTTTTTTTCTTAAACTTCTTTTTAATTAAACATGTTATAGAATAATATAATAATAATAATTTTATTATTTTCCACCACTGGGGTCAATAAAGTAAAATTACCCATATTAAAATAAAAAAAGAGAGTATATATAAAGCTAATTTATATGTATGGTGCGTGGGGAGAGAGAAGAGTGGTCCTTATTTGTTTTACTAGGCGTCTGGGGGGGGGGGGGCCTCATCTAATTAATTTAATTCGGGTGGGGGCAATGAGCGCTGATGAAGCCGTCCGTCTTTGTTTAATTTATTTACTGCATGTCCCGGTCCCACCCTGTAGGGCGGGGGGAATTGGAATTGTAGGGTCATGTATGTATGGCCAGCGAGCATGATTAGTGGTGTTTGTGAATTGGGATTTTAAATTAATACGGCCGGGGGGGGGGGAAGGGGATTTGATTCAGCAACGTGCATGCGCACGTAACATTAATCATGCCACGCGAGCTTCCGAGCGATGCAAATGATAGCAAGACGCATCACACCTTGCACGATGCTGCGAGATAATAACACTAGAAGTTCCCTTCCCCGATGTTTGTTTGGTTGCCACGTGCATGCAACGAGTTGTGTTGAGGTGGGGGTGGTATCCACGCATCCTTCTTATTTTATCAAAACAAACGTTATCTTATCGACACGGGGAATATAACAATTTTCATATAACAATTTTGTCCCATCCCCAATCATAACTATAAGCAATTTTCAAGTTTAATTCTTACGACAGTGTTTAATAATTAAAATATATAATATTTAATTTTAAAATATAAAATGTCAAGATTTAATATTTTAATTATTAAAAATTATTATTTTAAAATTTTATCATAATTGAGAATAAATAAAATCATTAGTTATGTTACACAAAATGTCATGTCAGTAAGACACTTTAGATTAGATTTAATACATAAATATGATATTTTAGTCCTGAAATAATTTAAAAAATTGACATTTGGTCCTTGATATGAAAAAAAAATTGGATAAAAAAAAACTAAATTTCATAAAAAAAATAAAAATTTCACAAAAAATATTAAAAAACTTAAATTTCATAAAAAACCTACAAATAAAACATATAACTAAAATTCAGGTCTTTTATTATTTTTAGATCTTTTTAATAAAATTTTAAGGTACTTTTTATGAAATTTAAGTCTTTTTTAATATTTTTAGGTTTTTTATGAAATTTATATATTTTAAAATATTTTTAGGTCATTTTTATGAAAATTTTGGGTCTTTTATGAAATTTAAGTGTTTTTTTTATATTTTTAGTTTTTTTTAATTTTAGGTCTTTTATAAAATTTAGGTCATTTTTTGAATATTTTAGGTATTTTTAAAGAAATTTTTAGGTTTTATAAAATTTAGGTCTTTTTATTATTTATAACATTTTTAGATCTTTTTATGAAATTTAAGTGTTTTTTGATTTTTTTTTTTTTTTTGCTTTTTTGCATGAAATTTATGTTTTATTTTATTTTTAATTTTAAATAGATTTTTAGATTTTTTATGAAATCTATGTCTTTTTATGAAATTTAAATATTTTTTATGAAAAATATTTAGATCTTTTATGAAATTTAGATTTTTTTATTAAATTTGTTTTCTTTCACATTATAAATTAAATATTAAAATTTTTAATTATTAAAGACCAAATATTATATTGATATATGTGTTTCGTTAACGTAATTTTTTTTGTGAGATGTGTCATTTTATGTGGTATAAATAATAATTATGTTTGTTTTTTGTAGAATTTAAATTAATTGTTTTTAATAAATAAAATATTAAATTTTAATATTTTATATTTTAAAATTAAATATTATATATTTTTATTATTGAAACGACTTTATATGTATAAAGCTAAATCATTAATGACTTTTGTCACACTCATAATCACCCATGATTACATTCTTCATCTCATCATTTACATCTGCTGTCATTTGTGCTTTTAAAATGCCAAATCATTTACACCACACACTCACAAATTACTCATTACTATTTTTATAAATATGATAAATAATTCTTATAAATTGATAAAAGAAAAACAAAAATTTATAATTATTTATTTAAAATTAGTAATAAATATATTGATTATTATAAATTATTGTTTATTTTAAATAAAATTATTATAAATTTATGTATGTTACATTAATTTATAAAAATTATTTATTAAATTTATTTGTGTTGAGCCAACTCACTCATATTAATTAAGTTTTGATGATTAATAAAAATATTTTTATGATATAAATATTTTCTCTTATTTATACAAAAAGTAAATTTATTTTGAATTAAAAAAAATTATTTTAGACATATTTTCTTGTTTTAATCATTTATGTCTCAAAAGTTTATATTTGAATTTTCAAATTTTTTAATTAAAGGAGAATTATTTTTAGACATGTTTTCTCTTACTCATACAAAATATAAATGGGTAAATTATATGAAATCCCCTTACACTTAAGGTCATGTGCAACTTACCCCCGTGTTTTCAATTGCATCAAATAATCCCCTTATACTTCAAAAATGTTGCAATCAATCACAATTTTATACAATAATCTACATACAAAATACATAATTCTACATATAGAATTTTAATATATCAAACAAATATAAAATTTTGCATTAATCAACCAATAGATTGCATAAAATTTTGTAAAATAATAATAAATTGTGGCTGATTGCAACATTTTGAAAGTGTAAGGGGGTTATTTGATGCAATCAAAAGCACAGGGGGTAAGTTGCATATGACCTTAAGTGCAGAGGGGGTTTTATATAATTTATCCAATATAAATTTATTTTGAATTAAAGGATATTGCTTTTAGACATTTTTTTTGTTTTAATTATTTATATCTCAAAATCTTATATTTGAATTTTCAAATATTGATTTCTCATACAGAAAGTAATTTTATTTTGAATTAAATGTGAGACATGTTTTCTTATTATTTGAGAAAACCTAAATATTTTTTGAATTTTAAATTTCATATTAACCATTTATTTAGTGAATAAATTGCTTATAAATACCCTCCAAACTCATTTTTTTGAGTATCCAAGTGCTTCTATTGCATATCCAAAGCACCCGAAAAGCTCTCAAACGCTCTCAAGCAAAGCATTCAAGCAAATTGAGGCTCTCGAAATATTATTGCACATCCATCGAAGAGTCACAAGGCAAGAGGAAAAAAGTTCTTTAAGTCTTCCACGACAAATCCAAACTTCTCCATTTGATGTTATAAATTTATTTATTTATTTAAATATTATTGTCTTGTATAATTTGTTCTTAATTACTTATCTGTGTTCAAGTGTGGACAAATTATTTGTAACATTTAAATTACTATTGTGGATTGTATAGGTTTCCTATAACCATTAAAATCTAAGTGAATCTAGTTTACAAGATAAGATAGGAAGAAAAGCTTGGTGTAATAGTTGCTTAGAACCCGTTGTAATCTAGGTGTGTATCTAGTTTCTAATGTGAGTTAGTGTGGAAACCTTGATGAAATTATTTTAGTGAAATCCCAATGGTGGTTAAATCTTGAGAGAGTTGACTAAGTGTATGTGAAGACACGAAACCATTATAAATTGTCTTGTACTTTATTATATTTATTTTTGTTATATCTTGTGGTTTACATTTATTATTAATCTCAAATATAATTTATTATATTTATCAAATATATATTTTTTAGTAAAATCATTAATCAAAAATATTTATTAAAATTGAGAAAAATTTTAATTACTCAATTCACCCCCTTTTTGAGTGTCCATATCCTAAGGGACCAACAATTGGTATTAAAGCGGGTCCTAAAATATTTGTGATTATCAATCTGAAATCTTATGATAAGATCTTATAATGATATCTTATTTTAGTAAATCCCTAGGTGATGTCTCAATCCCTTCTAGTCCTCCAATGCTCATTAGAAATGATTATGTTTTTTGGAAGATTATGATGGAATCTTATATCATTTTCATAAGCTATCTTTTTATGGAGACTTGTTAGGGATGTATTTGATCTATCCTCTTAATATGAGAAAGAATGGTCAAATGAAGACTTAAGAAAAATATAAATGGACTATAGGGCAAGGTATTTAATTCTTAGTTCTTTAATGCCTAGTAAGTGTGAAAAATTGTCTTCATGCTCTACATCTCATGAATTATAGAAAGAATTCATAAATAAACCAATAATTCTAAAATAGTTTTCTTATGTCTCAATATTAAAGATGTAAGTTATGGCTTAGTGAGATAATTAGTAATTTGAATTGATGATTTGAAAAAGTCTTAAATATTTTTAAAATGCTAAGAAAAATGAATGAAGATGCTAAAGAGTATAATGAAAATAAAATATTAGCATTCAAATGTAAGGAGAAAAGGAAAAAGAATAAGAAAGAAAAAAGAGTCAAGAAATCAAAGAGAAAAACCATTCCCACATGGGATATGGATTATTCTAGTGAGTCATTCCAATTCAACAAGGAAAAAGCACTGAATACTTTATGGCTATGGAAGAAGATGAAGAAAATTTAGAGTTAGAAGAATTACAAAAAGCATACGAAGAACTATATATAAAATATATATCTATTAAGAAAGAAATAAAAATAATCAAGAAAAATCATAAAGAATAAAATGAAAAATTAAAGAATGAAATAAAGAACTTAAAAGAAAAATCACAAGAAAATGAAAATAAACTAAAAGATCAATTAATTAATCTTAAATAAGAAAACAAAATATTAAAAACATAAAATGATAAATTATTAGTAGAAAAGAAAGCTATAGAAAAAAGGTTAGCCACATTAATTTTAAAGAAAATTTCAAAACCTAAACCAAGGTACAAAACACCTAAGAGATAATGAAAACAACCTAGATGGAGACTCCGAGTTAAGAGAAACAACATAGTACAAATGTGGATACCCAAAGGAGTAATACAAACAATGAATGAGTTAGATCATAAAATTTTAAATGTTGTTCCTCATCCACATACATCAAGAATAATTAAATCATTTTCCAATAAAGAAAGATTCAAGGAACCCCTTCATAAATGGGTGCTCAAGGCTAAAACTTAGCCTTACGTGTGCCAATGTGCATGAGATCCACATGAGAAACATATGTTATATTTGTTTAAATGGAAACTCATGGCATAGGAGATGTGAGGAGTTCTATGGTTTAGACCTCACTCTCAAAAATAGGATGGAAAGTCAATAGAATAAATTGAAATACGAGAGATTTGGTTTTTGGGTAATCACCTAATTTTTAAATTCTAGAATTATTTTGGCTACAAATCTAAATTTGTCAAATGCCTTAAAATGTGAAAAATCATCCTATGGCATATAAAAGAATAGGGCTTGATAAAAAAATTTATATTTATGTCTAGGTTTTATTCCATGATGTTTAAATGTTTGAAATTCTTTGAGATTTTGTTTGAAAACCCTCATTTCCATAATGTAGATCCAACTTGCATGACATCTTGTGATAGATATATTTTTAGAGTCATTCAATGCAGTCAAAATTGGTTTGTTTGGAAGAAAAATGAGGTTTTGGACAATTTAATCTCTATTTTCTAGAAGAATTATTTTTTTAAAATGGTCTAAATATGTTGTGTGCTTAAATGTTTCATTTATGAATATATTAGGCCTTGTAGAATATATTGGCATATGTTTTGTTAATTATTTTTGGCCTATGTTTCAAAAGGAGGAAACTTCTTTTAAAACTGCATTATTGCAATCGAATCTTCTGAAGCCTCCAAGGGAAAATGAGATTAATCAATCAATTTTTATCTCCCATTTTTAAAATATAAGTATGCCTAAATATATTTCTTAAAATCATTTGGTATTCTAGTGCCTCATTTGTGATAACACAAATGTTATAGCCTTTAAAAAAAAAAAAAATCTCGTCGACCCTTTATCTCTGTTCTCTCTATCTCATTCTTTCTCGAAACCCATCATTCTTCTCTCTTGTTGTCCGCGTCCTTCTCCATCGTCTTTCTCTTTTTTGTCACCCGCGTCCTTCTCTCTATCTCACACTTTGTCTCTCTCTCTCTCTCTCTCTCTCTTATCGTCGACGTCCTTCTCCATCATCCCCTCATTTGTCGTCGTCCCCTCGTTCGTGGCCGCCTAGCCGTTGTTGCGACCTCCAAATCGCCACCGCTGTTGCTGTCGCCCCAGATCTGCGCTCGTCACCACTGTTACTATTGCCAAGATCTGCACCCGCCACAGCTGTTGCCGTCACCCAGACCATTATTGACCACTGCTCTCGCCAGATCAAATACACGGTGAGTTTATATCCACTCATATTTGCTTCACTGCCATCAGATCGCGGTCTCTGTTACCGCCGCCCAAATTTGCGCCAGCCGCCGCTGTTGCCGCTTCCTAGAATTGCGCCGACAACCACCCTGGTCCGCGCAAGCCACTGTTGTTGTCGCTGCTCAGATCACGGTGAGTTTTTATTTTTTCTCGATTCTCCAATTATTCGTTGTTCCAGCCAGATCTATCCAGATTCGGCCTCCAAGTCTGTCTGTATATTTGTTTGTCTATTTGTCCAGCCTGATCTACCCAGATCCAGCTAGATCTACCAAGATCTATCCAAACCCAACATACAACCAAATTTATCCAGATATACACAGATCCTGTCAGATCTACCCAGTATACAGATCTAGCTAAATCTACCCAGATTTACATAGTACCCAAATTTGCCCAATCTTAAAAAAAAAAAAAAAAAACTAGAAAATCATGTCAGGACCCGGTTCTCCATGCGGTGCTTGCAAAGTATCAAGAAGAAAATGTACTCAATCATGTGTCTTTGCCCCTTACTTCAGCCATGAAGATGGACCTATTCATTTTGAAGCCATCCATCAAGTTTTTTGTGCCAGTAATGCCTCCAAGCTCTTTGCCTAACTTCCGGTAAATGGCCATTACACTCATGTATGATGCTCTAGTTAGGCTTCAAGATCCTACTTACAAATATGTCTCCTACATTTTTGCCCTCCAACAGCAAATTGTCGATCTTTAATTTCATCTAACTTTATTGGATGAATTACTATTTACAAACTCTTATGCAAACCCTCTTAATGTTCAAAATTGATTTCACTCAAAAACCAATTCAAATCCATATTATGACAATGGATCTTTCCTTGTAAATGATTTAAACCCTATTTGGAATTTTGAAAACCCATTTATTCAAGAAGAAAATGTGTTATTTCCTTATTTCCAAGAGGTTAGTTCGCAACCTTACCCAATCGAAACTAGCAACAGTCAGTGGCCATTCCCATGTGATATCGATGAACTTGGATTTGTCGTGTTCGGTAACCATCATCAGTATTGAGCATCGGTGAAATCCAAAGCAATCAATGTGGATGATTTAGATTACTACTTTGTAGATTCTGTAATGCTACTATGCCCATTGACTATTCCATGATTGCTTTCTTTGTAGATATATTTTATGTTATGTAATCTTAGATCTATGGTTGGAATGATTAGTGCGAAATTCCATGGTATATATGTTGTACTGTTTTTAATACTTAACGTTACATCTATATTGTCAATACTTTATATCTATCATCCATTATATTATTTATGTGGATTATTCTTGGTAAATTTTTCTCATGGACTATATTGTTTAAATTTTTATTTTCTTCGTTAACAATGTCTTTTTTATTATGACAAAAATGGGAGAATAATAAGATGTTATGAAATGAGAGATTGTATATATGAGAGTGTGAAATGTATATTATTTTTGTATGGGGAGAAAAAGTATTATGATATTTTTCATGTATGTGAGGAAATAGTATACATGGGAGATAAGACATCAAGCAGGTGCAATCAAAACAATTAGATTTGACAATCAAATTTGGTCTTTAAAACTCTAAAAAATTATTTTATTTATTAACTTATATCCAAAATATTTTTATGCTATTAGTATTTTTGAAAATGGGAGCTTATAGTATAAAATTAAGGGGGAGTTCAAAAATATTTTATCACATTAATCACCTTATAAATCATATTTTTTGTTATCATAAAAAATGGGGAGAATGTTGAGCCAACTTGCTCATATTAATTAAGTTTTGATGATTAACAAAAATATTTTTACTATATAAATATTTTCTCTTACTCATGCAAAAAGTATATATATTTTGAATTAAAAGATAATTGTTTTTAGACATGTTTTCTTATTTTAATAATTTATGTTTCAAAAGGTTATATTTGAATTTTAAATTTTGAATTAAAGGAGAATTATTTTTAAACATGTTTTCTCTTACTCATAAAAAAAGTAAATTTATTTTGAATTAAATGAAATTGCTTTTAAACATGTTTTCTTGTTTTAATCATTTATGTCTCAAAAGATTATGTTGATCTCTTAAGGTATGGCCACTCAAGAAGAGGTGAATTAAGTGTTTAAAATTTTTATTTTTTTTAATAAATATTATTGATTAATTATTTTCTCTAAGAGTATATATAAATTATTTTGTTTTAATTAAATTATTGTTATTTAATTTTAAACAAATTAAGATTTTATAACTATGTATATGTAAGTTTGAGATTAATAAATTGCAAGTCAGAAGATATAACAAAAATAAATAAATGAGACACAAGACAATTTATAGTGGTTCGGTATTTCCACTCACATCTAATCCATTCTCCCAATATCTAACCACCCTTGGGGTTCCACTAAAATAATTTTATCAAGATTTTCGCACTAACTCACATTGGAAACTAGATACACTCATAAATTATAACGAATTCTAGGAAAACCACCAACACCAAGGTTTTCTCCCTAGTTTACCTTGAAAACTAGATTCATCGAGATTTTAACGGTTCTAAGAAACCTATACAATCCACGATGATAATTTAATTGTTTACAAATAATTGTTCACACTTGGACACAAATAAACAATTAAGTAAAAAATATACAAGATAATAATATTTAAATAAATAAATAAACGGTGACCTCAGTTTGAATGGAGAAGATCGGATTCGGCTTTGCGATCTTTTTTTCTCCTTTTGTCTTGTGGCTTTTTGGTGGATGAACAATGAATCTTTGAGAGTTTTAGAATGTTTGGAAATTAGCTTGAGAGATTTTTGAAGTTTTGGATGTGCAATGAATACTCAAAAAATGAGTTTGGGGGTATTTATAAGCATTTTAACCACTAAATAAAAGGTTAATATGAAATTTGGAATTCAAAAAATATTTAAGATTTCTCAAACAATAAGAAAACATGTCTCACATTTAATTCAAAATATTTTTTTTTTTGCATAAAAAATAAAGATTTGAAAATTCAAATATAAGATTTCTGAGATATAAATGATTAAAATAAGAAAACATGTCTAAAAATAATCTCCTTTAATTCAAAATAAATTTACTTTTTCCATGAATAAGAGAAAACGTGTCTAAAACCAATTCTCTTTAATTTAAAATAAATTTACTTTTTGTATGAGAAAGAGAAAACATATCTAAAAGTAATTATCCTTTAATTCAAAATAAGTATACTTTTTGCATAAGTAATAAAAATATTTATCAATAAATGAAAATTCAAACATAAACTTTTGAGATATAAATGATTAAAAGAAGAAAACATATTTAAAAATAATTCACCTTTAATTCAAAATAAATTTATTTTTTTATATGATAAATAAACACATTTACATCATAATTTCTTTTTGTTAATTATCAAAACTTAAATAATATGAGTAAGTTGGCTCAACAACTTATATTTGAATTTTTAAATCTTGATTTCTCATGCAAAAAGTAAATTTATTTTGAATTAAATGTGAGATATGTTTTCTTATTGTTTGAGAAATTCTAAATATTTTTTGAATTTCAAATTTCATATTAACCATTTTTTTAGTAGTTAAAATGCTTATAAATACTCTTAAACTCATTTTTTTGAGCATTTAAGTGCTTCCATTGCATATCCAAAGCACCTGAAAGCTCTCAGACGCTCTCAAGTAAAGCATAAAAGTAATCCGAGATTCTCGAAATATTATTGCACATCTACCAAAGAGTCACAAGGCAAGAGGAGAAAAGTTATTCAAGTCTTCTACGACAAGTTCGAACATCTCCATTTGAGACTATAAATTTATTTATTTATTTAAATATTATTGCTTTGTATAATTTGTTCTTAATTGCTTATTTGTGTCAAAATGCGGACAAATTATTTGTAACATTTAAATTACTATTGTGGATTGTATAGGTTTTCTAGAACCATTAAAATCTAGGTGAATTTAGTTTTCAAGGTAAAATAAGAATAAAACCTTGGTGTAGTGGTTGTCTATAACTCGTCGTAATCTAGGTGTGTATCTAGTTTTTAATATGAGCTAGTCTGGAAATCTTGGTGAAATTATTTTAGTTGAACCCCAATGGTGGTTAGATCTTAGGAGAGTAGATTAGGTGTATGTGAAGACACGGAACCATTATAAATTGTCTTGTGTCTTATTGTATTTATTTTTATTATATCTTGTGATTTACATTTATTATTAATCTCAAATATAATTTATTATATTTATCAAATATATATTTTTAATAAAATCATTAATCGAGAATATCTATTAGAATTAAAAAAAAATTAATTACTCAATTCACCCCCTCTTAAGTGGTCATACCCTAAAGGACCAACAATTTGTGATATGATAAGGTTTGTATATATGTATATTATGAGTGTGTGGTCCTTTTTGACCATTTATAAGCTCTTATTTGAAATTATAAGCTATCAAACTTATTTAATCATCTGTTTGTTAAAATTTTAGAGTTTTAAAGTTATCGAACTTATAAGTTATTTTAACAATGTGTTCAATAAGTTATTCCTCGACTTTTCATCGTTGATCAAATAAATTACGAATTTACCCTCAAAACATTCAATATTTTCGAGTGAGGCAATTTGTAGGCCAGACTTAAATTTTTCTCACCCAATAAGAGAGAAATATTATTTAATAGATATAAGATACTCTCATATAATTGGATATATAGAGCCTTGTAAAGATGAGAATGTAAGATACCATATTAAATATTTATAGCGTGTAAAAACATCACAAGTACGTGCACCAATAAGACATAAAGAGTCATTTAATTACTTACATTCTTTATGCAAAATGATTGTTATAGTGTGTTTTTTTAGTGTTAAATGCTATATTTAAGATTTTGATAGATATGCCTGCATACAATATTAACATTCAATTAGACATAGTTATAGTCACAATGACTATCCATAACTATATAAAGAATAAAGGGGTACATGATAATGCATTCATTATATTTAAAAATGGAAACTATATTTTTTATGCATAATCTTTCACGGCATCTAAAAGTCAATTTGATGATAAAGTGGATCAAAATGATAATTATTGGATAGTAGTGCCTGATGCTATAACCCCACCTATTGGACAATTATGATAATTGTATGTAATTTTTTAATTTTGTTATACTAATGATTTTTGTATATGCATGTGAACATTAAATTTTAATTCAATTATTGTGTCTTATTAAATTTACTATAATTTTGTAATTACCAAATTTAATTATAAATATATATCAAATTTATGAATAAAATAAATATAAATTTATGAAATAATCTTTATATATATAAAAGTATGATAGTCTTGAAAAAATAAATTTTTTCCCAAAATTTGCATTAATAATTTGTAATTAATACTTATTGCATTAATAATTTGTATTAATAATTGAAATCTTTAAATTGTTTTGAAATAATAAGTAGTAATAAAAGCATCAATGATTTGCATTTAATACTTATTGCATTAATAATTTACATTTTATAATTTGCATTAATAATTTAAATCTTTCAATTGTTTTGAAATAATATGTACTAATTATTGTAAAATTAATAATAAATTTTAAATAAACGAGTTTTTCAATACTAATCACGAGTTTTCTAATACATTATTATGTGAATATTAAATATTTAATTAATCCATCAATCAATAAAAAACAAATATTATTTATGAGTAATATGAATAGACACTTAAACTATTAATTAAGTCATAGAAAATTGTTCATTTATATAAAATTATATCTTTATATAATATAATATAAATATTATATATAATATATAGTAGAATAGTATGCAAATATTTCTTTCTTCAAAAAATCTGCCAAACTATTTTTTACATTTAAAATTTGTATTAAACTTGCATGAATTTTTCAATACTATTAATTATTCAAAAATAAATATTTTTTGTTAGATCTTCTCATCAATTAATTCGTCAATCAATAAAAAATAAATACTATTTATGAGAAATATGAATAGACACTTAAAGTATTAACTAGTCACGAAAAATTATCCATTAAATAAAATCTTATCTTTGTATAATATAATAATATATAATATATTATATTAAAGTATAATAGTTTGCAAATTTTTGTTCCCTTCAAAAATCTGCCCAGTTATTTTTTGCCTCTAAAATTTGTATTAAATTTGCATAGGTTTTATGAGAAATATTAATAGATAACTTAAACTATTAATTAAATTATATAAAATTGTCCATTTATTTAAAATATTATCTTTATTCTATATATATATATTTATATAATATTAAAATATAATAGTCAAATAAAGTATTTTGCCAAGTGTTGGTGAATTTTTTCCCTAAAAAACTTGAATTAAATCAAAGGTAGTGATTAATTACTTAGTAATTACTTTAATAATTATATTATAGTATTGAAAATGTGATATCTTAACAAATTCATAAAAAATTATTTAAGGTTGTCAAATGCTAATTAATATTTAAGGTATCACATTTTTAAAACTATGAAAGAAATCAAAATTCATATTTTTAAAATTTTATTATTATTGAAAAAATTTATTCTTACTCATATTTAAGAATTTTAATTTATATTTTTATAATTATAATATAATAAATAAAAATAACAAACGTTTTTAAGTGGATATTTTATAGAGTTTATAATATTTATTTATAAATAAATATAATATAATAAATAAAAAAATTATAAATATTTTATCAAATAATTTACTTAATGTGTTAATTATTTTTTAACACATTGAATGGAAGTATATTGAATTAAAAGTGTTCTCCATTAACATATTGAATAGCGAATAATTAATTAAATTTAAAATTTGATAAATTATTAAAGTTTAAAAAAAATTAAAATTATCAATTCTATTAAAATTATTTAAAATATCAAGTTTATTTTTTTTATTTTTAAATAAAATTCTCCTGTGTATCATGCAGGTTTATCACTAATTTATTTAAATATTAATACTTTATATATATTAATAAAATATAAAAATAAAAAAACGTATAAAATATGTCAACATATAATTAATATTTTTATGAATTAAACTTAAATTTAAACATAAATGATTATATAAATATTTTTTTAATAATTATATATAATTTATCAACATAAAATGATAATCATTTTATCAGTTGGACATTAATTTATATTTTTTATTAAAAAATTATATTTTTATTAATTTTATCTATATTATTTAACAATTTTTTAAACCAAACACTTAATTATATAACTAAAAGAATATATTTTAACTTAAATATTATAGAATTTTTAAATTTTACATAAGTTAAAACTTATAAATAGAAAAGCTTATAAATTAGGAAAAACAGGGAGAAGAAAAACAGGGGGCGGGGGGGTGTTCCCTGTTAAGTGTTAGGCGGAGGAGAGAGAATCATGATGAGTTATGCAGCTGCGGCGGTGGTAGGCCTTCCGCTTCCACTTCCACCGCCTCTTCTCAATCTCACGACCACTTCTCTCTCTTCCGGTTATCATGTATGTCTTCTCCAATCTCTCTCCCCCCCTCTCTCAATGTGTGTATATATATATATATATATGCGCACATATTTGTGTCTTCGGCGATTTTAACTGGATAAATGGGCAGAGTTCGGGCGGCGACGATGGCGGCCAACTAGGTTACAAGTGGCGCATGGTCATAGCATATGACGGCACTCGATTTTCAGGTTACCGCTTACTCGTCTTCCTCATATAACTTACAATACCTAAAAGCACTTGATTTAGTTGGCAAAGCAAAGTGATTCTCGTGTTTTGATTTTGCTAAGCATGCCTTCAATTGCAGATCTTCGCCGGATTAGTTAGGACCAAAGGGTATTCCATGTCTATGGTTTCTAGTGGAACCGATTCACATGGGTATTATCATATGGCTTTGCTCCCCACCTCTAAGTTTGTTATTCGAAGAAATAGAGCTAACAAGAAAGCCTTTAGATTGTCAGCCATCAAGATCCCCTTAATTTCTCCCTTCAGGCATCGAGCCTCCCTGTGAATCTTCATCAATTCCTCACTTAATGGATTGAGCCCTCTATAATGCGTCTCCAAGTATCAGCCTTTTGAGATGACATGAATCTGAGTAACCTATCCCTCTGATGATGGTGTTCTCCACACTGTAGCTTCGAGTGCTAGTCTTGTGAGGTGGCACATTGTGTTGCCACCACCTCTTCTTCCTGGAATCAATACTTAGTTGACACTTGTGTTACGACCAAGGCTTAACCGATGGAACACTTCCCAATTATAGTCATGTACTGCTTTCACCATGTGGAGGTCAGGTCTTTAATTATGTTGCCTCCGGAATGTTGAGTTCTCACGGATCTTCAACTTACAGCTTAGGCTAAGGCATAATCTAGGTCTCTAGCTGCACCAGACTTCCAGGGACTTGTGCATTTGAGGCAATGGATTTTGTCAAGGCTTTGGTTCTTCTCGAAGGAGCTTGGGTTCGATGAGCCACAAAAAAGAGAGTCCAATCGGAACATGGGTCTTCTCATTACTCACACTGAGTACCAACATTGTTGCTCTATCTGGTGATTGCCTATCTCTTTTCCTTCCCAGCTTTTACAGTTTCTATGTGTTGCCTACTCCGATTCCCAACTTTATTGTTAGGATGCTAGGTGTAAGTCTTATCCGCAAAGCACTTGGAAAATTCCCTCGAATGAAGGTTAAATCGTAATGCAAGAGTGTAAATGAAACACAGCACATGCATACTTCTTTTGCATTAAAACATGCAAACCTTGATACTATGTGTCTTCATCATGGCTTACTAGCATGTTGAGCATCTAAAAGAGGACAATAGGTCAAGATAGCCTCAAACATGAGTTGGCGGACTTCTATATGCTGATACATGGATAGCTGGTTTATAGCCAACTGAATTACAAGTTGAGGTTGAGGTAGATGGTTATCCTCCTGTGAGAAGAATAAACGGTTGCTTGTTGGAGATTTGCTGTCTTAGCTAGGTCGGGAGCATGGAGTACTACCTCTTTGGTGGCACCATACAAAGGAGGCACCAGCTTTACCATGGAGTGGAACAAGTGAGGTGGATGCTATACAAGATGATGATGAACCTCAAGTGAAGCATGATGGTTCCTGATATGGCATCAAATGTGCTGAATGAGAGCAGTTTTAAATTGTATAGCAGGGGAAAGAGTGCAGTGGAGGCCTAGATATGGAAGACCAGAAAATATAGGGTTGAATGCAGAGAAGATTAAGAGATGTTTTTGTGACTTAGGCTCTAGGTCAAGGGTTGGTACTAAGAGTAAGGTTGCTCCTTTTGGACTGGAAGGTCATGGCTTCGAGTTCTAAAACAGCTTCTTTAGAAACAAGGATAAGGCAACATACGAACATGACCTACCATCTCCTCGCAGAGTGCGGAGCATTGTGAATTGGTGATTCGGATTGCACTTCAATTCTGATCTGTTAGGGTTTGTGTTAATGAGGCCTTTTGCTTCTTTAAAACAAATAAATTGGAAGATATAGCACAACACTAAGTTTTGATAAGATATAGAACTCTCACACTTACATGGACATTGCATGGCATAAGTAAATCATATTATTCATTTCTTCTTTTGGTGGTAAGAGAATCAGACAGGTAGCTTGTGGGCTTGCTTCTCCAATGCTCATATGAATTAATAGTGCGGTCCACCAGCTGCAAATGTCTACCATCCTGAAATCTGCAATTTTTGTGCTTTGAGTTTACTGTTTCTCGAACATTCCATTTTTTCTTTCAGGTTGGCAGTATCAACAGTTTACACCAACTGTACAATGCATTGTGGAGAAAGCTTTAAGTAAAATAACAAAATTAGAACGAAAAGATCTCTGTTTAGTTGGAGCAAGTAGAACAGATACTGGAGTTCATGCTTGGGGCCAGGTCTGACTCCATCTTCCTAGTTCTTGTGTAAGCATTTGACGATAAGTAACACACATGAACTTAACTGGGTTCTGCTTTCAGGTGGCACACTTCGTTACGCCTTTTAACTACGACAGCTTGGAAAGCATTCATGCAGCACTAAATGGTCTTCTTCCTTCAGATATACGAGTTAGAGAAATTAGCCCTGCAGTGCCTGAATTTCATGCTCGCTTTTCTGCAAAAAGCAAGCTTTATCACTACAAAATCTATAATGATACCTTCATGGACCCATTCCAGCGTCATTATGCTTACCATAGTTTTTATAAACTCAACTGCGATGCCATGAAGGAAGCAGCAAAGCATTTCGTCGGCAAACACGACTTCTCCGCTTTTGTCAATGCATCACGCAATGACCGATCACCGAATCCAGTGAAGAATGTTTTCCGCGTTGACGTAACTGAAATGGTAATTGCAAAAAAAATGGTGGTTAGAATTCTTTGCTTCATCCTTTTATCCTCCTGGATGATTGGATGCATTGCAGTTCCACCACAGATTACATCGTCTTTCAATGTTTCCCTTCTCATTTTTCTTTTATCTGCGCTGATAATAGTGAATGCTTCTAATTTGCCGATCGATTGTGTTGTGTAGGGGGCTCTTTTACAGGTTGAAGTTGAAGGCTCTGGATTCTTATACAGACAAGTGAGAAATATGGTATGGTATAACACCTTCATTTCCCAATTCAAAGATTATTTGCTCATATGATGTGTTTTATCACTACAATTATTCTTTTCAAGTTAGTTGTGGGTGTCCTGATCCCCAAGTAAGATATTTCTAGGACACAGGTCAAGTGGTTGGGTTATGATAAGTTAAGATTCGCATCAATAAGTTGTGGGTTCAATTCTTTGTCCTGCGTAGTGAAATAAAGTTTTCACTTACGATTTATCTCATATGTCAAAATCGAGAGCATGAGCAGCGGAGAATCGTATAAGGGCGATAATCTCAAGATACGTTGAGTAAAATTTCCACCCCCAACCCAATCCCAAGCCTTAGTCCCATTAGATAAATGGGTGAAACAGTTGGTTCATTTATTGAATCAAGTGAAATTTATTAATTGATTAAATCGAATTAGGAAACAAAATTGAATCGACCAAACCAATTAACTCGAAAAATTGAATAAATTGATAATAAAAAAAATTAAACCCAAATTGTATAAGTTGAATTGAATGAATTAAATTGAAAAAATAAAAAACAAAATAAAGAAAATTAAAATAATTGATAAAAAATATACAAAATTGAAAAATAAAATTATTTTATAAATATCAAAATAATATCGCTTAAATCGGTAAGTTTGATTAATTTAGTTATTTTAATCAAAAAAATTGAACTGAAAATAAAAAATTAATTAAACCAAATCGATACAAGAAAAAAATTAAACCTAATCGACAAATTTGATAAGTGAGCTCTCCACCTCTCCATCTATAACCATGTCCATCTTCCTTTTCCTTTTTTTGTTATAAATTTTCTCTATTTAATACACTCATGCTTTTATCCCTCCCTTTTTTTCACACATTTAAACCGTTTTAATCACGACACTCACATCTCTCTCTTGACAATCAACTTTCACAGGTTGCATTATTGCTGCAAATTGGGAGGGAGGCAGTTCCTCCCTACGTTGTACCCATGATATTGGCAAGTCGAGATCGCAGGGAGCTGGCTAAGTTTGCATTATCAGCTCCACCTCATGGTCTGTGTCTTGTAGGTGTCAAGTATAATGAAGAACACTTGCGGCTTCCGAACGGATGCCCTGTGACTAGTTTTGGTAGGCATCATACTATACGCAAATGCAAGCTTCCAAATTTGTAACGAATTCATTCGGGAATTTAAAAAAAAAAAATGGAAGTTTTGAAGTCTCAATTTGCACTATATAGAGTTCAAAACCACAAATCAAATGGTTTCAGATGCTTGTGAACAAAGAACACTTGATGGGTAGCTAGAAGAATAGCTTATGTCTCGAAAAACCGAAGCTCTATCATAAATTCTTTCTGCTTGGGGGAATACCAAGCCACAGCCTTTGCTGATCCAAGAACTTGTAATGCATATTCAATTGCAAATACAGGATCATTAAAATTTACTTGCCAACCGCCGCTGTTCTTCAGATCAACTGTTACTCCTGAGTCGACTCGGAAGGTGAAAGGCCCAGCAATCTGCATTTGATTTAATCAAGATATTACAACAGTAATAAAAAATGGCATTTAACTCAACAAGTGTTGTGAATAAGCTTTTCACTCATTTAAATTTATGGCTCCATCCATGCTTGGAATGCTACGATACCTGCTGCTGAAGTGAAACGGTTGCTTTGGGGCAGATTGCCTGAATTGCTTCCAAACTAAGCTGTTGAGAATTGTAAAGATGCTGAGCCAGCTGAATGGTGCCTGAAATGAATTTGGAGCCAGAAGGGAAATCCAGGCGGGTATAAAAGCGAGTAAGATCGAAGAATAATCTCTGGAAGTTCCCATGTTGCATGGAAAATGACGCAGATGCGAACATATCAGCTAAAATGGTGGAGTTCACTCCAGCAGCACGGAGACTTATGGGCTTAAAATGCAGTGAATCGTCTGCTATTTGTTGTCCGACCGAATTGTTGCCAAGGCATGCTGCCAGAACAGCACCTGTAAGCATAAATGTTCAAATAGTAAGGGTTTAGCAGATTCAGGTAACGAGGACATTGATGTTAATTTTGCTAAATTACAATAGCTTTGATGATGCTCAAACAGAAAATTTAAGTGTTCGTAAGGAATAAAGTTCAACTAAAACCACTGAAAATGACTCTCTTAACACACTGTTAATTGGAAAAAAGGTTGAGGAAGTTAACAGGATGCATCTTACCAAGTACCCCTGAAGCTGAGATATGAGGATTTGACAAGAACATGTCAAATGGCTGCACCAGTTTCAACTTGGAAGCTTTGCTTCTCCAAAAGTCGACAGTTTTCTTGAAAGCAAATGCATTTTTTATGCACAAACCAGGGAGAAGAGTTGTGGGTACTCCATTGGTGACTTGATCTTCATGCTGCTTAGGCCGTCCTGCATTATGATTGATGCTAAAATGATAACTTGCCCCAGAGTCAGAGGCAGTGGAAGCTAGATCCATAGCCATTGAGAATGGTACATCCCAGTATGTACCAAGACCATCAACAAAAAGTTCTGGCCAAGCAGCCTCCACGGTTAAATTGTGATGCAAAAACTGCCAAAGGCATAGGCTGCTGTCACTCATCAAGCAAACCAGTAGGATGCATTTCCAAACAAAAGCATTGACAAAGTTCACATTGTAAGCCAAACTGTTAAACATGTATGTAACTCCCTTGATATTTTCTAAGACTCCAAGTGAAAGCTATCAAGTGACGTATGACAAGTACAGGAACAGGTTACAAGCATAGTATTGCTATATCCACATCAAGTGATGACAAATGCCAATAACTTGGAATAGGAATAAGCTTAGCTGGATACAGAATGTTCTTTCTTTCTTTTTCATTTTTTCCTTCTGTATTCCCCCATAATAGGACTCTATTCAAGTTAGCATCATCCTATGTATCAGTCACAAGCTTCAGTAACTGTAATCAGAAAACAAGAATTTGAAAAGAATCAACCAAGAAATAAGACAAATCAATTGAAAAGTTTCATCAGCTGATACTAAATGTGCAATAGACATACTATCACAGTGGCTTGCCTTATGATGAAGAACTGCTTTCTTCCTAGCTGCCTTTTTATCACCATAGCCTTCTATGCTAAGTAGCACTGTATCATCAGGTGTTACCAAGACCTCTGAACATAAATTGAGCGCATATAAGGACTTATTGCAAAGCTGTCTCGCAAGTGTTTTTACCCATGATGAATCAGGAGACTGCTTCAGTCCATTCTGTGTGATGGAGGATACAAACTTCTGCAAATTGAACTGGCCAAGCAAAGTTGCAAACCTAAAAATGGCTTCTAAAACACATCAGTCAATATCAAATGTAATGCTATGAGGATGATTGCGAGATCCACAAGACTAACAGTATAAGCTAAACATGCAACTATAGTTAAAACCAACAAAAAAACAAAAAAATCTTCTTGTAAGTGGAATCACCAGCACGAGAACTTCAGAAGACATGAAAGTTCCATGATAGCATGAATATTTATGAAAGAAAAAGAGAGAAGAATGAAACATGGAAAAGGAATTGGACACCAATTCTCATTTAGCTTCAATCTAAAAAATTGGTTTCTGAAGCCAAACAAAAGGGTGGACGAAATAATTCATACAATCCCAAAATGACATATACAGAAATCGGAAACTCCAACCATTTCAAGAACATTAACCGCGGAAACATCGGTCCCATAAAGCACCAATGAATGGCGTTCAACAGTATGCTTTCTGAGGACATTCTGAAATAGACACAGAATTAAAGGCGAAAAAACAAAAACAAACCAGACAGGAACACGAATTAAAGCGGAATTCAACAGAACAGTAGAAGCAGTTGAAGTACCAGAAATCACCGAAGGGGAAGGTGAGAACGCGCTGGAGAGAGAAGCCGTGAGCGGGAGAGTAGGAAGGGACGAAGGGCGCCGCCATGAAGCGTTGGAAGAAGTCGATCTGCTTAGGTCTCGACAAGGTCGCCCCTCGCGATATGCCCAGCGGCAGAGGGAGAGGGTGGTTGTCGCCGGAGCCGGCCATCGGCACCGGTCGGGCCACTCCGTCGAGGGTGACGGGCGTGGACACATCCAGTTCCCAAAATCCTCCTCCTCCTCCGTCCATTACCCATCTCAGTTTCTTCATCTCAGCCTTTTCGCTCTCTCGTGTCTTTCAAAAGAAACCTCTCCAAAACCTGGGATCCCATGGTGCAGATTCTCTCCCTCCTTTATCTACAGCTTTTACAAGGCCGTGTTTGGAATTTTATTATTATTATTATTTTTAATCACAGTTACCATTATATTTTGGTTTGGAATAAATAGTTAATCATCAGATCAGATCCAACGACTTAAACCACATATTTGTAAGATTCAACTTTTCAATCCATTTAAATTTAGATCCGGACCATATCCATTAAACTTGGATGGTTGGTTACCTACCTAGCATTTAGAGTTAGCAAGATTATTTTTTCTTAGATAAAAACAGCATTTTAGAGTTACCATGTTCTTTCATAACGCAGGAGGATTTAATTTAATTTGTAAATCTTGAAAATAAAAAAATTACTATTTTAATTTCAATTTCTTAATAAGTTTTAATGCTATATATCATATCATATAGCTATTTTCATACAACAAGTTGATCTTAATTTTCATCTTCTATTTCTCAGTGCTACCGTTTGGTGTTCATTTTCCTGAAGGTGCTGCATTTGTATCATCATAATGCCATCATTCACGCAAGAGAACCTCATATCATATGAACCCCAGTTAGTAGTGAATTGTCACAAGTAAGAGGCCACTCCCCTCCTCGTCATAATTATAAAAAAAATAAAAATAAAAATAAAAAATCCAGCAGATTAGAGGGCAAACGAAACATAGATTACATCATTTCCTTGTATAATTTGGAAATACTAATACAGGAGATTGGGGTACTTTTAAGTAATTTTAGTTTCCACTGGCACTAGGTAGGTTACCACTAAAAAGAGTCAAAAGAATTCATGATGAAAAATGCCTTCTTGGGGTTTAGCTGAGGCAGAACAACCATTAATTTGCTGCAGCTGTCAACAGCAACATCATGGCTGGGCTGGCTAGTTAAGGTCTGGATGGGGGTGCGGGTGGGAGTAAGAATCATGAGCAAGTGTCTGCATCACAAAACAAAATGTCAGACATGAAACTGATCAGAAAATCGCAAACTAGATTGATGATTCCATCGTGAGAGAGAGAGAGAGAGAGAGAGAGAGAGAGAGAGAGGTGCATGCAAATTTTCCTTGCAAACATGAAACTAGATTTGGAAGAAGAAAACCATGCTCCTAGTGAACAGGAGGCAGAGATCCAACGTAGCGGGAGAAAAACCCAGGTTACAAGCTTCTCTCTTTTGTTGGGAATAGCATCAACATGCAAAAAGGAGAACTCCAAAAAAACATTCATAATCACATCTCTTTTGTTGGGCTGTTGTACAATGTATGTTTAGCTTCCATATTAACACAATCAAATCTGAGGAGGAGCTAAGAGTAGTGCCAACTTGAAAAATGAGGTGAAGATATTTAGGAGGTACAGACGTGATTGCAGTCGCAAAGAAGTCTTCCCCCCCCCCCCCCCCCCCCCCCCCCCCCCCCCGCGGGCAAAGTTTTCAGCTGATGCATCAACTACATGGCATCAGAGGTAATACCATCGCATTTCAAATACATTACATAAATTGTTGTGAGACTAATATATGTGAGATATACTCTGGAGGTGTAGACTAAAAATTAGGGACGGGAGGGAAAAGCGAAACGGAAAAAGGGGATAAAAAGATATCCAAGAAAGAATCCTAGTTACATATTCTCTAGCATCTGCTAAACAAGGTCACAGGCATACTGCTTGTAGGAGGAATATACATGTAAAAACCATATAATTGAATACCTGCTCCTGTGACCGGAAATACATGAAGGGTGTATAATGAAGAAAATTTGAGACCCTTGAAGTATAAATGTCAGCATACCTGCAATTCAAAGAAAATAACTAAAATCTAATGAAGATCACTGAAATTTGTATTTCTTTCTTCTTCTTTTTCTTTTTGAATAGGCTGAGTCTTTATTTCAACTTATGCAACATTTGGGGACTGCTTCGTTGTAGAAAATGTTTCCAATTTTCTATCTCTAATTTTCTATAAGATCTCTAGTTTCATTCTCATAGCAAATTTGAGAAACATGTTCAAATGTTAAAAGCACAGAAAACTAAGTTTTGATCTAAAAAATTGGAGCATATGTTTAAAAGAGAGAGCGAGACTTGGGAAACATGTATAACTTGTGTTAGAAAAGGAGATGAGATGGTTTGCAAACAATTTTGTAGAGAATCGCATTTTCCAAATCTCCAAATTAGTAAGGAAAACTTTGGACTCATTTTAGGAGTTATTCAAGTTCAATATAATTTTGGAGAACCACGTTTACCAAATCTCCATTTTCTATTTGGAAAATTTTTGTTTTTTTTTTTCCTTTTTGCTAAGAGAAAATTCTTGCATTTGAACAAGTTTTCTAATTTTCCATTTTCTGTGTGAGTAATTTTCTGAAAAACTGGGGCTGTTTTTAACAACCAAACAGCCCCTTGGTTTTTCAGATTTCAGGAGATGAACGAAGTTATCAGATGAGAACCACATACTTTTCAATCTGTCTCATTAAGTGGCTTTTGTCCCATAGACCTGCACGTGAAAGAAAACCCCACCTGACACCAAAGCGTCAGCAGGTCAACTAAAATTCTAAATGCATCAAAATACAGAAAATGCGGAGAGAGAGAAACCTACAGAAGTATCAGCAACTATTATTCCTGAAATTTCTTTTTGTATATCATAGAGGATACCAAAGAATCTTTTGAGTTTCAAAATAAAATTGTTTTACATAAAATTTTATGATGGTTATAATGTAAATGAAGGTGTAGATACTGAAAATGGAGAAAAGGGAAGCGTCTTGTTAATTCCTCAATTGCTGACGCAACAAGGGAAGACAAGTTTTGGGCCTCAAAGAACCAAGTTTTCCCTCATGTTATATGCCATCTTGGCCACTAAATACAGCATTGAGAAGTTGAAATAAATGTTCATAAATAAACATAAATAAATTCTTATAATCTAGGTACATATATATTTCCATGCTAATTTTATCATATCCGTCTATGGAATGAGACTTTTGAGAAATTAATTTCTCATACTAATTGTGCCTGTCAACATGAAAGGAGGCTGAAAACGAGGGCCCTGTCAATGACCTTGTTTTCCATTTGAAACTTGAGGATAATAATGGATAAGTTCGGTGAGATCAGCTTTTACATCCCATCAGGTGAGGCAAAGGCAACTTAACCAACCATTTTTATGTACCTTACTAGCCTAAGTAACCAAGCCAAGGACGTGAAACGATCATGTTTCGCAAAGTTTCACCAGGACAACATATTAATCTACAGAATTCAACTGAATAACATACATAACAATCTGGGATTTTACAATTAGAGGTGTGAAGTTTTCAACCCTGGAGATAAAGTACAGATGAATGCAAATAATTAAAATCCAAAAGTTCTCCAATTTTGACTAACCTTTTGTTGAAGCACTCTCCATCTGATTCTAACATAGGAGCAATTTTCTCATCTAGTCCTTGCATAACCCTAAGTAGCTTTTGCATGCTTTCGGTGAGTTCTTGATCATCCATATTGGTTGCAGCAAGGGTCTGTATACACAGGCAGAGACATTAATAACCTAATAAAAAAGAATTGGATAGCTTAAATTTAATGTTTCTTACCCACAGCGTTTGTGTTACAAATCCAAACAAACTAAATGGTTGCAGCATATAAGACTAACTGCAAAGCCAAAGATTTGAAAAAAGAAAAAAAAATCAAGTTTGCCTTTACAGCTAAAGTAAAGTGCAAAGAAAGAGGGAAAGCATTATAAATATTTCTTAATTTTTTCCCTTTCAAGAAAAAAAATCTTCATAGGAATCAAATTCTTCCATTCCATGAGCTATCCCTACAAACATTGAAACAGCTAACGCTGAGTCTTGCACTGATTTCAAGTAGCTCTTGGATAATTATGGCAAACAAATAATGTGAAATCAAGGGGTTAAAAAACAAAGTAGAAACATGTAACAAAAAATGTCTGAGAATCAAGAGATTTTAAGTTACAACAAAAAACAAGCAAATAGGTCTTGAGTTGAGCAAGACCATAGTTATTTTCATTACTTTTCCAGCAAAATATATATATATTTTCACTGCTTAGGTTAAATCATCCATAATGCTTGGTGACTGTGGAGACATGCATTTCAACTGCACAACACAAACTAGGAACGTTACATAGCTTGAAACTTCTCCCCCAATAAGGCATGGGCCTTCACATGATAGCATTAGATCTCCTATATTTCACCTATGTAACACCTGAAATCTGGAAACAAAAAAGGGATGTGGAAAAGAAAAGAAAAAAGAAAAAAAATGGATGAGGACCATCACCAAAACGTATGGAAGGGGAGAAACTGGGGAAGACCAAATTGGATAAATCTTCGGAAGTAATCAGATGTAGAGAAGCGTGGGAAATGGAGAGAAAATGGGGGGGCGGGGGGTATGGAACTTGGAGAACAAAACCGAAGGAATTGATGATTGTGGGTGTTGAGGGCTTCTTTTGGTAGGAAACAAATGAGCTGAGCCCATGAAGGCTCCGGCTTCTCCCAGCCTTCATACTCATGCCAAGCATCTAATTCCCCACCCCCAGGGACGATTTTTACCCTGTACATTGTTCTTAAGATTAAAAACTTTGCTCTAAAACCATATACAAGGCACTAGAATCACAATTGATTGAAGGCAAAGAAAAGCAAAAATATGCTACAAGCAAAAAAAAAAAAAAAAAAGGGAAAAAGGATGTACCCATAAGAACCATATAAGTTAAAGAAACACCTGCCACACGGTAAGGTTTGCAAATGGTTAGTCTAGTAGAATAAATTGATACTCTTAGGATAGTTCCTTCAATTTCTTTTTTCCTTTCAATTAAGATAAGGAAAATCTGATTGGCTGTCCTTCCAATGAGGATCTTGGTTCTATTACAATTTCAGCCACAATGAAAAGGGTGTATTGTAGAAAGGTTAGTAAAAACTGAATAAGCTGAGACATGAAATGTTTGCTTAGGAGTTCTTAAGAACAAAAGCAGAAATGTTATGAGGATTAATAAGACTAATGAAGTTAGGGAGAAAACAAAAGAAGTGTTAACAACTTCCTTGATCCAGATGACAAAGAAAATGGCAATAATACATCTTACAAGCATCAAAAAGAACATATTAACAAAGGGAAATGAAACACCATATCAAGTCTTTATCCCTTTATGAGGTTGGATATATGAATTCTAGCTCACCAGTCATTTTTATCTATTACCTTATCTTCTGTAAGGCCCTTATAACAACAAACATTGCAAAATAGGATAATCAATGTGATGGAGAGCAGAACATTACATTGCTTGTGCAGTATAGAGAAAAAAAACTGTATAAAGGATCAATAGAGCACTGTCCCATAGATGAAAATTGGCAGATTCTGATGCATTGTTCCAATAAACAGACTCAAGTTTTTGTACTGTTAACTTATCTATGAGAAGAGAAGTAGAGCACTGTAAAATTACCTGTGCAGGACGCCCCTTGGTTCTTCTTTGCAGAGCCAGCCGGAGTTGGTTAAAGAGATCACCAACGATTTCCTTCTGATTTATGAGCTCTATAAGGGCAGCTCGATGACCTTGACTGAAAATCAAGGCACTATACTGCAGTATCAAATTAATGAAGGCACTATAAATATCAAACAAAAAACTAAGCTTGAAATTGATGGATTACAATTTCAAAATGACGCTTATATTTATATATATATATATATAAATATATAACACACAGCATTAGAAGAAACATAAATAATTAATTTCAAATAGAACATTTCTTTAGATAGCCACTTGTTGCAAAATATTATGCTCAGCCCAGCCTAGTGTCCCAGATTTAACAGTTTCCATGTTATAGTTGGTTTTATTGTATGTTTATTGTTGCAAGTTTGCAACAGAAATTTTCAATCTTAATGAAAATCTGAACACCACCAAAATAATCCATAAGATGAAGATGATATCAGTAATAACTAACCTCATCTTCCAATTCTCTACAAATCAAGGCAGTCCGCCATCGTAGATGGACTTTTGATTGGCTCACGTCTGTATATATATGGTCGCCAACATATAATATCTCATCACCATGAATATTAAGGGAATTCTCTACCATCTGAGCACTACCTCCGGAGTACAAGCCCCCTGTAGAATGAATAAGACAATGAACAGACTAAAATATGTAAATATATATATATATATATATATATAGAGAGAGAGAGAGAGAGAGAGAGAGCCAGCCAAAGCAAATTTATATTTGTCACAAGGCTCATACGCTGGTTGTTACTTCAAACACATCTAGAAGCCTTATCTCGTTAACAAGCAATGGCTGAACCAATAATAAAAGTCTGGACACAATTATCAAAAAAAGAAAAGTGTCAATTGGTATAGCTCTGCACACTATAAGTTTTGTCTTATAATTTCTTTTCTAAAAGCAATTTTTTTTTTTTTTGAAAGAAGATTTGATTATATTATATTAATGAATAAAAACAAGGTCACTAGAAGCAGCAACATGGACAACCCTACACAATAAGAACAATTCCCAAGAAAACCTGAACTTAACAGAGAATGAGATGCTAAAATCAAAACTCCAGCGACAACAGAAAATGCTACCGAAGTACATCAAGAATTCAACACCCCCAAAGCCTAAACTGCACTGTTGCCAGAAAATGAATCAGAGTTCACCACCACACTCCAGCAATATGAACAGATTCAACAGAATCTAGTGGCAGAGTGCTACTGGAACCCCCAGAAAATGAAATATAGCCAGGTGATGCCAGACATATTGACCTGTTGCTTGAAGCTCTGAATATTCAAAAACAGAAACATAAACTCGAAAACCCATTGCTCCAGACCAACCCATGCTCTTCTCACAAACAACAGATTTTTTTGCATAATTAGGCCTAAAGATGGCACAGCAACTTGAGCTGGGTCCTATCAAGGTTAACCTTAAGTTTACACCTCCCCAAGCCTGACTTTAAAGTTTAAATTCCCTTGCCAAACTCAAAATTGTAAACTCCAGTTACCCAACTATATATACCTTAATTGTCCATATCCAGTTTCTCATGAAGAGAAATCTATGCATAGCAGGAATGTGTAGACACCAAAATCTGAATGAGTATCCCAATTGGAATCAATAAAAATACTTAGGGCGGTTTGGTCACAAAAACACTTTCCAGTTTTCCACCTCCAATTTTTCTTTTTCATAGAAAGTATGGAACACATAAATTGTTAAATATAGATAACTATTTTCTTATTTTGAAAACTGAAAATGTGTTCAAAATGATAATAATTATGTTTAACTGTCATAGAATGCAATATCTTATTATTAATAATATTATTATAATGTTAAAATATTAATAATTACATTAATATTTTATAATTAATATTATCAATAAAATATTTATGATATTGCTAATACTAAAATATTAATGATAATCAATAATGATATTGATTATAAATTTTAAATGCAATAATTTTAGAAATTCTATAATACTAATATTATGATATTATTTATTATTAGCAAATTTTAAAATTCATATTTTTACTATTTATATAATACTTATATTGTTGATCCTTCATATTTTTAAATCACAGGAAAAATGTGGTGAGGGATGCACAGTGCATCACTTTTCAGTGTCTAGGTGTGATCTTGCAGATGATGAAAGATCTTTTTGTAACATGGAGAAGGGATGGATATAAGATGTCATAACAAAGCCCAAGAAGTGGTCCTCATGCTTGATGCAATGCTATGGAGGACCAGACCATGGATCCTTTGATAGAGTATACCACATAATGTATAACTTAATAGGTATGGTATTGGTTTAATCACTTATTGGTTTAGGGAGGCTACTACTTTTACTTCTGATTCTGTTTTTCTGTTTTGACAGAGCTTTTTCGTTGTATAGAACATCTTTACCCTTTTGGTTTGGCTCCTTGACTTTGACCAAGCCATTCATATAGATTGCTTCCCCTTCAGCATCCTTTAATATATTTCACTTTTGTTGGTGGTTGTTTTGGGGGGGGGGGGGGGGGGGGGGGGGTGGAGGACAAGATCTAGGGGCTGTTTAGTGTTTAGTTACAGAACATATTTTTCAGCCATCTCCAATTTTTCACATCATCTCTAGTTATCCTTTCCACAGAAAATTTAAAAAATGCATTCAATTGCTAAATATGGATAATTATTGTTCTTTTTTTTTTTGAAAACTTAAACATGGGTTCGAGATAGTTAAATAAAACAAGTCTTCAATTAACTATATAATGTAATATCTTTCCCAAAAAAATGTAATATCTTGTTAAAAATATTATTAAAACATTAATAATTGTATTATTATTATAAAATTAATGCTACCAGTGTAATATTTATTGGCATTGCTAATATTACTTTTGGTTATAATAATTTATTAGTAATATTATTATATCAAAATAGTGAATAAAATAGATTGATAATATCATAAGATTAATATTACTAATACAATATTAGTGATATTACTAATATTAAAATATTAATGATTGTCGTTCAATTTTAATTATTTTCTACAATTTAGAACTTTTATAATACTAATATTTTGATATTAGCATTATAAAATTTTAAATTTTTACTAGAATAAAACTACTTTTAATCTGGATTGCACTTTTTTTTGTAGTCTGGGTTATGAAATATTTTAAATGCCCCTTAATAAAGTGTATAGGAACAAAGAGGAGTTAGAGGCATTTAATTTCATAGCTCGGACTATAAAAAATAAGTGCAGTCCGAACTGGAAATAGTCAATCTTTTTTTATTATTTATATTGGTATTAATATAAATACAATTAATATTGATTTTGGTTGGGTTTGAAGCTCATGTTTTCTATTTGAAAATTCTCTCTATTTTTGTGAATAAAATAGTGAAAAACATCCTAAAGATATTTTCTACCCTGGCAAACGCATGGAGCTCCTCACTATAGATGCTCTCTGACAATCAGTATAAATTTGAAGTACAATAGATGTTTTTAGTCCCATTGCGTCCATGATATTTAAGTGGTGCAATCATAGTAAGCTCCATATTAAACAGATGCTTTCAAGATATCTTACAATAGAGCCAACCAGAGCAACATGCTCAGACCAGAAGAGATATGAACAAGCATTTTAACTTGCTTGAAAATAGCATACGCATAATACATGTATACACATATGAGAATGATATTTAGCTAGCAAAGAGGCTAAGCATTATGCAATGAAGTACCTGGACGAGCCTTGAAACATGGACGCATTAGACCCTCACCAGTCACCACTTCATACATTGGGTGTGACATTTGAAAGAATTCAGGCTTCCTCGCTGAGACAATAACCTAACAAAAATCAAAAGCCATGACAATCACAAAAGAGCTTCAATGCTTTGTCAAGAACTACTAATATGCTGTTGTTCACAGAATTGTTTGCAATCTTCCAAAGGCAGTGCCAGCAGAAATGGTTACCAACTGAAGCTAAAAGGCTAGCTGACTGGCAGCTCCACCTCCAAGCCCCACCGTAAACTGAAGATCAAGAACACAAAGCTCCACACTTCTCTATAGCTACCAAATAATTAAGAGTAGATGATCCACATAGTCATCACTTCTTTTGCACATGAGAAACTATTTTCACTTCCTAAGGTTCTCACAAGTGAAAATAGCATCCAACGAAAATGTTCAAAAGGAAAAGGCAACTTTAGGAGGGAAAAACATACTCCAAATAACTTTCCAAGGAAAGACTAATCTCGTTTGTCACAGTGAGCATTGAAGAAGGAACAGACAACAAAGTTCTCTCCGGGAAATGGACACCAAACTTGTCCTCCCCTTGACCAGTCAAGAGAGAGTCATTTCAATAAACCATTAAAAGCCGTAGTACAGTCAAATTCCCAGTCCTGAAGACTGTCTATACTAGATGGAGAAGCACTCACTAACAAGCACAATC
The DNA here is from genome assembly GCF_014633365.1 of Diospyros lotus. Lineage (NCBI taxonomy): Eukaryota > Viridiplantae > Streptophyta > Magnoliopsida > Ericales > Ebenaceae > Diospyros > Diospyros lotus. The sequence continues at coordinate 7,447,437 of NC_068341.1, forward strand.
TTTGCCAAGGCAATGGCAACAAGATCCAGAAAAGACTTCCTGAGGGAGTCTTTCCCTCACCACCTGTGACCTGTCCTCCCAAAACCTCATCCTTGTCCCATTGCCAATGCAAAAAAGGGTTTAGGGTATAGAACTCACCGCAGACTTTCATGACAGAACCCCCTAGCACACCCATATTAGTAGCCGCCACTATAATGATTATCCTTGGAAAAACTCCACAGCCACTTACCAAGCAAGGATTTATTGGAAGCACTCACACTTCCCACACCCAAACGCGCAACCTAGCTGGGGAGACAACCTGACCCTTGTTGACAAGAAGGTACATAAACTCACCACCTGCCCACCCCCATCCCAAAAGAAAAAGGAAAGAAAAAAAAAAAAAAAAAAAAACTCTTTACAACCTCTCATGCCTGACTATGCACCTTACAACCTAAGAGAGCTGAGTTGATCTTCGCGTGTAAGCTATAAAACAATGGAAAGAACCCCTCAAAGCTCTTAACACTCTCATCTGCTTCAGAAAACAACTAGGTGTCATCCTAAAAAAGTAGGTACAATGCAGAAAGACAAGAATTTGAATTATTTCCTAAACCAAATTGCAAGAGAAAGGGGAGTGTCACACCCCTAGGTTGAGCTATGGTGTGAAAGGGAATTTGAGAAGATTAATAGAAGAATTTAGAGGGAGATATCAGATGGAAGGAAGGGAAACAACAAGAAGATGAGAGTATTCGAGAGAAAGGGAAAGGAGATCAACGAGAGAAGAAGAAGAAGATTAGAGAGAATTACAGAATATTCATCAATACCATTCATGAAATCCAACATCAGGATGTGACTCAATATATAGGCTCACAGCTGCACCCACTTTAGCTATAGGACAAAGGTTGTAACTGCCATAGCTACAGGACAAAAGGGGAAAAGACAAAAAGAGAAAATATCCTAACAGCTTCTAGCTACAAGACAAATAGACCTAACAAAAATAGAATTTAAAAACAGAAAATAAAACCAAAATTACAAATACTACCCTTGGAATGTGACATGGAGAGAATCACCTTTTTGTCATTTACGGTAGAGATCTAGAATACAAGTATACTTACCATCTCAAATAAATCTTGCCACCCCATATCATTGGGAAGAAATCTATTAAATGAATGCTGCATCATTTTGTCTGTGTAATGATAATCTGAGTTGGTAATGAGCAAGAGTCTTTTGCCAGCCTGATGCAAAAGATTCCCAAACCAATAAGAAAATTTGAACACGATCTTTTTTCTTATTGATCTCTAGAATGGAGACTAGACTAATTTAATACATCATAAACTGATAACAACAATATTTCAATACCTCCTTTTGATCTAGAAGTGCCAAAGGAAGTTCAGGATCAGGTTCCACAAATAGTTCAGGCTTGGACATTATCTCATTCTGGAGAAAAGTTAATAATTTCTTGGTAAATTAAAACATAATATTAGAAAATTAACTATCAAAAATAAAAAATAAAAATCTACCTTAAGCTGACCTTCTACATGTGCTCTGAAGAGGGCTCTTCCAACTGCCTAAAACCAGTAACAAGATCTTATCAATAAATGATGTCTGCTTAATGTGATGATTTCAAATGGAACTTACAAACATATATTGCCTTGTAAAGCCCTTTATAGTCAAGTGGACCAAGATCTGTTGGTATAACTCCTTCATCCAATCTGTCAACCATCTGAAAACAAAAACACTATAATTTAGTATGAACTAAATGAAACTTCAACTGCATTTCTATTCATGGGTTAAATTTTCCAGTTGAGCTTTTATTGCAACAGAAGGACATATTTGATAAATGTTAGATTACTTACTTTTAGGATGAGTATCAATTTAATTATCACATACTTAATGGGTTCAATTTATAGTGGATGACTGGCATTTTAGATATCAACAAATTAGAAATTTAGATGGAGGATTTGAGGCCCTTCCTGTAAGCAGATTTAAGTGAGGAGGTAAAGATGGTCATTTCAAATCCATTACAAGGAGGGTTCTAATTGAAACTTTTCAACATAGTATTGTTGTCAACCGTGTATAATGGGACATGGAGGTCAATTCTTAAAATTATAGCATAAAGCAAGTGAACCGAAGAGGGATAAAAGTTAAACTGGTCAAATCTGTAAAAAATTGTCTTAGCATTCTAACTCTACCATAAGCATCTTCTCAGTACAATCTGCAGGGAAATGATATAGGGACTTTATTTGAGCTGAATAAAATAATATCATAAGAAATAAGCAGCTCATAATAGAGGGTCAAACCATATAATGATATAGTACAAGGACAAAGCTTAATTAAGAATCTTTTGCTTCTCATAAGCCTCTCATGGATAACCTAATAAAATTCGTCCACCAATAATAGGAAGCTTTGGTGTAAAATAAACATATACTTAAATCTTTTTGCTATATTCAACAGTCAAACATATATGGCTGTTGAACATGCAGTAACATAATTTTTTCCTGATAGGCTGTTGAACATTCACTAACACAGGTATGGTCATTTAACAATGTAGGTTTTCCTAGTAAAGAAAAGCACTCTGCCACAAGTATCTAGAGAGAGAGAGAGAGAGAGAGATCTGTTCAAACTAAAAAGAAAAGAAAAGAAAGCCATCACAGTGCATGACTACTAATTCATGGTCACAGCAGCAACGAGGGCTGAACACAGTTCAAGTTCACAGTATTGCATGATTTCCATAGAGTAACTTAACCAAATGAGTAGTCTACCTGCATATAAGCCACTGCCTCTGAAACTGAGAATAACGTATTAAGGAACTCCCATCGGTTCTCCTTCCGCAGATCCACTAGTTCCCTCCCATACATCTCACTTACATGCACAGGAAGTTAACAGGCACTATAGAAAATATTACCCAAATTTGCCACACATATACAAAGCATCCAGATATAAAGCTACCTATACAGCTGCTTGTTTGGGCAGTCTATCACAAAGAAGCATCATATATGATGCACATGCAAGGATGTACAAGTATTTGGTACCGTCACCTTAGCAAAGCACTAATAGATTTTCAGGAGAATTAATGAACATGTTTGGATGGTCAGATAGACCGTGCACTTTGCTTCCACCATTTGACAGTATTATGTGAATGTCACAGATTTTCTCGTGTCTCATGTTGATAACATTAGGATTCAATATACCTCACAGACCGAGTTGATAGCATTCTTGTGCCATGCATAGCCCTCTGCACGTAACCAAATCGGTCAGCCTTAACCAAGTTACCTTTCTCCTTGTCTATAACAAGGCCTCTGATTACCTAACAAAACAATTGAGCAGCAGCCCCTCAAAAACAAGTTGGACAATTCATATTTCACAAAATTCATAAAACTATGAGCTCTACAATTTTCCATGAACAAAGACAGCACCAATTCAGGGTCAAAAGCAAGTCCAGCAACAGGAAATCCCATGTTTTTAAGATTATCCATGCAATAGTCATAAGCCCGTCCCTCCCAAGCCTGCAATACCATAAGCCATGTCATTCTTGATTCTTCAACTAGGATAACAAATCAAATTTGAAGCAGCTTAATAAATACATAAGAATATCCCTCCTGCCAGAAGCAAGATAGAAAATAACCACTGATGAAGATCAAAGAGATAACTATTTTGGGAAACAATATTTTAAGCGTAAAAGTAGAAATTAATATTGGTATTAGTTTCTTTATTTTAATTTGTTTCCTAGTATCTTTTAATTTCTTTTATTTACTAGAATCCTAATTACATTGGGTTATCTTTATAATCTTATCAAGGAATCCTAGTTAGAATAGGTTTTTATCTATTAGTTGTTTATAAATAATCCTTTAGTGAAGTAGTGAAGGACAGACTTTGATGAATAATATTGAATATTGCTGTTGGTTTGGGTTCTGCATCAACCACTTTCTTATTTTTCATGCTAAGAGCTTAAGACACTTGAAGAGAAAATGGAAGTCCAATATTAGCTTTAAAAGCATGACCTGCGAATCCTTAATGCACATGTCCCCATAATGTACACATAAAGAAGGGAGCACAGAACTCATAGGCAGTATTCACGTATAAGAACAACCAAATGCACAATATTCAAGCCATACACCATGCCTTCGCTCACAGTTCCTGCTTTTATGGTGAATGGTATGGAGCAATTACAGAGAGTTTCTTTAGGGTGACCATCTAGTTAGTTGGGACAAAATTTGCTTGCCTATGGCTAGGGGTGGTTTGCAGATTAGAATGTTGAGGGACTTCAATAAAGCTCTCTGGTCTTAATGGTTGTGGAGGTTCATGCATGAGAGATATCGTCTTCAGGAATGCATAGTTGTTGGAAAGTACCATTCTTAGCAGAGAGGCTAGTCTACAGGCTGCATTCTGTCATCTTATAAGGCAGGGTTGTGGAAAAGGATTACTGGGGAACTTAACATTTGTCTCTTTTTTGGTCAAACTTTTGGGTTAGAATGAGATTTCGGCTTGAAAATTGGTGTGTGCATCATCCCTTTCCAGATATTTTTTCTGACCTCTATCAGCTGTCTAGAGATGAGAATTGCCATTGTGAGCATTTTTCACTCCATTTAGATTTTTCAGTTTGGTCCTCATAATTCAATTATGATCTTCAAGACTGAACATATACTCTCCACCATAGCTGTTTTTGACTTAATCCACAAATTGGGCATGTCCAAATTGAAGGAGATTGATGTTTGATATATCATTCCTTTTTGTGTCATTTGGCATGCATAGCATGAGAGCAAACAAGAGCTTTCAAAGATATAGGAAGTCAAAAATTTTGCTTTGCGGGAACTATTCTCCTTTCCCCTTTTTTCCTGTGTGTGTAAGACCAGCCTTATCTCTTGCCTTAGATTCTTTAGTTTTAGATGATCTATCCTTTTAAGTAAATTAACAGGCTTATCTTCTTGTACACTGTTCACAGCCTTCAGGTGGTTTTGCCCTCTTTATATGTTTACAAGTTAGAAGAAGAGGAAAATGAAGAGTCAAACAAGTTGCTTTCCATACAGTGATCAACTAATTCAAGAACTATTTAGGGCCACTGCACTTAATTCCAATCAAATAGTATGCCTGATGATTACCATCACATTGTAGTGCATCAAGGTGTAGTCCATGTCATATCCAATGGCGCTTATTGACCGAAGATTCAATGTGCGGCTACAAAATATGCCACGGGGAGAATGCCTAGAGGAAAATGGACTCTGCACACCAATATTGATATCATAAGACAGAAAGGGAATCATTTCCATTAGAATAAAACAAAGGTTGCAAGTGAGGATGTTTGCAATGCAAGAAGTGGATTCAGCAAGTCCAAGCCAATAAAATTGACATGTAGAAAACTAGTTAGCACAAATAAAGTGAAAAAGATTCACACATATTGAATACAGTAATAAACGACAGAAACCTTCAAGCATTTTAAATTCTGCATCAAAATGCCTAATTTGGAAACCATATATCCACACTTAACTTCAGTCAAAGTGATGGAAAAGAAAAATAAGAATACTGCAAACGGTTGGCCAGAGAAGGTCGAAGTGAATTCTTGCTAAAGAGGATGAAACAAAGCAGAGCGGGAAGGGAATGGGGTATTAACGCGAAGGAATCCAAGCTTCTGTAAGCGAATGTCGATGATTGACGACATTGTCTGAGCAAATTTTATTTTTAAGTTTGAATTCATACCCAAGCAAACTTACCAAAAGCCTACACGTGAGAACCAACAACAACGAGAAATGAGTAATGCGAAAGAAATACGGATAGGTATACTGCACCGGAATGCCTAAGTGGTTGAGCAAATCCTCGGCTTCTTGAGCTTCCATCCTGGCAACCTCCTCAATCGGACCCTCTAACGTTGCTTGAGCATCAATCCCTACGTTCAGAAACAACCTAATCGGACGAAGAAGAAGAAGCAAACAGGCACGCATTGCCGTATAATTCTTTCTACGCGCAGACAAAACCAAAGAAGGAACTATTAGGAGTACCGGAGTTCAGATTCAAGTCGCCTTTGGTGCTCTGGCCGAGATAATCGACGTCACACTTGGAGGACGAAGTGACCGAGAAGACCTCCTCTCCGGCGACGGAGCAGCGGCAAATAATCGGATTGCATCTTTTTCCGGCGATGATACAATGAAAATTCTTCTTCTTCTTACTGCTACTGCAATCGATAGTGTACTTGCACTGAGGCGGAGGGCGAGGAATGAGCTTCAGCCTCCAAAGAAGAGGGTTCCTCACATAGGTTGCGGCCTCCATTGAACCAAATAAACAATAGAGGACTGTGTACTGTGAGGAGGAGGAGGAGGAGGAGGAAGAAGGAGGAGAAGAAGAAGAAACCTCGAGAAGGAGAGAAAAGACAGCGACGCGGAAGAGGAAGAAGACTGCTTGGTCTCTTCACACACTGCGTTGGAAGCGAAAGGGAACGGATTCAGAACTGAAAATGGAACCTATTGGGTTTGTAATAATAAATCCATGAATACAATTCTGATTTCTGAATTGGGAGTTTGGTTGATGGGATAAATAGAAATTAAATTTTGTTACATTGGCCTTTAATTTAACTACTATTAATGGTCAGCCACACGTACCAAATCACCTCGCCCCCCCCCCGCCTCTCTCTCTCTCTCTCTCTCTCTCTCTCGGTCTATAATCTCTAGTCAAAAGAATAAGTACTCACAAACGTAGGATAACAAAACACAATATGATTCGTATATATTCTTTTTAACTTTCTCTATTTGGTCATATGTATTCAAATGTATTTATTTATATTATATAGGTAATGTATAGGTAATATAAATACACTTTATTTATACATGATATGTATTTATTATATATTATTTTTAATCTTTAAATATTTTTATTGATTGGTAATAAATTATATTTTAAAATATTTCATCAATAAAAAATCTAAATACTCAAAATAAAAATAAAATACATTTATATTTTCGTGATCAATTATTGCCTGATGTGGGGCTTTTGTGTTGTGGGGTTCTGTGGGCTTGCGAAATGGGCCAAGCAGTTGTACTTGGAAAATGGGCTCCGAAGGGTAAAAAATATTAGGGAAACCCTAACTACGTGGGGTATGAATTGGGCCATGAAATGGACTGTTAATGGGCCTAAACAAGTTGAAAAGGAAAAGCCCAAACGTCTAATTCAAAAGAAGATTAGGTTCATAGTCCAAGGATTTATATAATTAATGCTTTTGCTAATAAATCAACCACCGACTGACCATCTTAAGTAAGATGCCCCACTTGACGATTAAAAACGTCATTACCAAATCATTTAATTTACATAAAAGAAATCATATTTTTCAAAGTGATTTTGAGCAATATAACATCACCAACAACTCTTCCTTTCTCTTGAAAAAGAAAGGAATATGCCAGGTTTGCTTACAGTTTGATCTGAGGATGGAGCTGAAGAATTTAGCTTTTGTCCGCTTTGTTTGATGTGATTCCAACCAATCCCATTTTTAAAAAAACCAATAAGAGATAAACAAACAAAAGTGTAGCATTCTGGGTGGTTGTCATTGTTCTTTCAAATTAATTTGGATCGATCTCTTTCGCTACGCATGCATTTGAAAGCTTTGTTCTTGCCTTGACGCTTCGTATTTGCTTTGGTACAGCTGCTAGGTATAATCAGCAATGTCCATCTTCAAAGTAACTCGAAAAGCTTCTGTTGCTTTGTTTTAGGCTAGCCATAATTTTCGTGACGTTTAGCAAGTTAAAATTCATATGGCCAAACCTATCTCGTGAAATTAAGACATGGTGGTAATTGTTAATGTTTTAAACAAATTCGATATGGCTGTCCAAACTGATTCTTACAGCCATCGTCAAGATCTCTAGTTTGGACCATCCTTTGAATTGATTAAGTAAGATCTGTATTATTAAGTAACCTAATCTCCATAAAGGACATTAATTTAGCTAATACCAAAACCGTATGTAACTGTCAGGAGATGGGGCAGCAGCTTACATCATGCACTTCCACTTTTAATTTTAGCAGCAAGCGCTTGAACCTTAAGCTGGCAAGATGAGTTGACTTTGATAGATGCAGAATGCCATTACCATTGAAGAAGAGAACAAGAAGCTGAAAAATGACCGTTGTCCAGAACATATTTTTAACCAAATAGAACCTTTCTGAGATTATGAAATTTAACTTCTTTACACGGAGTTTCTAAGTCCAATTTCCGCTGCTTGGAATAAAGAACAGAGGATATAATATAAGGGTTTTTGATTCTGTGTCTCACTTGAGGAGGAGGAAACTTGGCATTCAAGTGGGAATCACAGCTAACCTTGTTCCTTTCAATGATCTTCTTGAGGAGTTTAATGTTTGTGGGACCTAAAACAACCACCTTGCACGGATTTAATTGCAAGCTCACTAGCTCCACTATCAAGTTGTCAGTTGAAGCAGCTCAGGAATTTTTGCTTTTCGATCTTCTTACTTAGCTCCCAATTGAGCACACTTCCTAAGCAAGCAGTTGGAGTCTTTTACTTCAACATTTTTTGTTCAAATTCCAGATGTTACTTTCCAGGAAACAATCGACTGCCTTTTGTTTCTAGGAGTTGGAATCACTACAGAGTTCCTAAAGGGTGCTAACAAGGTTTGTCTTTCGAGTTGTACTTCAAAGCTAATCAACTCTAGTTGTAGGTTCTGAATCAAATAATTGGAAAAATGCCCGAGGAAAATGGTTTCAATGGAGATACACGCGCTGAGCAGTCCATTGCGACAACACCACATTCACTGGAAATGGAGAAAGAGGAAACCCCAGAAAAGCCAAACAGCTTACAAGAGGGACAATCGCAAAAGAAAGAGGAAGGCGCTAAAACTATTCCATTCCACAAGCTCTTCTCCTTTGCCGACTACATTGACTACATATTAATGCTCCTGGGGACAGTAACTGCTATTGGAAGTGGGATTTGCTTGCCCCTAGTGGCTGTGCTATTAGGAGAGCTAATTGATTCCTTTGGACAGAGTGACTCCAAACAAGTTGTCCATCAAGTTTCCAAGGTATTGCATAGCTTGAGAGAGAATCCTCTCATAAATTTGGAAAACTGGCTTGATCTCTCCCAAATCTTGTCCTGGATAATGGTTTTTCTATGGACAATTTGGGTGTCCCTACTCAAATTATCTCATGTTTTTCCCATATCAACTGAAATAAATCGAATATAACAGCATTAAATAAGCAGGTAAACTTACTTTTTTAGGCTTACTGCTCCTCTGAACTTGATTTCAGGTTTCTCTTAAGTATGTCTACTTGGCCCTGGGAGCTGGTCTTGCAGCATTTTCTCGTAAGTGCATAGGGCTCCTTGCTGTTGTATAAACTTTTTAGTATCCTATTTTCACATGACGGATAATTCTTTAAGCCAAGAGAATTAATTGAGAAACTTAGTTTTATGATTGGCAGAGGTCGTCTGCTGGATGGTTACCGGGGAAAGACAGGCTGCACGCATCAGATGTATATACTTGCGAGCCATATTGAGACAAGATATTGGATTTTTTGACAAGGAAACTAGTACAGGAGAAATTGTTGGGAGGATGTCAGACGATGCCTTCCTGATTCAGGATGCCATGGGTGAGAAGGTCTGCCTTGGAGACATGGAAGAACAAAATTATTCATTGGTGTTGAGTTTTTCTTTCAAGAATCTATTAAGTGATATCACCTCATTAACCGTTCATGGCAGGTTGGGAAGTTTATACAGTTGGCGGCTGCATTCTTTGGAGGCTTTGCAATTGCTCTTATCAAAGGGTGGCTTCTCACCATGGTCATGCTCTGTTCAATCCCACTTCTAATCATCTCTGCCGCCATCCTGACCGTTTTAATAGCAAAGCTAACGTCTCGTGGACAGAGTGCTTATTCTGTAGCTGGAACTGTAGTTGAACAGACAATTAGCTCAATTAGAACCGTATGACAAAAGGACTGACAAAAGCATTTAAAATCCCCCCTCCCCCTCCCACTCCCCCTCCCACCTTGCTATTCTTGAACTTTTTTTATTTTTCATGGAAAGTGGCTCTTTCTGTGCAGGTTGCATCATTTACGGGGGAAGGGCAAGCTATAGAAAGATACGACAAGGCTCTTCTTAAAGCTTACAGAGCTGGTGTACAATCTGGTCTGGCAGCCGGCTTGGGCTCGGGTGTATTTATGTTTCTCATATTCTGCAGCTATGCCTTGGCAGTATGGTATAGTGCTAAAATGATTATACACAAGGGTTACACAGGAGGACAAGTGATAAATGTAGTTTCTGCTGTGTTGACTGGTTCATTGTGAGTTGTCTTCTGCCCTTTTTTCTCATTTCTATCGTCATTATATATGCATGCTTGGTTATATACTTCTACACGCACTAGATTACTGTGACATCGATGCTTGGGGGATGACAAAGATACTCACAAGCCGCCTGGAACTTGCAGCTCGTTTGGGCAGGCATCGCCCTGCCTCAATGCATTTGCTTCTGGACGAGCTGCAGCTGTCAAAATGTTTGAGATCATTAATAGGAAGCCAAAGATTGATTCCTATGACAACGATGGGCTGAAACTGGAAAATATCTATGGTGATATCGAGTTAAAGGATGTGTACTTTAGTTACCCATCAAGACCAGATGAGCCCATTTTCAGTGGATTCTGCCTCTGTATACCGCCGGGAACAACTGCAGCTTTGGTTGGACAAAGTGGAAGCGGAAAATCAACAGTAATCAGCTTGATAGAAAGGTTTTATGACCCTCAAGCCGGTGAAGTTCTAATAGATGGCGTCAATATTAAAGAGTTCCAGCTTCGCTGGATCAGAGAGAGAATTGGTCTTGTTAGCCAAGAGCCTGCACTGTTTGCTTCAAGCATTAGAGACAATATATCATATGGGAAGGAAGGGGCAAGCATACAAGAAATTAAAGCTGCTGCAGAGCTTGCCAATGCTGCCAAGTTCATAGAGAAACTGCCCAAGGTCTAAATTTGGAACTTTTTTTGCATATTTTTGTTTAAGAAAGTGATTGCATCAAATCTTTTCTCTTGCTATTCAATGCATTCAGGGACTGGATACGATGGTTGGTGAACATGGAAGCCAACTATCCGGTGGCCAGAAGCAAAGGCTTGCAATAGCTAGAGCAGTACTGAAGAACCCCAGGATTCTGCTTCTTGATGAAGCAACAAGTGCTCTCGATGCAGAATCTGAAAGGACCGTGCAAGAGGCACTGGACAAGGTCATGATCAACCGAACTACCATACTTGTAGCCCATCGATTAGTTACAGTGAAGAATGCAGACGTGATCGCTGTGATTCATCAAGGAAAAGTTGTCGAGAAAGGTTAGCTTGATAGTTATAGCAGTCCGAGGTGCTCTGAGAGCTAAGTTCAAGAAAAGGCTATTACATCCCCCAGTAGATAATCTCTAGTGCTAATGGTAATTGCTTTCTACTCAACAGGTTCCCACTTGGAGCTAGTACAGGATCCGGAAGGAGCATATTCCAAGCTTATTCACCTTCAAGAACTTAGCAACCAGTCAGAACCTAAAACTGCAGATGACCAGGACAGACTAGATATAGGTGTTGATTCTGGAAGACATTCAGGTCAAGGAATGTCCATCTTAAGATCTGTTAGTCGATGCTCACCTGGAATTGGCAACAGTAGCCATAGCTCGTCCTCAGTTTCTTCTGGTGTACCTACTGCAATCAATGTCCCGGAGAAAGAAACTGCAGAACTAAGAACTAGAGCTTCAGCAGCCCCACTTTGCCGCTTAGCATATCTGAACAAGCCAGAGATTCCAGTTCTGCTACTTGGTTCAATAGCTGCAGTGGCAAGTGGTCTAGTTATGCCAATTTTTAGTGTACTTATGGCCAACATGATTAAAATCTTCTATGAGCCGGCTCACAAGCTCCAAAAGGATTCCAAATTCTGGGCATTGATGTTTGTTGTTCTTGGTGTGGCTAATTTATTGGCAACACCAGCAAGAACATACTTTTTCAGCGTGGCAGGATGCAGGTTGATAAGGAGGCTGCGATTAATGTGCTTCGAGAAAGTGGTTCACATGGAGATAAGCTGGTTTGATGAAGCAGAGCACTCCAGCGGCACAATTGGTGCACGGCTTTCCGCAGATGCTACTATGGTGAGAGGTCTGGTTGGGGACACACTTGCTCTGGCTGTTCAGAATGCTGCAACAGCAATTGCCGGGTTGTTTGTCGCTTTCCAGGCAAACTGGCAATTGTCTCTTATCATCCTCTTCATGGTACCGCTAATAGGACTCCAAGGATACGCTCATATGAAGTTCGTCAGTGGATTCAGTGCAGATGCAAAGGTAATTATCTCCAAACTTAGAACTTGATTTACCATACATCTAAATCCTCCTCTGCAGAAGACAAAATCATTTCGTTGCTGCAACTGCTTAATATCAGAAGCCAGATAGAATCTATTTGATCAACTTGACAGTGCTAAAAGAACTTCAAATCCCGCAGAAATTATACGAAGAAGCAAGTCAGATCGCTAGTGATGCAGTAGGAAGCATTAGAACAGTTGCATCTTTCTGTGCAGAAGAGAAGGTGATGAAGCTATACCAGATGAAATGCGAGGGCCCGATCAAGGCAGGAATAAAGCAAGGCCTAATTAGCGGGATGGCTTTCGGATTGACCTTGCTCTTCCTCTACCTAGTCCATGCAACCAGTTTCTATGCCGGAGCTCGACTTATGGAGGCTGGCAAGATGGACTTCCCTCAAGTTTTTCAGGTAATTCAGATTGTTTGTTTACCATTTCTGATAACTGGCAATGGAGATTTCATTTGATGGCTTCTTCACGTTGGCTTGCAGGTTTTCTTCGGTCTCAGTATGTCAGCCATTGGCATCTCTCAATCGGGAGCCCTAGCTCCCGATTCCAGCAAAGCCAACAGCGCTGCAGTCTCTATATTTAAGATTCTAGACCAGAAATCCAAGATAGACTCCAGCGATGAACATGGAACAACAATGGAAAACGTCAAGGGAGATATTGAGTTTCGGCACGTGAGTTTCAAGTATCCCGCCCGACCTGACGTTCAAATTCTCCGGGATCTTTGCCTGACCATTCGCTCCGGCAAGGTAACTTGGCGCCGATTCTAATACCTTACTAGTTATCAAATCTGAATCTCAGACGCTGAAATTAGGGTTTTGATCAGACGGTGGCTTTGGTCGGCGAAAGCGGAAGCGGGAAATCAACAGTAATAGCTCTGCTGCAAAGATTTTACGATCCTTATTCGGGCGAGATTACACTGGATGGAGTTGGAATCCAGAGGCTAAAGTTGAAATGGCTGAGACAGCAGATGGGGCTGGTAAGCCAGGAGCCTGTCCTGTTCAACGAAACCATCCAATCCAATATCGCCTACGGAAAGGCCAGCAGCGCGACAGAGGCAGAAATCATCTCAGCAGCACAATTGGCAAACGCTCACAATTTCATCAGCAGCTTACAGCAGGTGAGTCCAAAAAAGGAACAGAAAAGTTGTTCAAGCGCCATGAATGATGGAAAATCTTTCTTATCAATTGCGTTTAGGGATACGAGACAATGGTTGGGGAGCGAGGGATGCAGTTATCCGGCGGGCAGAAGCAGCGCGTGGCCATTGCGCGAGCCCTAGTGAAGTCGCCAAGAGTGTTGCTGCTAGACGAAGCCACCAGTGCTCTTGATGCCGAATCCGAGAAGGTGGTTCAAGAGGCGTTGGATCGAGCAATGGTGGATAGAACCACGGTGGTAGTGGCTCACCGGCTGTCGACAATCAAGAACGTGGATTTCATTGCTGTGCTTAAAAACGGAGCCATTGCAGAGGCGGGAAGACATGATACTTTGATCAACGTCAGGGATGGAATCTATGCCTCTTTGGTGGCCCTGCACACCAGTGCTCCATCCTAAGATTGTAACCCTTTTGAATATGAGTCCCCCCATAAGCATGAGCTTCCACGTCCCACTTTTAGGTGGGAACCTTGGTCTCGCAAATGGTATCAAAGCCAATCAAAGATCACTATCATGCAAATATGAATTCGAATCATGTCAGTGTTTTGAGATTAATTATGGAATTTCTATTCTTTGTTTAAGAACTGGAACAGAACAGCTTACTAAAACACAAAATATATGAGCTGCATGCTACTCACTGATTAGGAAGTGGCAAGTCGGGAACTGTCCATCAAATGATTTCCAATAGGGAATTCTGTTATAGTTTGCCAACTTTGCCTTTTAAAAGATATTACTCACACAAACTGAATATATGAAAATAACAAAAATCCAAAACATAGGGGGGGCTACCATATTAAACAGTTGAATTAGAATGAGTTCGCCTTGCATCAAGCCTAACCACAACAATAACCAAAATCCTCAATACAACACAAGCTGGAGGAATATACTGTCACGGTCATAGGGTTATAACAATAATTACAGTTTATTGCAATTACTGCATTGTACCTTGCTGTAATATTTTTGCTGCTGTTATAACTAGTAAAACTAAAAGCTAGAAGGCCTATAAATAGGCTACTACTTGAAAGATGAGAATTCATTGTGAAATAACAGAATTATTTCCCTCTAAAAACTTCCTTCTCTCTCTCTCTCTCTCTCGATTTCTTCCTAAATACCTAAAGAACCCCTAGGTCAGGTCTAGGAACCTGACATATACCAACACATTGCCCAAAGTTCCAAGAAGCAATTCCATGAACTTCACAAACTCCACATACGCATTCATACACATAAATAGCAACAAGCTACCAAACAGCAAACTGACACTAATCCCCTGCACAAATTTAGTGTTCTAAGTGATTTTATGTTGTCTTGTGTTCTTTTTAAGTTTTTTTTTTACAAGGAGGACATCACTCCCCATATGAATAAGCATATATGTGAGGCAAATAAAAGAAGGAAACATTGGAGGAATGGAGGATAACTATCAAAACAGTAGTAAACAAATTTAAAAGAGGCAACTTACTGAACACCATAATACCATATGATCCTATGGCCTAATATATAGTAACAAATTCGTCAACTAATAATTTTGTTCCCCTTTTTTCTTTGGGATGAGCAAGGGGCTTTAGGAAGTCTAGACAAAGATGTAACAAGTGTCTTAGACAGTGAAAAGTCCACTCAGAGAAGCAAAGCTAAAACATCATGATGGTGCAGAAGTTCCCAAGCCCAACCAAGAGAAGAGGTAAAACCATAACTTGAAATTTATGAGGAAGGAAAACCGAATACATTGTCAGACTACACGACTATCATTACTATGAACGAATAACAAGTGATGCCATAACAAGTTCCTGTTTAACTGGGGCAGACAGATACACCACCGCACACCTTATAAATCAGTTCCTACCAAGTGGGAGAGATCTGCAAGAATATGTCTCCTTAAAATCAGACTTCTTTGATGAGGTGAAAATTGAGGCATATACTTCTTTGGTAGAGTTAGCTGGTGCCATATCAGCTGCCTTGAAGCGTTTTGCCACACCATTACTTGAACCATTAACTTCAACCCTTCCAGATGCCGCAACATCCTTAGCAACCTTACTATTTCCTTTAACTTTTCCCAATGCTTTATCCGTTGCCTTCCCATCAGTTCCACGTTTCATGCCACTCAATCGCGCCGAATCCAAACAGACATTATCCCCAGGGAAAACACCCGCTTCCCCATTCTTCACCTTCTTTGCTTTCTTCTCCTTCAATTGCACCTTCTCCTTCTCCATCCTCTTCCTCAAAGCAGCTACCTCTTCATCATTCCCATTGATCACAATTTTGTCAGCTTCAGAAAACTCTTTGTGACAAACTAAACATGCCGAGGACTTCACTTCCTTCAAGGCCTTGGCACTTAACACGTGGCCACAAGACCTCAAAACAAAAAATCTGTACTTTCCATTGAACTCTAATCCTGTGATCGGGCACTGGAACTGGGTCTGACCGTTCACGTTCTCATCTAATTCTAACCCTGGAATCATCGAAAGATGAACTCCGATCATGTCCTTCAAACCCTTGATATGCCCAAAAGCCTTTGGCAATTTCTTGGACAACAGAGCCTTCACAAGCGCCTCCTTATTGAACAGATTCCCAAGCATATCCACCACCACCGGATGCTTCAATGGCTCGTTCGACAGCGCGCAGTTTAGCCATTTCGACAGCCTCTGCTCATTGGGGTCGACTTTATCCGGCTTCTTGATGGCGTACATGTTAAGATAACAGTCGCGGGACTCCGCCCCCGTGGCGCCGCCATCACCTCCGCCGCCGCGGAGGCGGAGGCGAAGCGTGAGCGTGGACATAGGGGCAATCCGAGAATTCTGCAGTGTGGTGGCGTCAGGCAGGGATCGGCCATTGGAGGTGAAGAAAGCGGAATCCGGGGCTTGAATTTGGGGAAAGAGGGAGCTTTTCAGGTGGCACAGCGTGAGATTTGAATCGAGGGTTAGGGCTAGGGCGCGACGAGGAATCTGGAGCTCTGGGGCTTCAACAAAGACCTGAACTTTAGGGGCTTTGGACTTCATTCTGCAAGGTTTTTGAATCAGGGTTTCGCGAAATTGAATTTTGTAAATCTGCAGCGTTGAAGACGCCGATTGAATCAGGGTTTCGCGAAATTGGATTTGGTAAATCTGCAAGGTTGAAGACGCCGATCGCTGTATATGCAGTTGGCATTTGATAATGATTAGGTAGACCCGCCCCATAAAAAAGGGTAGACCCGCACTGTGCTGTCAAGCCGAGCCGACTCCCGACGGAGATCGGGCTGGCACGGGCTGTTCACCTGACCCACTCAGCCCGCTAGGCTGGCCAAATGGCCTGGCCCGTTGGGCCTGTTGGCTCCAATCTTTTTAAATGTCAATTTTTGGAGAATGTTATTGGAAAATTAGAATAATACTTTTAAGAAACATTTTAATAAATAAAAAAAATTAATTGAACCTTAAATACAGATAATATAAAACATCAAATTGTTTTGTAGTATGTTTTTTCACATCTTTCCAAGAAATATACATATCCAATTGGATTGCCAAACTTCAATGGACTGATTGGGTCGATAATTATTAAGATTAATATGAGAATATAATAAACATTTTAGCATGTAAGAATATTAAAGGATTTATTCTAGATTTACATATAAAAAAAATGCTATTTTATTCGAATGTGATTGACGCACGAGATGATTGAAGGTGTAAAAATGACAAAATTGCCATCACTTAGGGAAAATGATTATGTTTCCCTTCCTCTCTCTCCCCTTTCCATGACTGCCTTGCCGCTTAGCCTCACGTCGACTATCGTTGTATTGTCTCACTTTTTCGTCTTGCGCCAATTGAGATTGCATCACTTCGTCGCCTCTTTATTGTCGCCTCATTGTTGTTGTCCCACGGTGAAGTCCAATCGCTTCATCCTGAATAAAATTCAAGCAGTCATCCTGTGTGCATGGGCGAATTTAAAGGTGAGCTGTGTGGGATTCAGCCCACAACAAAAATTAAAATTTTAAGTTAAAAATTCAACTCAAATTCAGTTCAGCTCACCTGTGCGCCATCCATATTCGGGTAATATAGCAAGGTCCTTACACACATGAGTGTGACGGACTGGTGAGTTGCAACGCGGTCGGAAGAGTCCAACTGTGATGACCGACAAGGCCGCTCAACAGCTCATCAAACTCAACCGCCGTCTCGCAGAGCTCGCCCGCTCGCGCCATTTCTCCGATTTGTTCCAACTATTCCGCCAAATCCACTCTTCCCACCGCCTCAGGCCCGACCACTACACCCTCTCCACGGCCCTAGCCGCCTCCGCATACCACTGCAGTGTCATTGCCGGAGCTCAGCTCCACGGCCACGCCATCAAGGCGGGACTCAAAGACTATCCACATGTGGCCAACACGCTGCTTTCCCTCTACGGGAAATCGGAAGACTTATCTTCGGTGAAGAGGGTCTTTGATGAAATTAAAAACCCAGATGTTTATTCTTGCACTACGTTGTTGTCGGCCTGTGCGAAGCTTGGTGATGTTGGGTATGCTTGCGGAGTGTTTGCAGAAATGCCTCAGAGGAATGTCGCGGTGTGGAATGCGATGATCACGGGATGTGCCGAGAATGGGTACGCGGGGATTGCCTTAGATTTCTTTCGGAGAATGCACTGCTTGGGTGTTGGCCATGATAATTACACCTTTGCTAGTATATTGAGCTCGTGCAATCCAGAGTTGCTGGATTTTGGGAGGCTGGTGCATGCGTTGGTGATTAAAACCGGGTTTTTGATTAGAGCTTCCGTGATCAATGCAATGCTTACAATGTACTTCAGCTGTGGCAAGGTTGCTGATGCCTATGAAGTATTTCATGAAGCAGAGGGTGCAGTGCACGATCAGATTACGTATAACGCGATGATTGCTGGTCTAGTAAGTGTGGGAAGAGATGAAGAGGCATTGATTATGTTCAAAGAGATGCAGGATTTTTGTCTAACACCTACTGAACTGACTTTTGTTAGTGTTATGAGTTCTTGTTCACATGCTAGAATTGGCCACCAGATACATGCCCATGCTTTTAAGCTGGGTTTGGAAGCGTGTACATCTGTGAGTAATGCAGCTATGGCTATGTATTCTAGTTGCGGAGATATACATGCAGCTTGCACTGTGTTTGAAAAATTGGAGGAAAAGGATCGTGTCTCCTGGAATACCATGATATCTAGCCATGCTCAGGTGAATTTAGGAGGAGCTGCAATTTTGACCTATCTGGAGATGCAGACGGAAAGAATTGAACCAGATGAATTTACCATTGGAAGTCTACTAGCAAGCTCGGAGTTGTTAGAGAATGTTGAGACGATTCAAGCACTAGTTACAAAAAATGGGCTTAGCTTTAAAATCCAAGTTTCAAATGCTTTAGTTTCCGCCCTCTCTAAGCATGGTAACATAAAGCAAGCCTATGAAATTTTTCACGACATGCCTTCCAGAAATTTAATCTCATGGAATACAATTATTTTGGGGTTTCACTCAAATGGTTTTCCTCTGCAAGGCCTAGAACAATTCTCTGCGCTGCTGTATTCAACAATGAGACCAAATGCTTATACTCTAAGCATTGTTCTGAATGTATGTGCCACTATTTCGTCACTGAGACATGGGAAACAAGTCCATGGCTACATTCTCAGACAAGGGCTTTTTTCAGAGACATTGTTAGGTAATTGCCTCATTGCAATGTATGCAAAAGGTGGGAACCTAGACTTGTCTTTGAGTGCGTTCAATATGATTGTTGACAAGGACACAGTCTCTTGGAATTCCTTGATATCTGCTTATGCACAGCATGGAGCAGGAAAGAGAGCTGTGAGTTGCTTTGAGGTGATGCAAGGGTCAGGTGGTGTCAAACCAGATCAGGCCACCTTCACAACAGTCCTTTCGGCTTGCAATCATGCAGGTTTAGTTGAGGAGGGTACTCGGATTTTTAACTCTATGGTGAAGAGTTATGGTTTTGAACCGGGAGTGGATCAATATTCATGCATTGTTGATCTTCTAGGTAGAGCTGGATATCTTGATGAGGCAGAAAGACTCGTAAGGAGCAAACACATTGAAGTGGATTCCAGCACCTGGTGGACATTATTCAGTTCTTGTGCAGCTCATGGAAACATAAGATTAGGAAGAATTGTTGCTGGAATTCTTCTTGACAATGAAGAAAATGATCCAGCTGTTTATGTTCAACTGTCAAATATCTATGCAACCGCAGGGCAGTGGGAAGAAGCGGAAAATGCGAGGGAATTGATGAAGAGACATGGGGTGATGAAGCAGGCAGGATGCAGTTGGATTGGATTGTGAGGATCCCATATGCACACAAGCTTTGTATATTTAAAGACATCGGATTAGATGGTTCTACAGTGAGTAATGGTACTCAAAACACCCAATCTGAATAACTTTTGTCTTCTAGGTTTTAAGTCTGATAGGTTCGAGTACGAGAGGAAATTTAGCTGCAACGAAGTGGACCTCTTTGTTAAAGCTTTAAAGGGGCCCCCACGAACAAAATCAGGTTGCTCTCAAGAGGGCGACATTTTTCAGTGAGATGGAAGCACAGAGATCCTTGTATTCATTTGCTCTGAGACAGTGAACACGGACAAACATAGTGGTGACACTGGAACTGTGGATGGAGGAAGTGGGGAACGACAGTGTTCTAATTGTTTCATTCTGAACAGATCAAGTGTATGTAAATTACACCAAAAAGTTAACTTTGACAAGTAAAACCAAATTTTTATTGTTATTTTTAATTTAAAAAGTTATTATAAAATCTATATTTCTATTCTAAGTGCTAATTAATTAGGGAAAAAAATACATATTTATGTTATGTTCAAAAATAAAAACACATGCACCTTCAGTTCCACTAAATTATAGTGGAGGAAAAAAATATCTAGCAATTTAGATTTTAAAGTAAATAATTA
Source organism: Diospyros lotus (assembly GCF_014633365.1). Lineage (NCBI taxonomy): Eukaryota > Viridiplantae > Streptophyta > Magnoliopsida > Ericales > Ebenaceae > Diospyros > Diospyros lotus. The sequence continues at coordinate 7,467,730 of NC_068341.1, forward strand.
ATTAATTATAGCATAACTCAAAATATATTGAGTGAAAGGACAAAAATGGTACCTCCTAATGTCAGCTACAGTTGTCCTAATACACTAGAAGCAATAGTTGATTAATACACTAGAATTAATAGTTAATTAATGTATTATCATTTAAATTATATTTTTATTTATAAATTTTTTCATATTTAGTTTACATTTATATTTTATGCACATGAAACATATTTATGTATATATTTAGAATTTAAATAAATACTCATATTGACTTTAAAAAATTTATCATTAACCACTAAATCTATGTTAGAAGTAGTTTTAAGTTTAAGTTTTTTATAACAATAAATTTTAATTTTTTATATTAAACATATAAATGATATTTTAAATAATTACTTTATTTATAGAGTTTTATAATATTAAAATAGAGTGTATGTTTTATATAAAAATATAAATGAACATAGACATATGATACATTGATTATTATGGGAGTAGTTTACATTTTGTACACATTTAATAAATATTACCAATAGTGAATTATTATATATTTAATATATACTTTAATTTATAAATTTTTATATATTTAGTTTAAATTTATATATACTTCATTTTATATTTTATGCACATGAAATATATTAATTTATATATTTAGAATTTAAATAAATATATTTAGATTTTATTTTAAATAAATATATTTAATTTATTTATTTATAAATAAAAAATTTAGATTTTATAAATTAATATTTTCAATTCATTTAAAGTTTGAGACAGAAATTTTTTTGTCTCAAAATTTATCTCCATCTCAAAATTTGTTTCAAATTTGAGACAAATTTTTTTTCTCATCTCAAAATTTTTTGCCTCAAATCTGTTTTAAATTTGAGATGAAAAAAATTCGTCTAAAAAATTTGTCTCAAATCCCCTATTTTCTATAGTGGATCGCCCTCAAAGTCTTTGTCATCGACCAACTAGTATTTGTCTTTTGCTTGGTCGACCGCGACCCTTCGTTGAAACGCAGTAATGACCGACGACTTGGTAGTTGTCGTCATCCCCGTTGCCACAACTACGACTGACTTCTTCTTCGCGTCCCCTATTGCTACCACTGCTGTTTGTGTCGTTAGATTTAGTTGCCTTCCAATCACCACTACCAGATCTGTCTGATCTAGAAGAGATCTCAGCCACTAGATCTCTCATCGACTCCGTCGACGGTTGCTTCGCTTCCTCCAAATTCGCCTGCAGTGGCTTCCTTGACTATCTGTCACTACTTGGGTTGTATGGGTTGTCATCTTTTATTGTAGCTTTTGAACCATGGCTGACCTTTAGCTTCCGATGTTGTTAGTCCCAATAATTTCGTGCTCATGAAAGAATTGGTGAACCATTCCTATTTTGGTAAGTTACAGAATCTTCATGTTTCGTATAGGCTAAATGGAAAAAATTACCTAAAGTGATCCTAGTTGGTTAAGACTTTCCTTAAGGGAAAGGGACTGCTCAACTACTTGTTAGATACTGGACCATAATTTGGGAATCCACAATTTGGATGAGCATGATTAAGTGGTTATGGTACGGCTTTGGAATGCTATGGAGCCAAAAATTAGTGATAAATGTATGTTCCTATTTACTGTAAAGGAAATTAAGGATACCATCCAGCAGACTTTTTCTAAGAAAAATGACTGCTCAAATATATGAAATTAAGGTTAAACTAATGGCTACTAAACAAGATAATCTGTCTTATACAGAGTATACCAATTCACTGAAAAAAATCTCTGGTAGAAAATAGACCACTATCGTTCTCTACCTATGAAAGACAAAGAAGATGCTACGATAGTGTGACGTATATTGAAAAATATCGTATCTATGAATTTTTGGCTAGCCTTGGGCTAAAGTTTGATCAAGTACGACTATAGATATTTGGAAATGAGGAGTTACCATCGTTAAATGAGACAATTGCTATTGTCAAGGCTAAAGAAAGCTGGCGCAATGTGATGCTTATGGATCAAAGACTAGAGGGTTTTGCACTGGTCATACAGGGTACCAAAGGTACTCTCACAACTGAGCTTAATGATTCTCCTCCAACAAGTAATCAGAGACGATAGAATAAATCCAATCTGGTTTGTAATTATTGTAAGAAGAAAGGACATGTTAAAGATGAATGATATTCTTAACACTCATGATTCATCTTTTTCTTAATCTAGGTGCTTGTTCCTTTGCTTAGTTAGGTATGCCACTTCTTTCTCATGATTATAGTGCCTCAAATCCTACTTTAAGGATAATTGATTTTGGGGCAACATATCACATAACTTTTAATTCAACTTCATTCTCCACCTATACCTCTTGTTCTAGTTCCCAAAAAATTATAAGTGCTGATGGTTCTTTTATTATTGTGGTCGGGGTTGGTGATATTCATCTTAGTCCATCACTTGTACTAAAAAACGTGTTACATGTTCCAAAACTCACCACCAATATTGTCTCAGTGCATCATCTTCTCCGTGATACAAAATTGTCTCCTAATTTTTCATTCTAATGGTTGTGTTTTTCAGGACCGATGTTCGGGGAAGAAGATTGGGAGTGTGAGAGAAAGTAATGAACTCTACATTCTTGACATCACCAATAGAATTGGTGAGTTTGACAAGACTCGTGGTTCTATTTTGTTGTTGTCCCACAATTCTACCTTGTATCAGATTTGGCTAGAACATCATCGTTTTGGTCACCCCTCTTTTAAAGTTCTTCGAGTTATGTTTTCTTCGTTGTTTAAATATGTAACTATTGAGACATTACATTGTGATACTTGCGAACTTGCTAAGCATCGTTGTGCGTTTTTTTCTCCTAGTGTTACTCATTCTTCTGAGCCATTTTATCTTGTTCATACTGATATTTGGGGACCCATGCATGTACACAATATATCGGGTGTTATATGGTTTGTCGCCTTCATTGACAATTGCACTCGAGTCACATGAGTTTATCTACTCAAGAAAAAAATCTGATGTTAGTATGATTTTTTCCATTTTTCACAATATGATCAACAACCTGTTTAGAGTAAAAATTAAAAAGATAAGGATTGATAACACACGTAACTATTTTAATCATACAATATGTTGAAGTTTACACCAGACTTCAAAAGTTTATGTTTTATTTTTAAATCATTGTAACGATAACTAACCATGTAACGGTTAGTACCGACTTATTTTTTTATTTCTTTGAAATGTCTTGTAATTGTCGCCTCTATCCTCTATAAATAGAGGGTCGATTGTGTTTCCATAAGGGTATTTTTCATTTTCACGTACACAAGAGAGAGAAAAGCCTAAGTTCTTAGGCTTTGTAATCTCTATGAGGGAAGCCTGTGTAAGAAGACTATGCGAGTGTGTATCTTTCTATTCCATAGTGTATTTCTTGGTATCGCCTATAGTTTGGATGTAGGACTTTGAGTTATTCAAAGCCTGAACTAGGATAAATCTTTTGCCACTTGTATTTTATGTTTTTTTTGAGAGAAAGTGTGAGAATTGTGTGTAAAGTGTTTGGTTCAATACTCAACAACTTGATATCAAAGCCAGGTTCACAGGCGCACAATCAAGATTCACTCAAAGGAGTTGAGACAGAAATCACAATCAAGAAATGGCTCTATCAACATCATTCTCAAGGTATGATATTGAGAAGTTCAATGGTAAAAACGATTTTGCATTATGGAAATTGGACAGCCTTTACTTGACAAAGACACTGCCAAGCCGATTATTTCTAAAAGCAAGATTTTTTACTTTTAGGATGAAAGATAATTAGAAATTGCAAGATCATATTGACAAATTTAATAAGATTTGTTTAGACGTAGAGAATATCAATGTTAAGTATGATGATGAAGATAAAGCTTTGGTTTTATTGCACTCTTTGCCATAGTCATATGAGCATTTTGTTGATATCTTGCATTATGGTAGGGACAAGTTGTCCTTAGAGGATGTAATTGGAGCCTTAAATTCTATAGACTTGAGATTTAAACTAGATGAAAAGTCCTCCACTGGAGATATGTTGACTTCTAGATCTAGGAACTTCAAGAAAGACCCTAAATTAAGGGAAAAATCTAGGTCTAAGTCAAGAAATTGGAGGAATCCAGTTAAGTGTTATTACTGTCATGAACATGGGCACATTAAAATAAACTGTCCTAAGAGGAAAAAGGACTTATAAGATAAAAATATTTTTGATGGTGGAGCCTCGGTATGTGAATTCGGGTATGACAGTTCGAATGCCTTAGTTGTGTCACAAAAAAATGAGAAAGAGATATGGATAATGGACTCGAGATGCTCTTTTCTTATGACACCTAATAAGCATTAGTTTGTGAACTATTGGGACATTAATAGGGGTAAAGTTCTTTTGGGAAATGACCACGAGTGCAAGGTTCTTAGTATAGGAGATGTTAGACTAAAAATGCATGATAACTTCTATAGGACTATCAAAGCTGTGAGACATGTCCTTGAGTTAAAGAGAAATTTGAGTTCTCTTGGAGAATTGCCTAAGAATGGCCACTGCTTTAAGGGAGAGAGAGAAACTCTAAAGGTAACTAGAGGATCCTTAGTGTGTATGAAAGCCTTACAGCAAAATGGCATATATGTTCTGCAAGACTTTGTCATCTTGGGATGCCCCATATAAGTTAACTTGATCTAAAAGAATTATCAAATCAAGATCAATAGATCACCATCAGCAGCTATTGGATTTAAAACTCCTTATAAGAAGTGGACAAAGTATAAACCTAGTCTAGAACACTTTTGAGAGTATTTGGGTGTATTGCATATGCCCATGTGAAACAAAGAAAGTTGGGACCCCAAGTAAAGAAATGTATTTTCATTGGATACTCAGCTAGGGTAAAGGGGTATAAGTTATGGAATTTGGAACCTGAAAGCCAAAGGATCCTCATTACTTAAGATGTCATTTTTTATGAAAATTCCATAGCTAAAGGTTTGTAGGAAAAGGATAACGAGGAACAATCTTCTACAACAGAAATGGTAGATATTGAGTGGCAGAACGAAATTTCAAGCACAAATATTGACAATTTTCAAAGTTATGATTTGAATCATCAAGAGGTCAACGAGGAGTCAGTGGCAGACTAGGAATTTGATCCTCAAGAGGAGAGTAGGGATGAATTAGATGCTGAGAGTGAGCCTAACTTGCAAAGGTATAATGTTGCCAGGGATAAGCAAAAAAGGCAAAATAGACCTCTAAAATGTTATGGTTACTCAGATCTTGTATCCTATGCACTTACAAGTGCATCAAATATTATTGGAGATGAACCCCTAACCTATGAGGAAACAGTCTCCCTAAAGGACTCATTTAAGTGGGTTGAATCCATGAAGTCCGAGATAAATTCTCTTAAGAAGAATGAGACCTGGACTCTAGTTAAAAGGCCTCAAGGACAAAGAGTAGTGGGTTGTAAATGGCTATATAAGGTAAATGAAGGATTAGAAGAAAATGCAAAGCCTAGATATAAAGCTACGCTGGTTGCAAGAGGTTTCACTAAAGTTCTAAAAGTGGATTTCAATGAGGTATTCTCCCATGTTGTAAGGCTTACCTCAATTAGGGTCCTTTAGCAATGACAACACAATTAAATTTGGTTTTGGAGTAGATGGATGTTACAACGACATTTTTACATGGGGAATTAAATGAAAGGATCCTTATGGAGCAGCCAAAAGGGTTCAAATCTAAAGAGAGGATAGAACAAGCCTGTTTATTAAAGAAATCCTTATATGGACTCAAGCAATCCCCACGTCAATAGCATAAGAGGTTTAACACCTTTATGATAGAACACGGGTTTGCTAAGAGCTCATATGACTATTGTGTATATTTTAAGCATGTATCCAGCATCATATCAATATATCTCCTATTGTATGTTGACGATATACTGATTGACAGCCAATCAGGGAAATAAATTCAGCAGTTAAAGCTAGATTTAAAGTCAACATTTGAGATGCAGGATCTAAGAGAGGTAAGAAAAATTTTAGGAATAGAAATTACTAGAAATGAGCATAAGAGAACCCTATGCCTATCACAGAAAACATACTTAGAAAATTAATTCAAAAGTTTGGGATGGCTGAGGCAAAGGCTGTGAGTATTCCATTTGCCTAGGAGTTCAAGCTATTGGCAAACCAATCTCCTACTGACAAGGAAGATCAGGAAGAAATGAGAGAAATCCCCTATTCAAGAGCAGTAGGAAGCTTGATATACAATATGATATGCACACAGCCAGACCTAGTGCATGCAATGAATGTGATCATTCAGTTTATGGCAAACTGTAATACCCTAAGGCACCGTAAATAATAATCGTAATTTTAGACCTAGAGAATTAGTAGAGTTTTAGTGTTTATCGGTAAATTTAATAGGGTAAGGTATATTTATTTATATTGTAATTAAATTTATTTATATATTGCATAAAGTATAAATTTTAATCATAGTTAAATTCATTGCATAGTTAATCATAGTTTAAATACCAAAAATTATATTATGTATTAAAATTAGGATTTTTTTTTATACTGTTGAGTGTATATATGTATATTATATTAAAAAAAAATCAGCAAAAAATCGAAGCAGGCGTGTGGCCATGCTCTGGCTGCGCCTGCAACCGGGTACAGAGGAAAGGGGGGCATTAATGGAGAAATGGCCATCGGAATGGTCTTCTAGGACGCGTGGCGCTCGTGATGGGACAACTCGCGGCGAGTTTCAGCTATAAATAGTCGCAATCGAGTAGCCCCTTTCATCTGAAACTTTTACTTCATAGATTGGGCGTTTGGGGCAGCGTTTGAGAGATTTGTGAGTGGGGTTTTAGTTCTTGCATCGTGGGCAAGGTTTTTAGAGCGTTTGGTGGTCAACGGAGTAGCGGAGAAGGAGAATCGAGCCTCGCTGGAAAATCGCGCAAGCCGCCGGAAAATCGCGCAAGTCGCCGGAAAATCGCGCAAGCCACCGGAGTCAAGGCTTCATCAAGCAAATTGAGGTACTTTTAATTTTTTTTTTTATTTTTGATGACATATTCGAGATCAGGGGGTCGAGTTTAGGGGGAAGAGAAGCTCGTTTCAAAGCTTCAAGGTTCGGCAGCGTCGCCGGCGGCGAAGCAGCCGTCGAAGAAGACGAACCAGTCGGGCGCGTCGCTGCACGCGCCCGTGTATGGGGAGACGGCGCGTGGCCTGCACGCGCATGCCAGGTGAAAATAAAGGAAAAAAAAAAAAGAAAAGAAAAGAAAGGAAAAGAAGAGAAGAAAAATAAAAAAAAAGGAAAAGTTTTGCAAAAATTCTGAAAAAATTCTAGAAAATCTAGAATTTCGTTTATGTCTTATTTTGTGAAATTTTTTCTGGAAAATACTAAATTAATTATTTATTTAAGTAATTTTTTTATTATGGAAATAAGGAAAAATAGGAATCTAATTTGAAAATTTTCAAAAAAATTCCAGAAGGCTGGAAATGTTATTTTTAAAAATATTAGTGAAGGAAAATTGGGTTAAATGAAGGTTTAGATATTTATTATGAAATTTTCAGGAAATAAGACTTAGAAAATAAGGAGAAATTGTAGAAATTATGAGAAAATGGAAAATTGATATTCTGGAATAAATTTAATGTTTTAGGAGCCTTGGACACGAGGATTGGGAAATAGCTCGTCGTCACGCTTATCGAGGCAGCTTAGTTGTGAAAAGTAAGTGTACTGTTACAAAATTAGTACAGTTATAAATATTTATGTTTACACCCGATTTTCGAGAATACTTTCATTATATTGACATACTCTGATATATATCCATCACGTAGACTGCACACATGACATGCTATGAAATGCATATGTACACGTTGATATCATTGATTACATGCATCGTGGCCGTAGAAAGTACGAACTAGCACCGCTACTGTACCAAGGGTGCCCCCATTTACCCCGGCTTCAAAAGATGTGGCTGTAAAAATGGCAAATAGCATGAAGGGTGCAGTTGACACCTACGATGAGTAAGACATTACATACACACATGTTAAAACATCTTGCACCCTTACTTAGATGGTTCATCATCTAATCTGGGTTTTGCCATTGGAATATTCAACATTCCAGTCGGGACTTGCAATGATGGTACGAAAGTCGAAGATGTGTAACGACATGAGTCGTCGAGAAATGAGCAAGTGTACCATGTTATGTTGTAACACGAATATTTCAAGTATTATGTACGTTTTAAATTATCTTTGGAAGCTTATGTATCAACTTCGTAATAAGTGTCATGTTCAATTATCTATGTATGAAATCATATGATCAGATTCGATTTTAGCTTCCGCTTTATAAAATTTTATTTATCTCTAGTGTATAAATTATTTTGTTAAGCACTGGATAGGTCTAAGGGAATTTCGGGGTGATGTAGTGTGGAAAAAAAAAAAGTTCCTAAATTCCCTAAGACATAACACGCTCTGAGTAGGTAGGGTGTTACACAAACCCTGGAAAACCTCATTAGAGTGTAGTTAAATGGGTATTTAAGTACTTGAAAGTATTATTGGATACCGTGTTAGTTTAAGGTGGAGCTAAGGTGGAAAATGAGGTAAGTATCATAGGATATTCAGATGTCGACTATGCAGCAGGTCTGGATAGAAAAAGGTCCACAACCGGTTATGTCTTTAAGGTTTGGATGCTACAGTAAGTTAGAAAGCAAGTCTACTACATGTAGTAGCCTCGTCAACCACTGAGGCCAAATACATTTCCATTTCATAGGCAATTAAGGAAGCATTGTGGATAAAAGGACAGCTAGGAGAACTGCTTGGAATGGAGATAGACACTACCATTATGTGTGACAACTAGAGTGCCATTCACCTATCTAAGAACCAGGCCCATCATGAACGCACAAAGCACATTGAGGTGCAACATCATTTCATTCGGGAGATGCTAGACATGAATGATCTTAAGCTAATAAAGGTAGTAGGTGAAGACAATGCAACAGATATTTTCACCAAGGTCATTCCAACAACCAAGTTGAAGCATTGTTTGAAGTTACTCTAGATAGCTTCAGGAAGCCTAAGCAGTCAAGCTTAGGGTAAGGAAGAAGGAAGTTAAGGGAGAATGTAGATGCAGAATTCATAAAAGAATTTGAAGATTGAAGACTCAACTTATGCAGATGGTGGAGAAATTGTTGAAGTTTGTACCAGTTAAGTCTTAAATTCAGAGCAAAAGGCATGAAAGAAACAGGAAGTTTATGTTTTATTTTTAAATCATTGTAATGGTAACTGACCCTATAACGATTAGTACCGACTTATTTTTCTATTTCTTTGAAGTGTCTTGTAAATGCCACATCTATTCTCTATAAATAGAGGGTCATATGTGTTTCTATGAGGGTTTTCTTCATTCACGTACATAAGAGAGAGAAAAACCTAGGTTCATAAACTTTGTAATCTCTATGAGGGAAGCCTGTGTGAGAAGGCTATGTGAGTGTTTATCTTTCTATTCCATAGTGGATTTCTTGATATCGTCTACTATCTAGGCGTAAGGCTTTGAGTTATTCAAAGCCTGAACTAAGATAAATCTTTTGCCCCTTTTTTTTTCATTCCTTTTTGAGAGAATGTGAGAATTGTGTGTAAAGTGTTTGATCTAATACTCTTAACATATTATCATCTTATTTCCACACTGAAGACATTATTCATGAGTTTACGTGCGTCGATACTCCCCAACAAAATGGGGTGGCAGAACGAAAAAATGGACACTTATTGTCTATTGTTCATGCCCTTCTCTTTCAAACCAAAGTACCTAAATATCTATGGGGAGAAGCAGTATTCACTTCAGCTCATTTAATCAATTGTCTTCCACCCTTACTCTTGGTAATCTGAATCCGTGGGACTTATTTGCTCAGTTTTATCCTCAATTCTCAATGTCTGTCTCCTTGCCCACTAAGATCTCAACGTCTGAACTCGATCTTCGATCCCTTAAATGTGTTTTCACTGGATACTCATCTACTTAAAAGGGGTATAAGTGTTATCATCCTCCTTCTCGACAAACTTTTATCTTCGCTAATGTCACATTCGTTGAGCATGAACGGTTCTTTGACAATCCTGGTCTTCAGAGGGAGCTTATTCCTCTAGAAGACTCGGATTGGCTTCATTCTTTTTCTCTCCTGATTGTAACTTCTTCTTCGCAGTTTAACCCCAATGTCTCACAAAGCAAACTTGTATTTGTGTCTTTACCTCTACCTCCTCTTTTAGAAACTGAACAGAGGCCACCAATTGAATCTATATACTCAAGAAGGAAGGGTGTCATGAAATCTCTTGAGCATGCCAGTCATCTGAACCGAGCTCCGGTCTTGAGAAAAACATTAAGGTGAATGATTTTCCTTCTCAATCTTAATTCATTGATCATATTTATGACTCTCGAGATCTTGATCTTCTTATTGCCCTCAGGAAAGGAAGCCAAAAATGCACTCAACATCCTTGGTCTCACTTTGTGTCATTTGATCAAATGTTACCTTATCACAAGAGTTTTCTTTCCTATCTTGTCTCGATTAAGATTCTTCAAACCCTATCTGAGGTGCTAGAAAGTGAGAAATGGCGACATGCCATGAATGTGGAAATTGAAGCCCTGGAGAAGAACATGAGATGGGAGGTGGTTGATTTACCTAAAGGAAAGAAACCAGTTGACTGTAAGTGGGTATTCTCTGTTAAGTATAGGGTAGATGGATCATTGGAAAGGTATAAGGCTCGGCTTATCGCAAAAGGCTATACATAGACATATGGTGTTGACTACCATAATACATTTGGGCATGTAGCCAAGTTGAATATTGTACGAGTCTCATTATCATTGGCAGTGAACTTGGATTGGAACTTCTCTCAGTTTAACGAAAAGAATGCATTTTTACATGGGATCATTGAGCAAGAAATCTATATGGTTTGTCTACCGGGTTACAATCATTGTGCAAAAAGAAAGGTATGTAGACTTAAAAAGGCTCTCCATGGTTTAAAGCAATCTCCTAAGGCCTAGTTTGGTAGATTCTCAAAATCAATGTTGTCAATGGGATACATGTAGAGTTAAAGGGATCATACATTGTTTGTGAAACACATAGGATTAAGAGGTGTGATTGTCCTTTTGGTTTATGTGGACAATATAATAGTTATTGGTAATGATGAAAATGAGGAAAAAAAACCTGAAGGAGTGTTTAGCAAAAGAATTTGAAATTAAGGACTTAGGAAGACAAATACTTCTTAGGAATTGAAGTAGCACGGTTTAAGGATGGAATCTTCATATCACAACAAAAATATATTCTTGACCTTCTTACTAAGACTAGTTTGATAGGGTGCAAGCCAGTTGACACTCCAATTGAAGTTGATCACAAGCTTGGTGATGCTATTGGTGACAAACTTGTTGATCGGGGAATGTTTCATAGACTTGTTGGAAAATTGATCTACTTGTCACACACCTAACCTGACATTGCTTATGCTGTCAGCGTTGTGAACCAGTTTATGCAGAATCCTAAACAAACTCACCTTTGAGCAGTGTATCGTGTTCTTTCGATATTTGAAAACACATATGGGCAAATGAATTTTATTCAAAATGAGCTCTAATATAACTCTAAAAGCATTCACTGATGTTGATTATGCTTGTTCTGCTACAGATATATAGATGATCAAAATCTGGTTATTGTACTTTTATTGGAGGAAATTTGGTTACATGGAGAATTAAGAAGCAACTATTGTGGCCAGATCTAGTGCTGAGGTGGAATTTAGGTCTATGGCACTTGGAATTTGTGAGTTACTTTGGCTAAAAGTCATTCTTGATGATCTCAAGATTAGGTGGGACAGACGTTAAATTGTGATAACAAATCAGTTATTAGTATTACTCATAATCCGGTTCAACATGATTGTACCAAGCATATGAAGGTTAACCGGCTCTTTATCAGGAAAAAGTTAGACAATAGGTTGATCTGCACACCATAAATTCCTTTTGCAAAATAGTTGGCTGATATCCTGACTAAATGGATGTCCAGTCAAATATTCCAAAAATTTATTGACAAGTTTGGGATGGTTAACCTATCTTCTCCAACTTGAGGGGGAGTGTTATAATATATTATGTATTTCTTGTATCTTTCTAAATGTTTGTTTTAGCTTATTAGGTTTTATTTTATTTTTAGTTTATTCGGGAACAAGTCTTATAATGCATCTTGATCCATGTATACATATTGGCATGATAGATGAATAAAACATAACATTCTCTTGACAAAGACATCTACCACTCCTGCTAAAAATTAGCACAATACTAACCCACTAAGACAGCTAAACATCTACTAAAACAACTAAACAAACTTGACCAAGTCTTGTTGGACCCTCATTTTCCCACTAGCCATACTCCAGTTCATGTCTTCCATGGGCTGCATGGCTATTGCACGTATCATTCTTGCTCAGATTATCCTTGTTTGCAAGGATGAAGTTGGGTATGTCTTCAAGCATTAGTAGTTGAGGTCATTGGCACCGATATTTGGGAAGGAATTTCTCACCACAGAAATAGCATAGGCCTTTTTTTCTTACGCTCTCGGGCTTTTTAGCTCGTAATTCCTTTAGAAGGACTAGCATTGCTAATGGCATTGGTGTCGGTCTTGAGTGTTGGCAAGGGATCTAAAACTCTAACTGTGTTGTTATTCCCTAACTTGGGTGGAATGCTAAGGATAGAGGACTTGAAAGAACTATCCCCTCTTCTTTGCAAGACATTATGTTCTTCCACTAATCAGGCCACTCAAATAGTATCAGCTAGTGAGTAGGGCTGTTTGATTTTGTCGTCCATCATGATTTCATCTTTGAACCCTACGATAAAACAACCGACTAAAATTTTTCTAATAAGTCATCGACTTGGTAGGAAAGCTTCTCGAATTCTTCTTGATACGTTGAAACGATGGTGATTTGCTTGAGTCTAGTGAGTGCTTCGGAGGGGTCTTCATAGTTGATTGGACCGAAACAAAGCAGCAGGGCCTTGGTGAATTCTGTCTAGATTACTAATCATCCGAACTTGGTGAGCCACCTATTCCATTGAAGTGTTATTCCTTCAAGGTGAAATGAGGCGAGTTAGACTTGTTGTTTGGCAGGCATCTCCTTGAAGTCAAAATATTGCTCCATCCTTGCGGGTCTTCTCCATTAAATTTGGGAAAATTCAGTTTGAGATGATGATAATTATGGTCCATGAAAGGTTGGGAGTGATTAGTTGGTGATTAGTTAACAGTAGGTTAACTTGTTGGGAGGATTCAATAAGAGCGAAGGGGTTTGTTCCGGGGTGGTTATTGGCACAATTCTATTAGACGTGAAGTGATTGACGCTCAAATAATATGATCTGGAGGATAGCATGGATTTGTTCAATACTAGGTTCATGGCATCCCAAGATCTCATGAACTTCGTTTCAAAACTCGACATTGGTTTTGCCGTGAGTGTTCATGGTCAGAACCACGATCTGATACCATTGATGGGTATAATTTTAAGAGAAATAGGGGATAGTGGAATTGAGGGAGAAGACAAGTAGAATATATTAGGATTAATTCTAGTCGTCCCATTCATTTCACCTTCAGTCCATATTTATAGACGTACAATGATAACAATAAAGCTACAAAATAGGAAAAACATTTACCACTCTTGCTGAAAATTAACACAATACTAACCCACTAAAACAACTAAACACCCATTAAAAAAGCTAAACAGACTTAATCAAGTCTCGTTGGTCCCTCATTTTCCCATTAGCCATATTCTAGTTCGTGTCTTGCATCAGCTGCATGGTTGTTGCACATATCACTCGTTGTAGTTATTATAGGAATCCTTATGTTCTTTAATTTGGGTGTAGGTTGTCCTTTCCTTGGTAAGGTAGCAGTTTTTCTTTTAGTTTTTACTTCTTTGGTTCTGGTGTTGGTTGTCTTTTTGGCTTTGGCTCTTATGTGCTTTACAGAAACCAAATTAAACCCGCATGGACAGATCAAGAATGAGGAGTACGAAGTGTTGAGCCCCAATCCTACTAGATAGGTTTGGTTGCATAAATTCCGACTTGTCAAGTCTAGAATTCATGTGAAAAAGATTTGATCATTTATACACTAGCCCAGCCACCAAAAGCAACTCATTTTTATTCTAACTTTGACCATAACAAGGAGATCAACCTTTAAAACTAAAGAATGGTTGAGGGGATCACTAAATCTACAAATGAAAATTCTACTGGTTTAAGCTGTAATTCTCCTATAACTTGGCAAGGACCTTGCATGCTAATTTATCAGTCCTTGTTGGTCACAACATTGTGCTACAATTTGACCATTTATAGAAATGGGGCAAAACAACACTCCAAGAGAGTGTTGTCCGTAGTTCCAACTGGAATGGAAAAACAGATTTCCGAAAGCACAACCATCCAAAAAGAATCCCAGCGAGGACAAATTTAGATTGAAGTGGCTTCATTGACTTTTCCATTTTCTGTAATCAAAACCTCCTAAACTTTTAAGGGATTCTGCTTTCCATCAATGTCTAGTCCTCTGCTCGTGTTACTCATCAGAAAAACTTGTAGTCTTCTATTTCTTTCAAGTTATTTCATCAGATGCTGAAGTGGGATTTTCTTTTTCTTTTTTTAATGCCATCATCACCGCCAAAAAGCTCCCAAGGTAAATGACCATTTATAAGATGACCCCATCACTTTTAAGGGTCACTTGAAAAGATAATGCTATCTGGTTAACATAAGTACAGAATTTGTCATTCAGCTTCCAGCCCGTTCAAGCTGCCAAACTAACCAAAAGGAGCTTAGTATACAAATTCGACCAGTAAATCAACTCTCATCTGCCATACATATTTACATATATACTTTTGATCGTACATCAGCAGTTTGTGGGATCAATTTCTCATTGCCTGGGGTATTTTAGATTGGGCTGATCTTCGTGGTTACTCGTGGTGTTACAGCGCTTGATGAAAGAGTCTAGCGTTTTCTGTTTTGCTGGGCTGCTTTTTGGTGTTTTCTGTTTTGCTGGGCTGCTTTTCGGCTGGCTAGTGGAAACTTCCAACGAATTCTCTTGGCCATCAAGCATCTACAAGCCCATGGACCAAATTTCAGTTAAGAAGCCAGACTCTTTCAAGAAAACTGGCCCTGACTCAATATCAGATGGGCGGGTTCTATATGAAACCATATTCCTTGCGGAGGTAAGGGCAAATTGGTGATGCTCTTTACATGTGAATGAAATAAAAGCACAGCACTACAGAAATTCAAATTCATAAGAGCAGTAAAGTTGAGACAAAAGAGTAAACATGCCTGTCCTAAATTTTCCAACTTGCTCTGGATAACATCCCTGCCAAGAGAAATATAAGGCTCAAGTCACATATCAAAATTGTCAACATCTTGTTTTATAATTAAAACTCCTCCAAATAACCACCCTCTTATCAGAGGCAACTGTTCCAGTAAAATAAATGGGATATAACAGTACCATATTATGTCGTCAACCGTGTCATTTGCTAGCAGGTAATATATATTGACTGATGACACCTGAAATCCGGACCTAACTTGTCAGAAAAGTCAAGCTCATTCATAAACAAATAGAAGAATTATACAACTAGGTTTTATATTTAGCTACTGATCACAGTTGACTGTGGGGCAATATCTTGGTGGTGAACATCAATTGGGGCCAGCAACAAAGTTTACCAAACAAACAACCATTGTTGTCAAAGGTGAACCTAGGCTCAAGGCTCAACTGAGGGTGTCTCGCTCTATGCGGCGCATGCCTAAGTGCTAAGGTGAGCCTCACCCTGAGGTGTAAGGTGCATTCCTTTCTCTTCTGTGTAATCTTTTTGTTGTTTTTTGATAGACTTGTTAAAATCTAACAAATAATAACCAGAAAAAATTAAATGAACTTTGAAAAAAAAAAAAAAAAAACACCCCATAATTTAGTTAAATAGTGTTGGTTATTTGTTATGAGTTTATAAGTTTGCATTTGCCTCTTTAAGGTACATATTGAAAATAACGACAGATGAGTACTTTTATAAAGACTTTAAATGTGCGCCTCACATACAAAGGCTCGTGCCTTGTGCCTAGTGCCAAGCAATATGGCGCCTCAATGCACCTTGAGCTTTCAACAACCATGCAAACAACAGCTAGAAACGTGAAAGCAAGAAGGTTAATGATCCTTTTGAGAGTAAAGAAGCACGCACAATAACAATCAGATCCTTTCTAAATCCAGAATGTTGTATAATCATTGAATTAGGTTACCTGGCCAATCCTATGAGCACGATCTTCTGCTTGAATCATGTCTCCTGGAGTCCAAGATAACTCTGCAAAAATGACTGTGCTTGCAGCTGTCAGGGTTAACCCAACGCCTCCAGCTTTGATGGATAGCTGTAGAAAAGCCAATCACAAAGCTTAATTGAAGATCATAAGACTTACATCACAGTGATGGTAAATCCACTTTGAACAAGTGGGAAAATTATGAGAGGCCTGAGAGCAGAAAACATTATATTGAACAAAAAAAAAAAAAAAGAGTCAAAAATCAACATGCATTACCACTGCTGCCTTAATTGCATTCTTTTCCTGAAAATCTGTTACCAAAGATTGCCTTAACGCTGCCGGAGTGCTACCATCTATTCGTATGCAACTGACTTTTTTTTTCTGGAATTTCATAGACAATGAGAGCAGAATAAATTGAAAGGCTTCAGAGAGGAAATCAACTAAATTAGATAATATTACCTGAAGAAATTGGTGTATTGAATCAATCATGGATTGATGGTGAGCAAATATTAGAAACTTGCAATCAGCCTAACAATCAGAATACAACGGTTAAACACATTAGATGCATTTGCAACTAATCCCGACAGCAAAAAACTGTACGGTCAGTAAGGAAGTTCAAATTTCATAAAATAATAGTACATCTGTATTACATTTAAACTTGCACCTGACCTAGAAACCACAGAACATTATGCTATGATTAGATTCTAACACCAACCACCTTAATTAATGTAGATTATCCGACCATGGCGGGTTCTAATGTCTCACAATTGATATTCAAATCACTCTCTTCTTGAACCTTTACTGATAACCAAAAAAATACAAATATAAAAGGATAAATTGCCCCCAAATCCCCTGTGGTTTGGCTTATTTGCATGGAGACCCTCTGGTTTATTTTTTTTCCTAGAGATCCCTGTGGTTTTTCTTTTGTGTTGGGCGGGACACCCCTTCCATTAGTTTTTAACACAAACATTGTTAAATAAATCCAAATAAGTTACATTTAATTAATATTTTGCTAATCATCTCTTTAACTAAAAAAAATAAAAAAGTGGAGAAAAAAAAAACAAAGCCCAACTGTTATACACAAACCATGTTCCATCAGCACTGTTATACACTGAAACCCTAATTGACCAATAGGTATACAGAAATCAAAACCCACAAAATATCATATCAAACCCAGCATTCCTAGTGTTCTTCACAAAACTGAGCACAATAATGAATAATGGAATCTATTACACAACCAATGAAATTGCAACAACTTAAATCATGCATTTGCTGATGGCATTAAATAAAAGGAAGCCTAATGAATATATGCCAAGTGAAGAAAGAATAGGTACCTCTACAATGGTTTCCAGGTAATTCAAAACTGCTGGAATTTTTGCTTCTGCAGAATCAGTATAAATCTGGAGTACAACAAAAGAGTTCAAACAGATTCCTTGAATTTCATAAAAATATACATCCAAAAAAGGGTTTAGATTTTATATCATTTGCTTAGGGATGTTAGATAATGCTATCACCTTTTATATTTTACAATCTTTTTCAGCCTTCTGTGTTCAGTTTTCATTTTCTACTGAAAAAAAAGGGGCAAAATCTGAACTAGGCATTTAATAACACATTCTGTTTTCTAAAACTGAAAACGGAAATATCAAAATATATTTGATACATCCACATTTGTTCGTTATACATTGTGGTTAGACATATGTAGTAACTTGTCAAAGTGCCAGTTATAACTAGTTTCAATTATAATAATATATTCCAGTGCTAAGATTGCTCATTTGTGATTGGAAGATCATGGGTTTGTATTGTGGGAACAGCTTCTTAGAAAAAACCAAAAAAGCAAGGGGAAAGCTAAGTACCAAACCCTCTGTCAACTCTCACAAATTGGGAGTCTTGTGTACTAAGGATGCCCTTTTATGAAGTATATTATTAATTCCAATTTTGAAAAGAAAAAATTAGGTAATTTGGTTAGTCTAACATTATTTGTGTTAATTTTAGCATTGAGTTCAATTAATTAATGGACACCAATAATTCTGCAAAAAATTTCAGCCAAATTATCAGCATTCTTAATTAATAAACAACAATAGTAACATATTAAGCCTTAATCCCGATATGTCAGATCAACTAAATGAAATTTGACTTTCCAATCATTTCAATCTATGGACTCACATCTTCCATAAGGCCCTTCTAACTCATATCATACCTATGAATCTTCCACCAAGTTTTTCTTAGTTTTCCCCCAACTCTTTTGCTAAAGACTTGATGCTTTGCTGCCCAACATTCTGTATTATAAACAAACTGGTCTTATATTTTATTACAATTAATGAATCGAATTAATTTTATTATTATTAATTATAACTTCAATATTGATATTACAAAGAAATAATACTTGTTAAAATAATAATATCTATGATAGCATTATAAAAATTAACAAATACAAAATATCAATATCAACATTAATAAGAAAAATGCGAATTTTAGAATTGGTTAACAATATTATCAACAATATAAATATATATACTGTTATAAAATAATTATAGCATTACCCATATATTGTAAATATTGCAATTTTAATTGTGCTATTTTAATCATAATAACAATAATTGTTATTAATATTGTAATATTAGTAATCACTATTATTATGTTAATAATGCTAATATTACATTATAATATTTTTCTAATTAGCATTATATCTTACAATTAATATTTATTATCAATATAACAATCATAAATATCATCAATTAGAATTACAAAATATTAACAATTTAATAAATTCTGTACTGATAATATTAAATAATATCAGAAATTTAGTAATATTAAATTATACTACAATATTCTTCTAAATAACATCATAAATGGGTACTGTAAACTACAAAAATAGACTAAATAGTAATATAGGAATAAATCTCTTACCAATATTATTAGTATTACCATTTAATATTATAATATAAATATTTATTTTGAGTATTGTATTGGTAGTGTTAAATCTTATAACAATAAGAAAATCATTATTAAAATTTAATATGACGACAAAATATTAATAACATGATGTTATGAAATACGAGAATATCATTGCAATAATTAATAAGAAAGAGAAGACATTGCTTTCCCAATGTAGTTTCCACAACTCAAAGATACTTTCTACAACTTGAACCCATGACTAGCTAAGAGTTGTGAAGCAACCTCTTTCTCTTTTGAACAAATACAAGGGAAAGGTTGCATACAAACACAACTCTATCCTGACCCTCACAAAGCGGGAGCCTTGTGCATTAGGGCTGCCTAAACACAAAGTTCACCCTGGTATGACTTTTATAAGTAACTCATTCACAAAAATGATGCATTGAAGGAGAACAGGAAAGCTGGCAATTATTACAGTGCACAATACCATGTAATATCAAAATGGTGAAAGAACCCTGCCTCAATAGGCAAAAGAAACATTATCAATAACATAAGAACTACAGAAAACCTGTGTCTCGATCTCATACACATACCTTATTAATAAGATTCTTCTCAGAAAACTTGAGTGAGTCTGCATCCTCTTTCGATTGGCAAGCCTTGATTTTGCTTTTCACAACCTCCAACTAAGTAATAAAACATTATTATCAGCAGCACTTTCATCTTTTTTTTTTTTTACATTCTCATTTTTCCCAGGAAAGGAAAATACCCTTTGAGTGCATCTTTAGAATGCACATTGACATTTTATGAAAAGTGTGCATACTTCAATCAGGAGAAGTATAGGAAGTTCATATAGAGAGAGAGAGCAGAGCAGAGGAAGAAAATAGCCAAATTTCATTTATAGAGAAAATAACACGTAAAATGAGGAACTATCACCTCGTGATCAACACAGGAAATACAACAAGGCATTTAATCGTAGCATAACTCGATTCTATAACCTGAACAGCAAGTTAGACACACACAGCATGACATTAACATCCAGTTCCTGATTACAACCAGAGAAATATTCTGGCAAAGCTTAAGGATGTTAGGGTTTACCATGCAGATGTACTGAAACAGCAACACATTAAACTTCCACTACCCATTTATTCTCAAACTTATAAGAAATCAAATTAATGTAGTCAAGAATATTGAAGAAAGTAGCAATATCAAGAAATTTAGATCACCTCTCTAAATAAAGCATTAATTTGTCGCATGTCCTTCTCGGCCAAATCTAAGAAAACCTGCAAATAAGCATAATAAGACAACAAAGTGAACTTTATTGAAAATTCTATCAACATATTAATCAATGTTCAAGAAATAAATGAAGGTAAAGAGTTGAATTCTAGAACTACGTTCAAGAATGTCCAGCTGCCAAGGATCAGCATAAGGATTTTACAGCAATCATTTTATGTAAATATTATCAAGATTTTTCTACAATTTTACCACTTCTGATGCCCTTGTTTAATCAGGACTCGTGTATTAATGATGTTTCATTATTCTGAGCACACACAAAGCACATTGGGGTTTTTCATGTGATATCTATTTATGTTTCCGGCTGAATTTTTGGTATGGAATGCGTGAGATCTATTGCCATTCAGTTGAAAAGTCTTCATATTGCTATCAGCTACTGAAGTTGATATATCTGTAGTCTGTAGATGGAATTCGTGTTTTATTATTATAATTATTTTTCCAAGGGATTTTTTTTTTCAGGTGCTTTCCTTTGTTGTATACTGTATGAGACCTAGCTATTATTGAATTTAAAGTTTACCATGTTATTGGAAATTTGCTGTATTTCTTGTTTCAGCATGTGTGTGTGTGTGTGTGTGTGTTTTAAATAATATTGGAGAACAAGGAATGAGAACCACATATAGGCAAAAGTGACAAGACAGAACCACTTAGGGTCACAAGGAACAAAAGGAGTTGGCATTTTTCTGATTGGAGTGACTCCCAAAGAACAAATAAATTAATTTATGATGGTGATGGATGCTTTCATATGCTTTCCAAGCAGCATATAATTTGTGTGGAAGGATTGGTGTCGGATTGACTGCAGATAGCATCAGCAGTGATTGTATTGTTAGGATTATGTGTTCTGTTGTAGAGGATTTATTTTATCAATAGGCGGTTATATTTGTTGTTAATGTGGTTGGTGGTTTGAGGCTAGTATATAACCTAGCCTCACTGTTGATTTCTTGTATCTTGTAATTCATTTCCTTCAATACAATTCAGCAAGATTAATTTTTCTTTCTCTCGTTTCTTCTTTTGGTTTTCCATTGTGAAGCTCCTGCTTCATGATATCAGAGCCTTGCAACTAACATCAATGGCCTCTCGAGATTCCAGCTCACCATCGCTTCCTCATTCTTCTTCTACCCTATCGTCGGCCACTCAGTCTGATTTCTCAGCAGTGGTGAAAGCTTTCAATTTCATCCGTACGAAACTAGATTCCAACAATTACTTGTACTAGAAGGCGCAAATCTTGGCCACAATTAGGGCTTTTGATCTGCTGCCTTTCATCAACAAGTCATCTCCACCTCTGAAATACATTTCCTCTGATCATGAAGAGCCAGTTGTCAATCTGGAATATCTCAGCTGGATCAAGTCAGACCAGCTGTTGTTAGGGTGGTTATTCTCTATCATAGAAAAGGAGGTTCTTGGACAGGTAATTCATTGCGAGTCGGCGACTGAGGTATGGATAATTCTCGAGAACCTTTATTCTCAACAAACTATAGCAAGATCCTTTCAATTAAAGCAACAACTTAAATCTATTAAGAATGACATGTCCATAAATGATTATTTTGAAGATTAAGACCATAGGGCATGCCCTAGCGGCTATTGGCAAGCCTCTAAGTGATAAAGACTTGTTGATGGCTATCTTACATGGATTAGATGATGATTATGAAACGGTCATAAGTTTGATTACCTATCAAACGGATGAAATCAGCATAGAAAAGGTTCAATATTGAACAAAGACTTGCTGTGAAAAAGTGTATCTAATTTGTCATATGTGCATGGTTTTGATTATGCAACTATGCATGTTAATGTGGCTTCACAATTATCTAGAGGTGGCAGTACTTCTAGCAGAGGAAATTTTTCTGGTAGAAGTAATTTTGCTCCACGAGGAGGTGGTTATAGAGGAGGTAGTGGTCGAGGCAGGTCCTCTAGCAGGTGGATCTACTGCTAGTTGTGTGGGAAACCCGGTCATTTTGCTGATAGGTGCTTTCATTGATTTGATAAAACCTTTCAGCATAATATGAATTCTTTTGGTAGAGGTGGTGGTATGGTCCAGTCTGATCCTTAGGCTTTTGTAGCTTCACATGAGTGTAATGGAGCTTTCTTGACTGATTTAGGGTTTGCAGCTGAGACTCACGATGGTTGTTCACCCCAATCCTCAAAAACACAGTCCCAATTCTCTTCCTCTTCACCTTATCATCATGGTGATCCTTCCTGGTGCATAGACTCTGGTGCTACGAACCACATCACCTCTAGCTTGAGTAACCTTTCTCTTCATTCCCCCTACAGTGGCAGTGATAAAGTTGCAGTAGGCAACGGTAAGACTCTTTTTATTACTAATATTGGGCTTAGCTAAATGCTTAC